>NC_138550.1:61572678-61667678 GCF_964273705.1 Natrix helvetica
CAAGAAAGCAAAATAGAAATATAAAGCAATATTAAATGGTATTCCATTTTAAAATTCACTGCTAAGATTTGACAATGCAGGACATGCCTTCCAACACTGACTGGCTGCAGTTCCTAAGCAATAGCCAGTGCTGCTAGACCCATTGCCATTATGGTACAAGGATTCATGGGAGCACCAAGCAGAGCTAGAGATATAGCAGCCCTTGATCATACTAGTGTGCTTGTGTATTGCCAATGGAACAGAGCTTTGCCTGGTTCATTTGCTGATTAAGATATGTGTGGTGTGAAAACTCAAGTCATATAATTTTGGTTATGTAGTAATGATTGTGTCTGAATTCCCTTTTGTAAAAAAAAGTAAGGTGACTGCCCAATTTTAAGTCTATGCAAACTCTTACCAACATAATGGCAATCAAATGAAGGCAAATATACATGTCCAAGGATAATGTTGCAGGATCCAATCTGTGTCAGTCAACAGGATTAGAAGTTTAGTCTTTCAAGCTTTCAAACTTGTGTTGGAGCCCATCCTCAGGGAACTTCTCTCTAGTGGAATGTGTTTCAATCTAATGACAAAAAACCATTTATAATACTTAACCAGTAGGGCTGTATAAATCATTCCTGCTTCCCTTAAGATCCCACAAGACTTTGGGACAAGCTTAAAACAAGTCTTCTTAGTCTTCATGTAGCTGCAATTGCTTCAGATTTTTGAGGAATGGATCCAGATTGGATGATTTTATGAGCCTATTACCTATCTAGTACCTAAGCAAGCAACCTCTTAGCATTAACATTCTTTTCTGTTTGTCCTTCAGTATTCATCTGTATAAATACAAGTACTCATAAGATTTATAGACCATCTAGAGCAGGCTGAGAAATTTTTAATTGGAAAGATCTTTGAAAAATCAGCACGATGTACCACACAAAGTGTAGATATGTATGCTTGACTAGAGCCAGATTAAACAGCCTTCATTAGTTTGATTAAAAAATGAAACAGTATATTTTATAAACGTATAATTTTTAATATTCTCAAAAACACCTGCCAATCTTGCCCTTCTCACTGGAATGTTTCTTGACTCGGTACTTCTTAGGAGTTTATCCTGCCATGCACTCTAATGAAATGGGCATTTCACACTGAGAATGCTTTTCGGTGCTGGCTGACTAGTGCTTTGTCTGCCTGAAATTTCACCAAGGAAAGAGTGTAGAATGGGGAAATGAGTTTGAAAAGTAAGTTCTACATGGGACAATCTTTAAGCACTGATTTTCATTGCTTCACTTATTTACCTGTACTATACTTACAAGAAAGACCAATCTTTCTGGAAACTGACAATCAATGTGAATAATAAATCTGCCTCACATCGTTCCTTAAAGTGAAAACAAATTTACAGAGGAGAAAATTATACTGAACTTGGTAGGGTACACATCGAACACCAATGTTTGGACTGCAATATAAAAATGTTAATAAAAATATCTCAGATGAATTCTTTGTTTCATATATGGCAATTCTGAAATCTCCTTAGGATTCACACAAAAGTTTGCAAAATAAATACTAAATAATAATTACAAGTGTGCAATCACATTTTACCAGAAAACTGATGAATATAATATAATACAATAGCAGAGTTGGAAGGGACCTTGGAGGTCTTCTAGTCCAACCCCCTGCCTAGGCAGGAAACCCTACACCGATTCAGACAAATGGCTATTCAACATCTTCTTAAAAACGTCCAGTGTTGGAGCATTCACAACTTCTGGAGGCAAGTTGTTCCACTGATTAATTGTTCTGTCAGGAAATTTCTCCTCAGTTCTAAGTTGCTTCTCTCCTTGATCAGTTTCCACCCATTGCTTCTTGTTCTACCCTCAGGTGCCTTGGAGAATAGTTTGACTCCCTCTTCTTTGTGGCAGCACCTGAGATATTGGAACACTGCTACCATGTCTCCCCTAGTCCTTCTTTTCACTAATCTTAACAACAATAAAAGTTATCAGGTATTCCATTGCCTGATTTATACATCTGCCTCTGGCAACATCAGCTGGTAATATAAAATGTAATTCCAACAGATATTTATTTTCATAAAGAAAATAAAGAGCTTGTAACAAATATTCTTCCGTATGACGTTGTTCAACATGCAGAAAAAATCAGTTCCATAAGCTATCCCACCAGCTGCAGCACCTCTAATACAAAGGACATTACTATCAATTCCAAATGTTAGTTAATATGCTTCCTAACCATGTTTACATAGTACCGTTTATAAACAATATTTCAATGATCCATAAAAGAAACAATGTGCAACAGACACTCTGTTAGAAGTGGATCACAACTAAAATAGCAAACTACGATAACTGAGAAGTTAACCATGAAATCAGAACCACTTATTGGCCCTATATGAAATGCTAACTACTTTTGAAATAGACTAGCATTTCAAAAGCAGTCTGTCAAATGTTATGGTGTGCCTATATCTGCAGTTAGAAAATAGGGAGATTGGCATCTCACCTACATATGCACACTTTGGCTTTCCTAAAGTAGAACTATGGATTGCAGCCAGAATAAAACTCTACAGAAATGACTGTAAACGTCATGTCAGCAGCCTGTAATGTTTGAGTACTCTCCCTATTGCCCAAGGAACTATCAAATGATAAGTGAAAAAATGAGTTTTGCACTAATACTAGATTTGCTTGACATTGTGTGTGAATTTGTGTTTTTAATCTCTTTTCAACCAGTGTTTCCAATTCAACTGACATTATGGCTTTTACCAGTTAGCAACATTTTGTCAAACTTGACTTCTGATGTTTACATGGACATATCTATTTGATTTTCTTGACAACTCTAGAGAAACAGTTTGTCACTTTCTTCCTGGATGCTCTTTTAAAAACTTTCTACTTTGGCATACAGCCCTGATGGTTTCCTACCAGAGTACTAACCAAATTTGATCCTATTTGGCTCTTTTTGAAATCTGCAGGGTCAGCTAGGCATAGTCCAATGCATGGGGAACCTAGCATATTGAGAGGGATTACTGTGGGAAAGAGGTTCTAACTTTCCTTTCTAGTGATTGTGCCTCAATCTGCCAAAAAACTTGATCAGTGTGAAAGCTGGTGTTGCAGTTCTTTTTAGGCTTAAAAAGTTATCCATTTTGTCTTAAACCAAAAGAAGAGTTGCAAGGTTTTTTTTTAAAATAATGTGTTAATCAGAATCCCAGTTTCCCCAAAAACATTTTGAGGACTAATATATGTTTCTTTTAGACCCGAATTATTTAAAGATAATTCTTAGATTATTTGAAAGCCTCTTCTTTAAATTTAGCCACATTTTGGTCCAAGAATTAAACTAAGATAGGGGAAGTCAGGGCTGACTTGGTGGATCATAATAACTATAACAACATTTCCAAAGAAGGGAAGATAGAAGCAAAGCATTTAATTTTGGTCATTAGTGGAAAAAGTTCTATTCTCTAGACAGGTACAATGGAGTTGTTCCATTATAGCTCAGACTGATTCACTTTGAGATTAAATGGGGGAAAAACTTGCTTTAAGGAACAACTGGGTTGTTTACAAATTACAAACAAATTGGAATGTTCCCAAAATATCACAGATAAGTAATTGTCCAAAGCAAAAAACTTTTCTGCATCAGCTGAAAATTGGCTATTACGAATAGACTAATGGCGATTTTGTGTGTACTGTGTGTATGCCTTGGATTCAATATTAATTACTAGTGATTACCTGGATATGTGCCAGTAGTATACATGGCAAGATTTTCAGAACTGGCCTGCCCTTGACTTCTTCCTAGGGCTAAGAGAGAAAGAATGATGGGTCCAGGGTCTCTGCTGGTTTTTACAAAGATTTCTTCAAATTCCATTTCTAAAGAGGAAAGTTGTAAAGATATTAAAGGTACTATATGGGACTTTTGTGCTTTGATGATTCTATTCTATATATCTAAGGAGGGAGAAAATGGCTACAAATCATTGTATTTCATCAAGTGTTTCAAAAATCCACAGGTACTTCCTGCTTTTTAAAGACAACAAAACAAAACAGAAGAGCATATAATGAATTGATTGCGCCAAAAATTAATATTCTATCAGTAAATTAACTTGGCAAAATTTTAAATGAAGTAAATAAGAATGGTTGTTTTCATTACGGTATATATAATCCAGTTTGTAAATATAAAACATTTGGTGGAGGAAAGTGATAAAATTATATTAATTGTGTAATTAATCCATGTAGCTGTTACATTTGTGCTTCTTTTCCTTTTCTATTCTTCTGGCTCTTGGAAATGTCAGAGTCATGTATGTCAAACAGACAACAATATACATTAATTAACTAAATAGATGTATATATAGTAGACTATCATTTTGAATGAAGATTAAAAACAAAATTCTTATTTTCTACAAAGCAAAATAATAACTGTGTTGGGGAAATCAGTCAGCAATTATAATGAAAAAGAATATGAAAAATGGCTCAAACATTGAATATGGGGATAGAAAATAATGTGAATAGAGAAGGGAGTGAGAAGTACACCCAAGGTTCATATCATTTCAGCAAGGTCTTTTGTCCTCTACAAACATATAAACATTAAAATCACTCTTCGATACATATTTTGGAAAATAGAACTGATAGCAGTAATTTGACGTCTATTCAATAATTAAGTCATTTAATTATCCTCAATGGAAACAAGACTAGTATTTACCAATAGGTTCATCTGGCTAAGAGATCAGTTTCATTTCCCATATAGCATTCTAAATGGAATCTTCTAATTTGAACATAGGTTAGCAGCTGTATGTAAGTTCTTCTATTGAACTCAAACATTAGAAATAACTTTTCTGCTGGGAAGAAAGCTGATGCTATTTCATAGTGATTCTATTTTTCCAGAATGGGAGAATGGGTTGGGAAGAAGAAAACACTTTTTAATAGGGAGAAATATTAAATAGTACATTTACAGGAAAAAATGTAGGACATGCGTAGAAGATGGATTCATGACTACATTTGGCAAGAACTTGGGTATGGCATTTGACAACAAGCTGACATGAAAAGTGTGAGACAGTTGCTAGAAGATGTGCAGTTCTGGGCTGCATTAAAAGAAGTGCTGTGTCAAAGACATGTGAAGTTATTGTTTCTATCTGCTTGGTACTGGTTAGATTACTGGTACTTTTGAAATACTGTGTACAATTCTGGTCATTCAATTTCCAGAAGGATATTGACATGCTGGAAAAGGTAAGCCAGATGATATAGAGACTTGCAAACAGTTTCTACTTACACAGCCTGTGCAGTTTCTGCCTGCACAGCCAATACAGATGCAAATGCACATCTGGATATCTATAAGCATATGCTAGGATATATTTATATGCTAAGAAACAAATGAATTAGAGTTGAAAGAAATGGACAGTTGGAGATGATTAAATTCATCAACAGTTAGTTACTACTATTTGTTATTAGCCTGTTTCACTAAAAGAAAATTCTGTTTGATTTCTATGAAAATGATTGCTGATATGGGGCCTACTAGACTGGCTGAAAAGCTCTTTTGATATAAGCACATATTCCTACATGTAACTTCCAAGTCAGATTTTTTTTCTGGCTGGTGGGAATAATTATAGAATTTTTACACATATTGTCGGCAGGGCCGGATTTAGATGAAAAGAGGCCCTAGGCTATTCCACTTATGGGGCCCTTTCACCTCCCATTTTTAAGTTTGTAAATTACATGAGAGATAATAAAATACATCATTACTGTGATATATATCAATATATTGAATGAAACATGTTGTAATTGGTACTAACCTTTATAAAAAATGTGGCATGGATAATAAATAAAAATAAAAGGCCCCTCTTGATCTTGAGGCCCTAGGCTGAAGCCTAGTTAGCCTATAGGAAAATCCGGTCCTGATTGTCCGTGCCCTCGTAGAAGTTTTCATAGGGTAAGGACAGGGTAGTCATCAAATCAGCTGCCATGATGGGCATGGCCAATCCTTAAAAAATCCACTTATCAGTCATTGATTATCTTCCCCACTCTTTCTGGCCTCTCAGAATGCTTGTTATTGCCCAACTTTCTTTTGCTTTTTCCATGTAAAATATGTACATTTTCAAACAAAGTGTTGTATTCCTATATCTTTTATTGGATAAGAATTTTTATGGGGGGCTGTTGTTTAGAAGCAGACCCATGCCTAAATTATAATATTAATGGTCAGAATCTTGTTTTTCAACTTGCCATATTTTTTTTTTAATGATGAAAAATGTATAATGAAAAATAAAAATTAGATAGGACAGGGAACCTAACAGATGCAAGTGAGCTATTGCTGGGTTCCTTCCATTCATCTAGAGTGCGTGCACATGCACACACACGTGCACACACACATACACAAGCTCACAATACTAACATAAGGTTGTAAGAGAATGGAATAGACCTTTAGGACATCCAGACATCCATTTACTTTATTATGAATGTACTGAGAAAAAAACACTCTTAATCAGCAGAGGCACCACTATTGAACTATACTATGATCTTTATATTTTCAAGCCATGGGAATGGAGTGATATGCTTGTTTTTTCATTCTGTATCCAAACAACATATTCCTTTCTAAAAAATAAGATTCAACAATCATTTTTTCTCTCTCAACTCTCAATTGTTACACATGTCACTAGTAGGTACACTGTGAGTTTTCATATATTATTTTAATTAGGTAGAAAACAACTCTCACAAATATAAGATTATTATGAAGACAACTGTGCGGTGCTAAGGCTATATTCCCCTTAAATCCTTACAGTACATTTAAAATAGGAAAAAAATGGTATTCGATAATCCAATTAATTCGATAATATATTGGTATTATCCAATTATAATACTACTTATTATTATAAGATTATGTAAGCTACAGCTAAGCAATGATAGCTTGTACATTGTTTTGCAGCAGAGGTTAGCCAACACACACTAAGAAATTCTGATGATATGGACATCTTACCAAAAGTACTTTTCCCATTTCATAAGTTGGCAAAAAAAATCAACCCAATATAAGATTTACCAAGGCCAATTTCAGATTGAATACATCTCTAGACAATAAAGTGTCAAGTGGCACTTGGTTGATGGCTAATAGCCTGACTCACAAAAAAAATAGTATATGAATACCAGCCATTATAATATTCATTTTACTGGTTTGTAAATCATATACCCCATTCATCTCATATTATTTAATACATAATGTAGTTGTCCATTACTACAGTACTTAGTAGATTACTGAATGTACAGATCATGGATTAATCTATTAAATTAGGGCAATCTATCAACATTTTCAAACCTGGCCCCTTCCAAATGGAATCTGGATGCTATCTGAGAATTTTAGGAGTTTTCATCTTAACATAAATTAAGGAAAAAGTGTCCTATTGTGTAAACTACTTGAAAAAGTTTCAGTAAAAGTTAATTTGCTTTTCATCTGTTTTGTGGCAATTCACAAGACATCAGAAAACCATTTCTGGAGGAAATGTTTTCATAATGTGGTGATATGGATGGGACTTGAACTTTAAAGATGAATAAACCAAATCTAACTTATGTAAGCATATTAATTTGTTCTAAAATGCTTATATACATCTAGTCAGACAAATGAACACACAAGATATAATATTCCATATTCAACATAAAAATACATTCTATAATATTTAAAGAGTCTCAAACTTTGAGGAAGTGGAAGATAACTATGAATGAGTATTCATTATATTATTTAAACTGCTTTTCTAGCACCTATGCTAATTTTATTAACAAAGCACCATAATTCTTATATGACGGGGGGAGGACTACAGTGCAATGCAGATGTTTCTGATAAACTAAATGGGAGGGGAAAGAATGTTAGGTTTGTAAATCATTTTTGCTTTCTAATAAATGCTACTAACTGTTTCCAGTCATGTTTCTTATTCTGTCCCTAAAATGAGAAATATCTTAATATAAGACAGATTTTTCCAACATGATATCTTTAAGATGTTTTGGGATTAAAATTCCCAGAATGATAAACCAGCAATTGACTAGGAATTATCAGAATTACAATCCCAAAGCATCTAGAATGCATCAGTTTAGAAAGAGCTGAAGTAGGAGATATGCAGTAATAGGAGACTCAGCCTACCAAGACAATGAATGTTTCCCCTCCTTCCAGCTTTGCAATCACTGCCTATAGTGTCATTTACGCATCTGAAACTCAAATGATAACTATACCTCAATATAAATGCAAAACATACATGTGTTTTTTTTCTATATTCTCTCCTTAGTGAATCAACTACATTCATACATGACAAAGAAATCAACTGGGTGGATTGCCTCAAGGCATTCTTTTAAATTAAGGCACTGTAGTATTATCTAAACAAATAGTCTGTGGTAGCAAAAATAGTGAAAATATCTGGTCCCTCTCTAAAGAAAAGGAGGCAGACCACAGTATAACAATAATAGCCACATAGATCGGTGGCAAATAAATTTAACAAATAAATGATCTATTTATGACACAATAAAAGGTAAAGAAGTCTTTGTGGATTTTATTCTGCTAGTCATTGCTGACTATCAGGTTTATTTTTTATTCATTTCATTATTTATTTACTGCCACAATTACCCTAATACTTTTTACTATATTATGAAAATAGGGTAGGGTAGGGTATCGTATTGTATCGTATCATATCGTATCTTATGGTATCGTATCGTATATTACTCTACAGTATATTTTCTGTATTATGAGAAATCTCAGTGTGGATCTTTGTTAACAATACTCAAGTACTCTAGGCTTCAGTCAGGTGGTTTTCAATTTTTTTCCTTGTTTCCAGAGTTTGTGTCATCTGTAGAAAAATTTCAGTTGTGACTTTACCCAACAAATACTTCATTTTATTTTCCTTTCCCTAAAAGGTAACAGTTGTTGTGAGAATGCTACTTTTTAGTGCAGTCAATATTCATATTTAAATATTTATTTTAAAATATGACACCTTCAAGTATCAAGCAAGAAATAACTCCATTCAAAACAAATCTAGTGCATAATAGAATATACTTCTGGCTACTATTAACGTTTATGTTTATATTCTCCTATTTTGCTCATGGTTTTGATGCACACACAAAACCAGTATTCTTTCTTAGAAAGAGACAACTAAGCTACACTTGACTGCCTTTGAAGAGTGTTTAGAAGCTTCAGCTGGTACTACTAAATAGACTGGCCGAACTATAGTCTTTTTATGTGACAGATCATATTAAACATATTAATCCTTCTCCAGATAGGTAGCTAGAAAGGCCTTATCTAGGTGTTACTCAAATCTACTTCCAAATATTTTAACCTACCTCAGTTTTATTATTTTACATTTATTTGATTTATATAGCCATCCATTTCACACTCTGGACATCTTAAGAGATTAAAACACACAAATCCGCCACACACAACCCCCTCCTTCCTTTACCCAGTCCCACCCCAGTGCTGACCCACATGCCTGGGGAAACAGCCAGATCTTCAATGTCTTGCAAAAGGCTAGCAGAGCCAGGGCCATCTCTGAGGGTGGGAGAGATGTGTTTCACAAGGTAGGTGCTGCCACACAGAAAGCATAATAAGATGCTATTATTTAATAGAAGGAACCCAAATGCATGTTCTGTGTTTCCATTGCAAGGTTTTCAGATAACTAAATACATGAGGAAAAACAAAATGCAAAATTATTGTATATAGAAAATATTTTAAAAATTGTATTTTTTATTTTTATATTGCAAATTCTTGCTCCTGCTTCTTGGAAATTGAATTAAATGACTCCCACTTAGAGCTAATATATAAGTGGCAGTATCTGCCATAAATATATTTGATCTCCTTATAAAATTATCTATTTTGGAGTAATGTTACATTTCGTGGAAGAAAATGTCCTAATTTAACTGTGAATTGTGTAAAAAAATATTTTATTTTGGTGGTCCTTTATCTTTAATAATCTACTTATTTTCTTCAATTCAGCAAACTGTACCTTTCCACCTATCCCAATCCCCCAAGATCTATTTTGATGATACTCATATTTGTACTACAAAGTATAAACCTGATACATTTCAACTTCAGCTACTTTGACGAAACTAGCACCCTGTGACTATTTTTTTTTAAATTATGGATAAGCTGCACATATTGTATAATAGCTTTTATGGGTATGGAGCAGTAAGTCTTATGGTTTTCTAATAACTGTAAATACTGGTAAGTCTTTATTTAGCAACCACATTTGGAATCTGCAACTAGGTCTTTAAAGCAAAATGGTTGCTATGTGAAACTGCAACCCTGCTACCATCTTAATTCAGCTTTTCTTTGCTATTCAGGCCTGCAAAGTCCTAAGAGAGAGGACTGTCACACAGTTACTTTTCATTATTGTTGTAATTGTGAACAGTTGTTAAACAAGAGAGTAGCTAAATAGGATTACCTGTACACCTTCCTCCTTTCCTGGACAAAATAAATTAGACCCAATATATCTGAAAGTAACAATAACAGGGATACCTCACAACTGTATCAGGGTCACTTTTGAAACCAGATAATGGACAAATAACTTGACCGCCTTTATAATTTTTTTTCTGACAGCTTTCTACTATATTAATCAAAGCATATGTAAGAAAACACAACCCAGTATACAAACCATTTGAATCAAAAGAATTAGCTATTAATTAATTTGAACCCTTCTAAAGCTACAGCCATACAAACTAGTTTGTTTTTGTAACAAAATCTTCAGTCTAGCACGATTCACAAAAGCTTTATGATATGTTCATTTTTGTGGTCGCTTAGTTTGGGCTTAGTGTAGCAATGCTCAGGTTTGATGGTTACCATGACCCACTAAATGAGAAATGAATTTATGTGACTTCTCAATGAATAAAAACAATGATTCAAAGACTATTATATCTAGGGCACCATAAAAAAAGAAGAAGAGAAAGACCCTCTTCTATGTTGCTCATAATGTCACACACTTTGAGAAGCCCTGGCTTAGTACATTATATAAATCCAACTGTTGTAGCATTCATAATATAGTGTATGATTTATTGCACTATGCTGACAATGGTTTGGAGTCAGTGAAACAAATAAACAAACAAACAAATAAATCCCTTTCTGACTGAGAGTCTTTTTAATTGTGTGAATATCTAAAATTCCTGCAGAGAGTAGAATTCATCCAAACTGACAAAATTTCCTTTCCTCTTAATTACAGTTATACTCCAATTTATAGCAAATCAAACAATTAGAACAAATCAATGCATTGGGCAATGATGTGAACAGAGGCATAGAGGATCTGTGTTTGTATGCCACTCAGAGTTGTCTTTGGTGAGATGGGCAAAAGAAGTGGAAAGTAAAATAAAATTCAGATTTTCTCTGAAATCAACTACTGTATTCATATAAAAATAGTAACAAAGCAATGTTGTAATAGACCTGTCATCCTTCACATATGTGGAATTACAATGCAATAATTTCCAAAAATAATCATTGGGAATTATTGGAGCAATAATACAACATATCTGGAAGGTGTGAGTTACTAGAGATCTGTAAAATTCCATTGAGGAAATCTTCCTTTAACTCCTTCCCCTATCTTATATGTTTTCTATATTACTAAACTGTTGTCCTTTTCTAGTCAGGAAGATCTGATTCCTCTCTTCATTTTCTGTTTTCATTCTTAATTTTTCTTCTTTTAGATTTCTGTTTTTACCGTACTCCCTGAATATATATGTTACACTTCTCTTTGATTATATATCAAATCAGTGATTCAGTGCTTTGGACTTCACTTCTGCATCACCAAACCCCTTGAAATATAATAGATCATGTTCATATTAGTGCCCTTATCTATGCTAGCTAGGGATTCTGTGTGTTCTTAATACTATCAGGGTACTTGATTAAGGAAAGTTGGGCTGTAAGATTTTTTAGTAAATCAGTAGACAGCATAATTTCTGGTCAAGTCCATATAAACCAGCAACTGCTTCCAGAACCTCAAATACAACTTTTATTGCCTTCACCAAGGGTTTGCATACATGTTGACGACTGCACTCCAAAAGTACAACTTCCATCAAATAAATTTTAAGTTCATTTGAAAAGCTTAGCATTTCCTTCTGTCCTTAAAATTCATAACTCCCTCCTTCCTGACAATGGAAAGGGATTAAATTCTTTCCCCAATCTGAGGGGCTTTGGCAGCCTCAAACAGAGTATTGCCAAACCCATACTTTTTCTATTGCTGTTTTAGCAGATGCACTGGTTTCAACGGTTCTTACAATTTCTGTTTTATTTCCTAAAGCAGCATGCATGCATGCATCATACATAAAACTTTATATATTAAAAATTGAAACCAGAAAACTGCTTATAGATCAAGGTAAATTACAAATAGCTTTAATGGACCACTTTGCATCTATCAGTGAGTTATTCATAAGTATAAAGCAATATCATTTATTCTTTGGAAACAGATGGAAGAGGCTGAAAGCAAAAAATCTGGCCCTAAACCATCTTTGCTGCAAGGTGAAGATCTGATTTAAAGGGGGACAGTGACTTTTTTTTTAAAAAAAAGTCCTTTTCAACATTTACATTCATAAAACTTCACGATGAATGACTTGAGAAACAAAATATTATAGTGGAAATCATAAGATGTAAGATGTTGAAGCATAAAAACCCAAACTCCATTAATGAACTGATTCTTTTCCCTATATCAAATTCTGTGATAAAGGTATATATCCTTTCTGACAAGCTTCTTCGGAGGCGAGAGAGGAAATTTGGAGATGTGGTAGCTACAAAAATAGCACAGGCCTCCTGTGACAAAAAAAATCTATTAAAAATAGACTTGCTTAGCTAGCTGTTTCCAACTCCGGAGCACTCACAGTCTAATGGTAAGAAATCTGGTCATTAGGCAGTGAATGGCTTTGCCTATAAATGAAGAATATGCTAGAAGAATAAACCTGTGGTATCTCAAGGAGACCACTGCTTTTTCTGAAGGAGCAGCTACTTTTGTTAACAATGCAATGGAAGGTTAAGCTATAAACAGGATTTTAAACAAAAAGAACATACTTCAGATCAAAGGCACATACCCAAAACATATACCTTTTTGTACCAAAAAAGTGTTGAGAGGGGGGAAATCTACAAATTGCTGACTCTGGGGATTTTCCATTTCAATAAGACTATTCCAAAACAATAGCCTTGAGATCTAGGCAGTAATCAGCACTAATTTAAGAGGAAATGAAACAGGTCACCCCCCCCCCAATAGTTGCTTCATGCCAAGTATATTATGATTAAAAATTATCCTCTCCAAACTGCTGACAGTTTATGATATAGTTCATTTGGTTTACAAAAGTCCACCAAGATTGCTGCTATACTAAAACAGTTTGAGAAAAGAGGTCATATTACATGTCTACATACAAAGTTATCCTCACAGTATTTGGTAGAGAACATCTCTATAGCTATTTGAATAATTTTCTTCTTTAAATTTCTACTTTGTGAGATGTACTAGGTTGAAAAAGACTAATTGATTCAAGGTTCACTAATGAACTGGGTGGAGGTCTAATTTTGTTCTTCATGTTACTATGCCATTGTAGTGTCCAACCATGCAAATCATAGAAAATTGTTGTGCACATTTGCTAAGAAATAAGGACATTTGAAACATTATTTTTAGTGTTTTAGTTAGATTGTCACTGAACAATATGTAGCAGATTAATTTTTTTTAAATGACCTAGCAATTCTTCTTGAAAGAAGGAAACTGACAGTGAATGTATTTTTTATGGTAAATCTCTGAGCATTCCAAAACCAACATGATTGGGTTTGTTGGTTCAAAAACCAAGGCAAAATGATGTACAGGTAGTCCTCAACTTACAACCATTCATTCAGTGACCATTCAAAGTTACAATGGAACTGAAAAAAGTGACTTATGACTATTTTTCACACTTATGACTATTAGAGCATCCCCATGGTCATGTGACCAAAATTCAGGTTCTTGGCAATATTTCTGATGGTTACAGTGTCCTGGGGTTATGTGATCACTTTTTGCAACCTGACAAGCAACGTCAATGGGGAAGCCAGCTTCGTTAACAACCGTGTTACCAAGAACTGTAGTGATTCACTTAACAGCTGTAGCAAGAAAGGTTATAAAATTGGGGCAAAACTCTCTTAACTGTCTTGCTTAGCAACAGAAAATTTAGACTCGATTGTAGCCATAGGTCAAGGATTACCTATACCATTTTGTATCGCTATGTTCCAAATTTCTTAGATTTTATACCCATTCACCAAAAAATAGGCACATATCCTTGAGGGACCAAATGAGCGTTTTATTATATTCTTGTGGGAGAGCTGCAAAACATTGGGTTTATAGAATGCAGTGATATAACCTTGATACAAACGTTGGCACTTTTTTGTGAATATTGTAATATATATTGTTGGAAGAAATGTCCTTCTGGATTCAGCTCCAAGTGAGGAAAAAGACACTGGAGACATGGGGGCTGCTTGGAAAGATGGTTTAATGGTGGATAGGACCACATGGCTTGAATCCTGAACAGAAAAGGTGATCACATGCTTCAATGTTGGGTGAAGAAGAAGAAAGAGAAGGAAGGGCTGAAAGTTCCTGACTTTATACCCTCTGTTCGACCCCACCTCTCTGTTTCCTGTTCCTGTGTAACAAATGTATTCTGATTGGTTGTCAGACTGCCATGGGGCCAAGTTTTGAGTTTCCAGATGCCATGTGGTGAGTTTCTGTGGAAGGCTAATATTATCATGCCTTAATACCATCACCCTGGAGCTGAAGGGGAGAACTCTTTATTATGTAGAATAGACTGGCTTGGGCATTTTAATGGGCCATTAAGGAAAGTGGGGGCTATTAAGAGTGAGTTTGTTTTCTGCCTAAAACATGTTTCTCCATTTCTGATCCAGGGAAATATAATATTCTGCCTTTTCAATATTTCCTAGGATATTTCATTTTTCTAGGAGAGGGCTGCGTGCTAACTTCCTACAATATTTTAGGTGTTAATTTAGTTAACTCTGATTTGAAATATTTCTAACCCTTATCCATAGTATTATAAGACTTCTGATTGGTGAAAAAAAGTATACAAAATTTTGGTTATACAGATTTTGGAGATAAGACAATTCAGTGTTAATGAGTTCCTAGAGCAGGGGTGGCGAACAAGTTCGACAAAAAGAGCCAAAATTTTAAACTGTGAGAGTCAGAGAGCCACACCACGCGCTCCCTTTCGGCGCTAAACCCGGAAGTACGGTCTTGCCCCGCCCCTGGCGACACGACGACGCTTGTCTGCGCTCCACGGAGACGTTTCCTCAGCGGAGCGGAGCGCCTGAAAGGGACGCAGGCTCAGCCTGCCAGGCTGCCACCACTCCACTGAAGACATTGCTGAGCAGAGAAACGTCTCCGTTCCCAGCCGAGCTGGTGGAGCGCAGGCAAGCGTCGTCGCGTCGCCAGGGGCGGGGCAAGACCGTACTTCCGGGTTTAGCGCCGAAAGGGAGCGCGCGATCCGGGTTTAGCGCCGAAAGGGACAAAATCCAAACTTGGCAAAGAGCCACAGTATACAAAATAATGATAAGAGGCAAAGAGCCGCATTCATTTTGGCCGGGAGCCGCATGCGGCTCGAGAGCCACGTGTTCGCCACCCCTGTCCTAGAGAAACTATGTTAATCACTTACTTGGGGGATGGGTATAAAGCCTGAGATTTATGTAACAAAAAGTAACAAAATTTACCTGATTTCTGAATTAAAACCAAATTTTGATATTTGTTGGTTTATTAAAAATGAAATGAAGATTCAACTACAAGGTACAAGTAGGCTAGTTATATAACTAGCCATTTGAGAGAAAATGCTAGAAATATTAATAGAATGCTAGAACTGGCATTCTTTCTCCTCTTCAGCATTTATTGTGAATTATGTTGTACTATTATGTGAAAGGAAGACACACCAAACCCATATTACCTGAACTGCTTTCATTCCAAACTAAAGCAATTGCATGAAGCATTAATTGGGCTAAATGGCACATCTACACATTAATACAGAGAATCCTTCCCCAGCTTTGGAGCAGAGTCCATCTCTGCTCCAAAGCTGATATTAAACAGTTCTATGAATAATCTTAAAATAGTTCCCCTTTCCCTATATAATACAAGAACACTATTCTACATAAAGTAACTTTTTGCTGGCTGAGGAAATGGCCATAATATCGCAAAGTAATAATTATGAAAAATGTCAAAGCAATATCAAACTCTTTAACAAAAATAGTATTTTTAAGAGCTTAGGAGTACTTTGGACCTTTTGTCTTTTAATAAACATATTATATATGTTCAGGCTAACTTTTGCCTCAAAATAGTTGCAAAAAGAGCTTAGGGCTGACAAGTATGCCACCTCTGTGTTATATCTTAAATAATGGTAAATTGCCTAAAATGGGAATATCTGCTTCCTAACACTTAGAAACAACATAATTTCTAGCACAATAATTAAAATTCTGGAAGCTCAATTCACATTTAATTTTTAGCAAATCAAGAGAAGCTATAAAGATGGCTAGAAAGTCACTTCCCCAAGCATGTGAAGGAAAAAAAATAGTGGAAAATGAATGGGTTCACATATCATAATAAACCATAGTTTCTTTAATCAAAGTAAATTAAAGGAGTCACAAGTAACTAGATTCACACAACTCACTTAGCATTAAGTAAGGTTTTCAATGGATTTAGACAAGATGGTAAACCAAGAAAGAATCCAACATATGGCTTAACATAGCATGTGAATGCAGATGATAAATATAAATGAAGAGCATTTATTTTGGGTGTAGAAAACGGAGTAGCACCTTTCTTCCAAAGTTAACATCACAGCCTTTGATACATACTTGTGAGGGGAATCTGAGAAAATCTCATGTGAAAGTTGTTCAATATTCAAGTAATTAAGAAATCATTGTATTTACCAATGAATAACTATGTGGTAATTATTTCTATGAAGTGTAGATATTTGTTCTTTTGAAAAATATTCTGACATGCAATTCCAAGCTATCAAGGAAAATAGACCACACAAATTGACTATTTTGTAATATCTTGGTGAAATTTTGTAACTCAGTGTACTTTTTTCAAGGAGGATTGAAGCAAAAGTATTCATTAAATTTCAGGTTGTTCCTACAACATCCTTCTGTATAACTTTCCACAGGACATAAATGCAGAACTTAGATCTCTATTTACTTATCTATTGTACCTGATTACATTTATTTCAGTATGTCTTTCTCCCAATAGCTGATTTAGGATCTGAACTTTACCATTTCAAATTAAGGATATCCACCAGATGAGATACTGAGAAGTTTTTAACAGTCCTGGGAGAGAGAAGAAAAAAGTGTTACCATAAAGTATGGTCACTGTGTCCGTCCCCTCCCCCCGCTCCCCATCTACCCACTTCCCCAGTTTCTCTCTCCGTTTCTTATTCCTAACAATCTCAGACTTCTTCAAGGCAAGTTAGCAGCTAGATTAGAGAATCGGAGAGGATTAGGAGTTGTTAAAAATTAACGTGTACTTTTTTGGGCCGCATTAGGCTAACCTGGCTCTTGGCCTTCTATCAGAATTTATCCAAGCGTCTCCTTACTCCGAGCCCATAAAGTGGTGGGGGTGGAGATTCTTTCCCCTTTCGCTGCCTTCACAGACTTGCAGGGTAGCCTGATCACGTGCTTGAGTTCTGTTTGTCTGGCCTTGGAGACTCTCGTCTACGCGTGGAGCCAGATCTCGTTTTCCTATTTACATTCTGCCTGCCCTGGGCCTAAGCGGGAGGCCAAGCCGACCTCACTTGCTTCTGTAGCATTTGCTTGTAGCTCCACACCGGCTCCCTCCCCCAATCCTCGCCGCCTTTCTAGCCGTGGGAAGAAAGAGCGAGTGAAGAAGATAAAAGGGAGCTGCGTGCGGAACAAATGTGCTCGAGGGTGGCTTTCGGTGACGAAGCAGAACCTTGTAAATGAGAGATTTCCGTTCACAAGACTCTGCTTGCACGGTTCCTGTCCTGCCCTTGAACTGCCAAGCGAAAGCTTTGCGTCCTAACAAGAATGTAAATCAAATCGAGCCTGCCTGCCTGGCTCCGGGAGAAAGCGCGGTGAATAACGCTTGGCTCGGTTGCTAAGTGCTGAGAAGTGGAAGGTTTCTCCTCACAGCCACAGCCAAGCCGGTGGTCTGTTTGCCAGGCACTGTTTAGTCGGGGCGCCTGCACAAATGCGCTCCCTGTTTACTAGACAGAGCTGGCCGGAGGCTCTCGTTTTCACCAGAAGAAGTTGGGAGGCCTCCGCGAGATTGGCAGGGGTCCATGCTCAGCCACGATCTTTTAGATTAATCCATTGTTCTCTCAAATTGCTCAGACTGTTTGGAATCGCTTGCCATACATGTCAGCCAAAAAAGAACATAAAAATTCAAAAACGGTCAGGATTCTGCTCACTAGTACAATGGAGAGAAGGAACAAAGTGGGGTGTGCTTTTAAAATGTACCATAGCTGCTGAGGGCTCTTAAGAATCAAGGCCTCTGACCCCAAAGCATTGCTGCATAATTCTAGCCAAGTTTGGACAGGTAGGTAGACTTGAATAAAAGAAAAAAGTAGTCCGCAACAATTGAAAAACACTTTTCTCTAAAGGACTGGGTGGTTGTTTTATTTAAGAGCTCACCCCACCTTCATTTGTTCTGTCCTTTTATGACCTCCGGTCAATCAGGTTTGCAGGACTATAACAGTAAAACCTGAAAACCTTGTTAAGCTGATACAAGGCTGTGGCATGGAGGAGGGGAAGCCATGAGCAAAGCTTTATCACACTATTTCCAGCTCTCAGAAGGAGAAGAAAAACATCTGTCTCTAGCTCACACACACCAGATCTCAGGCCTGATATTGAAAACACGTGCTGGCATTTTTCAGTACTGCCTCAAATAAAGGGATCTCGATTCTATGAACCATCCCCCTATTTTATGAAATTAATTGGTTAAGAAAGGTGTTTTCAGACACCCATTTTACAGCTCCACTTGACATTTATTTGATAGTATCTATTTCTATACAGTCCAGTAAAACTAAAGTACTATGACAGATCATTGTTAATAAAAATTCAGGAAAAGGGTTTATTCTATTTCTTATTCCTGTTTAGAAGATTCCATAGAGCTTTCTCCAAATGTGTATTTGCCAACCCAGTGTTTCTATCATGATGAATGTCAGTCATTATATGCAACTAATAAACCAGAGGATCAAGCCAATTCCTAATCTTGCTTGGCTGGCAATTCCATTTAGCCCTGCTTACCTATCAAGGTGTTTTAAGCTGCAGGAGTGTCAGCAAGCAGGCTCAATTAGGACATGGCAGGCATCCTTTCTGAGGAGGAAGTCAAAGCAAGCCCCTTAGAAAAGGAAATCAGCATCATCAGGCAAACCATTGGCCACCGTAGGTCATCCTTTAGGTGCTGCGGACTCAGGAACTCTTCACCCATTTTTTAAAAAATCAAAATGGGTTAGTCTGCTACTCTGTCAGCCCCTACAGTAATCCGATTAACCTCACTGCCTTTAAAGAAGAAAGTGCCTGGTGTCTGATGGCCTTCAGGAAAGCAGACAAAAGCCTAAAAGGCAAAACCTCTGGGCAGACAGCAGGAGGTGGAGGTTTGTCAATATTCAATCCGGAGCTAGATAACAGGTATTGAAAGGTGCTTCCCATTGTGGAAAATCACCATATACAATGAAATTTGCCACTCAGAGTCCATTTGAAAAGCAAAAGCAATGAAGGACACAAAGCTTCCCCACTGGTGCCCTGGAGGGGAAGAGACCATTGGATTTTCTCTGGATTGGTTTTTGAGAACCTCCATATGTTGACTGTGGATGATGGAAACTGTAAACTAGCACCTCTGAAGGGAGTGGGGTAGAAAAAAGAATCTAAAATGGCAGAAATAGATCATTCTCTGAGTCCTACACTTCACTTTTTCCTTTCATATGTTCCAATATTACATTACCAACTTTTAGACTCCAAGTGTTCCAAAACCAGCACAGATGCAAGAGGTTGCTTTAATGGAGTTCAAGAGGTTTTATGAAATAATTTCTGCCTAGACCACAATTTTAAGATTAGCAAATGCTGCCTGAATGATGGTTCTTGTTGTGTATCTGGAGATGAAAGACCAACCCTGTGCACAGAGTTCTCGGGCAGCACACATCAATGATCTTAAAATGGACAAGAAGAGAGCTTCTGAGTTTCTCCAGATATTTTCTAACAACAAATAAAAGGCTAGTGCCATTGCAAAATGTTAACAGGCAAGCCAGCAACGTCACTCATGGCCTCCAGAGTGCAACAGATCAGAGGTCAGAATTTTCTTGACCTGACCAGTCACAAACAACCTGGTGGGACACTTCACTTTCATAAGACCACAACCAAGCCTTCATTTAACCTACTATTAGATGCAGCAGCAGCAATAAGGAAATGGACAACAAGCAAGAGCATGGATCTTTACTTGCTGGAGATGGATGGGGTGGAGGAAGAAACCACATTGCAACGTAAGTACCTTTCTTAGCAATTTTTTTGTAGAAATCTATACTTGTGATTTGTTTGCTTTCAATCACATCAGTGTGTGTAAACACTGAAAATTGTTGCCATTTCTATTTATGATCTGATTTTAGAGAAAGTAGCTCATTTCCCCGTCCCTAAAGGGAAAATATCCACTACTTTAAAGCAGATTGCAACAAAGACCTTGCAGGCGAGACTGAGTGATAACAATATTATAATTTATACACCCACATTCGTACAAACACTCACATGCAAACAGACAGCTCCGTACTTCAATGTTACTAGTAATTTAAGGTATTTTGTTTGTGCTTCAACTACGGGGTGTGCAGGAACCAAGATGGGGAATATCGGCGAACCACAGTGAAGGCTCCTTCGCTTTCTGAAGGGTTAGTAAAGAACCGGAGAGGTTTTCTTGCCTCTCTGCCCAAGCTGCATCGCATGTCACGACATTCAATTAACAGCTTCTTAAACATGCAACCGCAGCGCTTGAAAGTCACTTGCAGACTTCACCCCCCAAAGCAAACCCCTCCAACGTCTTAGCACTTAGGACCGACAACTCTCTGCGTTGTGTACACCGGGGCGGGGGATTTCTAGCACCGCACGGGAGGGGGTAGGAAATTTGGAACTGACTCAAAGAGATGCTGGCTCTTTTGTGACCGAATTTCCAGGGAGTTAAACTCGTCTGACCACTGTGACATCTATAGCTTTTGCCAGTCACACATAAACTTTTCCTTCCTTCCAGCCCAGCCCCCTCCATCCATCAGTAAAGGTGCTGGGCGGGGAGGAAGGAAAAACAACATCAAAGAACCAGAATGTGGGGGAAGGAACGAGAGCACAGCGACGAGAAAGAAGGGAAAGAGACCCGAAGCTTAGTCGGGCAAGCCGATCGGGCTGGGAGTCCTCGTTTTCTTCCCTTTTCGGGAAGTCATGGGTTAAGGACGCCTTGACCGAAGGGACAAAAAGGTCGCAGTCCGAAGTGTAAATGGGACCCTGATGGGAAAGAGGCTTGTGGGTCTGCCGACTCCCAAGTAGAGACAGGGAGGATCGATAACTAAATTAAAAGGACACTGAATCGTAGGTCTATTTTGTTTGTTTGTTTGCACCGGGCAACTGAAAGCCCAAATAGATCGGAGCGATTGGTTTGTCGGTGCCAGAAATTCGATCAAACTCTCTGGCGCGGCTTCCTTCCTCCTCCCCGGAGTCGGTGCAGCTTCTCCGCCCCTCCAAGCTCCTTGGCCTTCCCGCCCTGGTGGCTCCGGGGGCGGAGGGAGGAAACTGAGGGTGGGAAGCGGAGAGGACAGCCGCAAGGGAACTTTTCATTCCGCCCTTCTGGTTCGTTCACCAGTTCCCCTCCCCCACCACAAGCTGTCTGACAGGAAAATAAAAGGAAAGAAAAAAGAAAACAGGAAAGTTAACCAGTCAACGGAGGTGGGGGGAGGAGTGACAGGCGGAGCGGGATGAAGGAGAAAGGGCAGAGACCCACCGAGCTAATAATGGTGTCCGGCTGCAAAAGGGGGAGCCTTGAAACAGGCCTGGCGAAGCTGCTGGGGAGGAAGAGGAAGCCGTGAGCGAAGGAGGCTGCTGGAGGGGAAGGGGGAGGGGAAGTGAGGCAGCGCCATCTTTTCGTGTCACAGTCCCAGAGACTGATTGCCTCGTAGTCCAGGCGCCGCCGCCGCGCTCTAGCTTATCGCTCGTTCGCTGGCTTTCTTCTAAGCCATTGGAAAGAGTACCTTTGAATAGCCTCATAGGCTCATAGCCTTGCAGTGTACAGAGCAGGGCAGACAAACACTCCCCTCCACCACCTCCTGCACCAGCCCTAATCGCTGGTGTGGGGCAACAACCAAGCCGATTTCAGGGCTTCCTTTCTCGTGCTCTGGCCCTTGGGTTGACGAGTTCTACGCTGTTGCAAAGAAGGAAGGCCGTGTCAAGCCTAAGGCTACGTAGCTTTGCTTCCGTACGCAGTAACAGACGGGCATATGGCGCACACTGGTTTTCCTTCTCTCTTCCCCCACCGTCCATAGCTCCTGCTCCCTCGCCAAGGCCGCCATTTGGCTCCTTCGGATTCTCTCATCCTCTGGCGGAAGAAACCTTGGGCTTCAGGCCCGCAGATGCGAAGAGTAGCCAAGTGGCAACTTCGCGCCCCTTTCGCGCCTGCCTGCGAAAATCCAACTGCCCGCAGTACACCGCTAAAGCCCAGCTGAGTTGGGGTTGGCGATCGGGTGTTTTATTCTTGTAGCTTTTCCTTCTCACTTTCCGCCCATTCCCCATCTTGCGCAGCCCTTTTTCCACCCTCCGGGCAGATTTCGCTGCATCTCTTGCTCTGGGACCTGTGCCAAGGAAGACTCGGCATCGCCGGTTCGCTCTGCAAAGAGCTGCTCGCTTTCCCCGCCACACAGGTCGTAGAGCTAAGTTATGGGTGGTATCACAGCTTGCCTCGGAAATTTTTCTCTTATTTTCTCTCCCCCACCCCCGCTCTTCCCGGTAGCTTTATCCCAGCACCGTTTAAAGGAAAAAGGACGCTTTTCATGGTGCTTGGCAAGGTCACCCGCCTGCCCGTTCTGAGCTGTTGCTGAATGGCGCTTCGCGCTGCACAGCTCTGCCCTTTCTTGGCACCGAAAAGCTCCTTTGAGCCTGGCATGCTCGAGAGCGCGAAGCACAGGCAGGGAGCCCGCTGGCATCCAAACCGTTGGTTCTCTCGGCAGCGACGCCTGGGGAAGTCTATCCTAATCTGCGCTCGCTCAGTCTGGTAGCTCTGGCTACCACACAGCAGCAACTGCACCGCCGTCTCTCGGACTTGCTGATGTGGGAGCGAGGAGGAAGCGGGAGCAGTGCTCGGTGAAGGGGGATTTGATGGGTGGTTGGCTCCGCTTGGGGAGGGGAGGGAGGTTGGCTGCGCCTGGTAAAGAGGGATGTGAGGGAGAGGGAGAGGGAAGGGTGGGCTGTTTGCGCCTGAGAAGGGGAGGGCCGCCTGTCTTTGGGGACGGGAAATCTGAAGCGGGGGCGGATGAGCCTGAGGGTTTTTTTGTTTTATTTTTTGTTTTTTTGTTTTTAATCCAAGTGTCTTTGCCTGGGGAGGGGGGGTGTCATTCCGGAGAGGCGGGAGGTGTGCCTTCTGTTTCTAATAAAGGAAAGCGACTTTTCTCGAAGAAAAAGGGAAGGTGCTGCTGGTGGGAGAATTGCTTAAGATGATGGTGGTGTTAGTTGCCTTCTGGGGAGGTGTGTGCTTGTGTCCACTGTAGTCTTAGAAATGCAAAGAATGGCAGCACCTATGCAAAGGGATGGAGGAAGGGAAGAGCATTTTGGTGCTTTGGCCACGGAATGTTAAAAGCAGTGGCCTCAGGGAAGGTTGGATTTTCTGCTGATTGTTGGCTGCCCCTATGGGAAAAGGATTAATAGATTGCAGATTGATGTTTGCTGCTCCTCAAAAAAAGGGTTTTCTGGAGAGACATTGGCTTCCCTCTTAATAAAAGGGGGTGTGCGCGTTTTAGCTACCTGCCCTGGGGAAAGGAGATTGGCGAAGACTCTTTGTGTGCTGCGTGCGCTGCTGGATGGCCCCGTTGGAAGAGAGGCAGCCACTGGCGTCGGGAATGCTTGGCAGAGACTTGTCAGAGGGGATTTGATGTGCGTTATGCTGCGGGAGGTGTCGGGCTGCGCTTCGCCTGTTGGGATTTCAGAGGGGAGGTAGGAGAGTCATCTCCTGTTTCTAATAAAGGAATCGGTTTTTATGGCAGGATAAACGCAGGCAACCGAAGACGTGTGGGCTGCAGCCACCTAACTTCGTTAGCTGCTAATCTTGCTGCCAAGATGAAAACCTTTTCCGATCCTTTGAAAGAGGACCGAAGCCTGACATACACAGTGGCGGCAGCCTCAGAAACACACGCTCTTCTGTCCCGTATCTAGAACATTTCTCATGCTTTCCAACTTCGGAGGGGATCAAATAAGCAAAGGGAAACAAGGAAGCGCATCCCCTCCTAACAGTTCCAGCTTTGGGGGATTGCCAAGTTTTCTTTGACTAAGGGAAACTCTGGGGATGACTCATCACCGGCCATGATGATGCTTGTAAGGGCTTTCTTTTCTTTTCACCTGCAGTTGCTGACTCTAAGAAAGAGTTGCGGCGGCTTCTGAGAAGGCCTAGCTAAATCCCCAGGCTGGTGGGAATTTCCCCAGTTAGTACTAAGAGAAAGCCTCCCAGGGCCAAAAAAGCTGAGGAGCTGAGAGGAGGAGGGAGATTATCTTCCAGTTTGTGGCCTTGAAATCCAGGGTTGTAAATGTATCTGAGGTGCCTTTTGGGGATGAATGCCAGTATGCCTGAAGCCTTCTCCTGTGAGCCTTTTTAAAACTTCAGGCAGAAGTTTGACAATTTTTTGCTTCTCTGTTGCTGTAAACTGCTGTGTCAGCACCTCCAGCATGGGATTAAAAAAACAATTTGCATATTGATAAATGCTTTTAAGATGCATCCCTAGGCAAGCTACAGTCTGGCCAATAGATGTGACTCAGTATCACATTTCATGGACTTACCAATGGAATACCACCAATGGAATACTACAATGATACCAATGTCACTGTGGCTCTGTCCAATGCTGTAGTGGTCAGCCTACGAAAGCACACTGAAATCACTCTGTCCGACGCTTAAATATGAATTTAGGATACACTTACTTGGACATAGGTCACATTTAATATATCAAGATTTTCTTCAGTGTCAATGTGCCTCTATGTCTGGCTGAGAAAGGTATTCCATTTCTGACCTCTCTTTGTTTTTCTATACATTCGATGAATCTAGTTTCATCTAAAGGTTTTTGGGAGGGTGTATCTCTCAGTTGTCTTACTTACAAATGTGCTGGATTCAGAATTTCAGTTATTGTGCAGCTTGCAAGATTGAAGCTTTTCACTCCATTTCATGAAGGAGACATGGTTCCTAGTAAGAGCATTGTTGCAATGGGTTGTAATCCAGAAATGCTTCCATTGCTATAAATATATTTGCCTGGAGATGCTGTGTTTTTACTTGCCTCTCATACTTCTATCTTACAGAATGTCAAAGGAAATGGATGTGATTACATAACATTTAGAAACGCGAACATTTCGAACTAAGGAATGTCATATCTGACACAACCTTTTGTGGCCATGCTTACATGACATACTGAACCACAAAATAGTCAAACGCATTTAGCTAGCATGCACTTCACTAAATGTTTAAGAACATTCTGCAAACTCAGCAAGTTGAACTTACTGTATTTAACTTATCTATGAGTACAACTGCAAATACAGATTGTGAGCTGATTTTTCTTGCATAGAATGGTGGGGTATAGTTCTTAGTAGCCTTATAAATTGCCTGAGAGAGTTTCAGTATATCTGGAATCACTGTATCAGCTCTGAAAACTGATGAATTGAAGTGATATCATTGATTCCATTGAGAAGCATTTTGTCGAATAGGTGATCAAACAAACATCTATTTAATCCATGATGGTTACACATAGGCAAGTGATTTATCTGTATAACAATTTTGTAGTTTTAAAATAAATAAACCTGCATAAAATCAACTTATCTTCATCCTCTGGCACTTAAAACTAGCAGAATTTATAAAAGTTAGGTTACCTTGTTACCCTACTGCAGCTTTCTTCAGTCAGATATCTTCTAGGAAATTTGGACTGTAGTGCCTATCATTCACAGCCAGTAGACTACAGCATTGCTTGTGGAAGTTACGGATACTGGGAGTTGCTGTTTACAGAGCACTAGGTTGGGGAAACCTACTCTATAATTACTTCTATCTTTTGAAGCAAGCTAGGATTATATATTTGTGTGTATCTCTTGGTCCCTGCTCATAGTTGAACCCACTGTAGTGTAGAATTAGAACCCAAGGGGGCTTTCCTTCAAAATAATTTAGTCTCATCTAGCAAGTTAGTCAAGTTGAAAAGCGCCTCGGGATGGACCGCTGAGCTTTGCTGCAGTTATTCCTCTTGCTTTGTTACAAGCTTAGGTTTTCTTCTCTCTCCTCTGCTTAAAATTTAAGCAAACAAGTGTAGTGAGTAGTTCTTGTTCTTTGATGGGTGGCCTATCAAACCCCTGCTACTCCAGTAAAGATGAAGGAAAATGAAGAGGACTCCTAGTGCTTTAGTTTGTGTTTCTTTTGGAAATTTTTCCTTTGCAAGTGGTCCTGACAACAGAATCACTGCCTAGTTCCAGTGAAGCCATCACATGTGTGAGACAGGAGGCTATATAAATTGAACAAATGAATGTATAAATAAGCCTGTAAGACAGCTACCCTTCCCCATTTTCTTGCAGCTGTTGCACTAGGAGAGAGGCTAATATGCTTCTCTGTATTGCAGAGATCAGGAGTCTGGATTAACAAATCCTTGTAATTTCATTACTGTCTAAGGTGAACAATTGGAGCCTGTAATAGACTGGGCAGAGAGGAAATGGGTACCATTTGGGTTGGGTAGCATAAGCCCAAGCAAAAAGAAGTTAGCAGATTTAAACAATCTCTCCTGCATTTTTGAGACCAATGCTTTCTTGAAAAACAAGAATGTTTGCAAACTGATCTGTCTGTTAAATTTATAGTTCCAATTAGATCAGATAAAAACTGAGTTTAGCCATGTCTTCACCTAGACCTGTCCATTGGAGTTGAATGAGATTCCCAGTTTAACTATTTGCATATTGAGGCAGCCTATTTCCATAAAATGTCAGAACCAAACCTTCTTTTGCTTTACTTAGAAAAACATGCAACCAGACACCCTCTGGACATTTTCATGTAGTAGGTCTACAAACAAGGTTTTCTATTTAAATGTTGAACCCATTTCAGTCTCTTCCCCATTTTGTCTTTTGAAGTATTGGCATTATAGGGCATTCCTGGTGTTAGAAAGTTTTCAGTGACGGGTTTTGTTCTTTGCCAGAAGCTCTTGCTAGTCTCTGTACCTTCAAGAAACCAGAGAATCATTTGCTGGATCAGTCATCAAATTTTATCTTTTCCCCTTTTGGGTGAAAAACACAAGCTTTAAGACTCATCTTTCCCCAGTTCACACCATTTCTCCATCCCAGCTCTAAGAATTTGCATTGTCACTTCCTCTGCTCTGCTGTAAATGCTGCTCAGCCAGAATGGAAAAATAGCTGCCCCACACTAGTTATTGGGCCACAAGAATTTTCCAGCATGGTGTGCTCTACCTCAAAGTGGGGTTCTGGCATGGCCTCTTATGTGGTTCTGGTTTTCAATAGGGAGGAACCCATGGTGGCTCTGAGAAGGCCACTATAATGACTCCAAAGCCCCAACCCTGGGGAAGAGAGGATTGCTGCTTCATGTGGAATAGAAAGAGGCCGAAAATGACTCACCACTTGTATCCAATCACTAAAGCCAAAGCTGTGTTGGCTGGAAGATTGAGGGTTTTTCTTCTTTCCCAGCATTATAGTGCAGTTCAGCAGAGAAACAGCCCAATCTCTGTTCAAAATTCAGTGACCAGCCTGTACTTGGACTGTACCACCACTTGGATGCTGAATAGGAGGGAGCCACTTTTTCAGATGACCAAAAGAGAACCTGTGTTCCTTATTTGCAATCTGAAGTCTAGTGACACCATTATCCTCAGGGTGCAAGAAGGGAAATCTATTATTTCTGCCCTTCCAGTTATCTGCATTTTTGCAGGCTTGGATGGGATTTATAGCTAAAAGGCACTCAAGCTTACTTGGCTTAAAATGCCTTGATGAGAATGCCTGAGACTTAACCAGGTTACTACTCTCCTTTCCCCAATCAAGTGCCATTTGAATGTCTTTGGGTTATAGTGCTCCAATAGTTTCGAAATATGGGGAAGGAACTAGATAGATGAATGATAATTTTAATTTAGTCAGTTATCCATAATAAATACTGGAGGCACAAGGCAGGTATATCATAATAGGAAGTGAAATGATATAAAGCGTGTCTATATGACTGTTGAAATCATATCAAGACTCCACATTAGTTATTTTGGCCCAGCAATAGCTGTATGACTAGATGCTATAAATCACTGCTGCAAAAAATAACAGAATTCCCATCTAAAATTTCAACTCTGAATGAGCCCAATAACTTCTCTGTAAACTATTCCTGTCTTTATTCAGACATGTAGCTAAATGATCCAGAAAATGTTTGGATCCTGAATCTAGCTTTGCTAAATTGGATTAATTGGATGGGAGAAGGACCAGAAAGAAAAAAAATGAAAATTACTGGACACATTTATTCAGAAAGACCATTCTTGAGAATGTTATGTTTCAATGTTGAAACACAGTTTCAAAGCATTTGGGAAGCATTCTTTCCTGACTACTGGGTAGTGTAAATGGGTTATAACAGATACACATTTGTATAAACATAGTCAAAATTGTCCTAAGGTTGATGCTTTTCTAAGACATTCTTCCTCACCAACTTGTTTCTAGTAGAGGTGGGACATCTATTATTTGGGTTAGTCAGTAGAAACTAAACTTGTCCTCTCTTACTGGCTTGCCTGAGAGCTAAGAGAACTGAACAAGGTTTCAGAGCTTAGCCTTTTCAGCACTTGTTACCAATGCTCTGTGATTGGTTGTCAGAGCAGCAAGAGGCGAGATTCCCCTTTCACACCATCAAGCATGACAATGGCTTCCCTTTTCCTGCTGTACCCCAGGAATGACAGGCAACTCAACCTTCTGCTCTGTGGCAAAGGGCATTCTTGGAAACTCTCCCAGGATTTCCTGGCCTAACAGGCAAAATGGCAAAATGGCTGGGCTATAAACAGCCATTAGTGGCCAGGGCTTAATTGCAATAGTTCTGGCAGGGTTTGATATAGGTGCTTAACATAATAAATAAATATTTCCTTCTGAATTATGGTCTTTTCAGTTAACCAAACTAATTTCAATATTGGTTCTCAAATTGGCATTCTTCAAAACATTTGTATGCTGCATATAGTTTAGACAGATGATTTTAAATGGTCCAAAATAGTACTAAACACTTTTCATTACATTAGGATGCATTACATTAGGATCATTTCCTTAATTTCACTCAATGTTCACCTCCTATGCAGTCACTGGATAAATTCCTGATTTCTGCCCCAAACCTTATCTTGAATATGCAACCAGGCTCTCATTCAAAGTATCTTTTCTCTGGAGGAGAAAGAAGGAACCTGGGTCTTTCCCATCATCTCAGATGTAATTGATTATATTTCCCAGCTATATATATCCAGAACTTGGTGGGTCAAAGTTTCCTTACCTGTGTTTTAAAATAAGTAGTATTGATTTTTTCAAGTATACACTATTTTTATTTATTTTTCACATTTTTAAACTGCATAACTTCTTCAAAAAAATTTTTTTTCCAGTTATTCATTTATTATATATTATAAACTGGTTTATAATTGTTTTTATAAAACATTATGTTAAATTAACTTAAAGAACATAATACACCACCAGTGGCTTTCTTTTCTTTTTTCTATTTTATTTAATAGATTTACTATTAATATACCTATATCAGAATAATATCACTTTATACTACAGGTGGCGTCCCATGTATCCTAACAATAACTAGGTAACGAGGGCTGTTTTTTGTAATCTCTTCAGCATTTAATTATTTTGTTTGGGGTTGTTAGTTTGAAACTGGAAGAGGCATTCTGTCAAATATGGTCTGAAGTGGCATTGTCAGGAGAGTGCTATACCTCATCTGCTGTTTATACAAGTGGACCAGAGATAGGAAGAATAATATGAGGGAAGACTATAGTACCGTTCACCCATCTAGGTAGAGTAGGTCACTATTGTTCACTAACATATTTTCCACTGAAATCAATGTTGTTTCTTTCTGGGATTGAGATAATTACCACTTTCCAAATAGTAAAGCATGGAGCAGAAGAATAGGAGGCACCTTTATGTGGTGCACAGAAGTAACAAGTTCCCACAGTTTTCTTCGGAAGTTTTTGGAAGTGATTTGCCATTGTCTTCTTCCTAGGATTGAGAAAGTGACTGGGCCACGGTCATCCTGATTTGTACAACTGGGCCATCCGTCATCCCGATTTGTACACTTTGTTCCATCTTTGGTGATAGGGGGAGAAATTTTAGCCCCCTCAGAGAAGGCTCGCAATCTGGGAGTCCTCCTGGATACACGGCTTAGTTTAGAAGAACACCTGACGGCCGTGACCAGGGGGGCCTTTTACCAGGTTCGCCTGGTACATCAGTTGCGCCTCTTCCTGGATCAGGATGCTCTGTGCACAGTCACTCATGCCCTCGTCTTTTCTCACCTGGACTACTGCAATGCTCTCTACATGGGGCTGCCCTTGAAGAGCACCTGGAGGCTTCAGCTGGTCTAGAATGCGACCGCGTGGGTTGTCATGGGGGTACCTAGGTGCTCCCATGTTACACCCCTTTTAGGCGGCCTACACTGGTTGCCGGTTGTTTTCCGGGTGCGATTCAAGGTATTAATTATGACCTTTAAAGCGCTCCATGGCTTAGGCCCAGGGTACCTGCGAGACCACCTACTGCCACCAGTAGCCTCCCACCGTCCAGTACGATCCCACAGAGTTGGCCTCCTCAGGGTGCCGTCGGCCAGACAGTGTTGGCTGGTGACCCCCAGGGGGAGAGCCTTCTCTGTGGGAGCTCCTTCCCTCTGGAATGAGCTGCCCCCGGAGCTTTGCATAATCCCTGACCTCCGGTCCTTCCGACGCGCCCTAAAAAGTTGGCTTTTCCAGCAAGCTGGCCTGGCCTGTTAATTTTAACTCATTTTTTAAATGTATTGTTCCATAACTTCGATTTGTTTTTTGGGATATATATTTAATTTCTTTTTAATTTTGGGGATGTGTGCTTTTTAATGTTGTACGCTGCCCTGAGTCCTTTGGGAGAAGGGCGGCATATAAATCCAATAAAAACAAAACAAACAAAACAAACAAACTTGGTTGGTTTTGTCTTTAAAATGGGACTATAATTCAGTCTCTCAATTTCTAGTCTGGTGCCTTAACCACTACACCACACTGGTTCTTTTATAGACACAATACTCTGTGATTTCCATGTCCTTCACTGGAAGGAAAAAAGGAGAAGCAGCAAAGAAAAAAAATTGATTTCTCTAAGCCTACCCACCCCCGTCAGAAAAAAGGGTTGAGCAGAACTACACTGGTAAATTCTATAAATTATATAGACATGACCATATATTCACCAAACCAGAACACTTTCTTTTGACAGGCTGGCTCAATTATTTTTGTTTTTCCAGTGTTAAGGTTTCAGAGATAGAAAGGCCTTGTGAGTTCTCTCTCACTTGTTGGTAGAGTGTGTTTGTATGTATGTGTGTATTACATGCCTAAAACAAGTTTTTTTTTCCTGTCTACTGACTATATGAGTGTGTTGTGTATATACCAGCATAGATGCCTACTGATTATCCTGTAGAATTGCAACCAGTGAGTTTTTTTTATCCCTTCTGCAGTATTCTTAATTGGGTCTACTCAGAAGTAACAACCATTAATTATCCAGAAAGCTGCTTCCAAATCACTTCATTTAGAATTACAGTCCAAGTATTTGACTTTCTAAAATAAAACACAATATCTGCTAAAACATGGTTCTGCATTGGGTAGATGTCCCTGTGTTATAGGTGTAATACAAAATGTCAACACAAAATTTGGTTACTTTTGTGCAGCAAATCAGAAAAAGGATAAGAAATCAGGAGACAGTGGTTGGGAAAATAAATTCTAGATTACTACATAAGAAATTCTAGATTACTACATAAGAAATTCTATCTATTGCAATCAGGGTTTGTGTGTGTTAAATAAATAGCAATTGCAATGTCTTTTATTTTCCTGATGGTTAAATCAGGCGTGCAAGACTGATCATATCTGCTGTATAAGGCCAAGCCAAGGTGGCCATGTTTTGCTATTCAGATTTCTACATTCGTATTAAACCAGGCTCCCAGGAAGCAATAGCAGCAGCCTGATTTAAGGCACACTCAAGGAGGGCCATTCAAAGCTCAGAATTGCTGAGTTATTTGTAGCCCCCCCCCCCCTAGCTGAGCAAAGCGCTAATGAATTTAATGTGAGCGACACCCTTAGGAAGGAGAAAAGGACTGAATCGAGGGCGGAGGTTGATCAGACATCGGGCCTCCAGCACGCAAGGCCTTTTTGATTGATAATGTGCCTTGGAAGACCAATCTCCTGCTTTTCTGGGCATTGTTGCCCGGAAAAGGGGGAGCGAACAACCACGTGGAGTTAAGAAATAGGAGCGCAGTGAATCCGTTGCCTGGCCAGAGTAGCTAGGAGAAGCCAGGCGGAAGCAGCCAGCAGCACCGAGATCCCATTTCCCCTTTGGCCAGCCATTAACAGCAGCAGCATCTTCAGGAGTAATTCATGAGGTAGGCAGGATACCTACCCAGGACTGGGCGTGAAGTTCTCGTTAGCTTTCTATAAACGCCATCTGGAGCGCCTCTGTCTACAACTCGCTCTCGAGTTTTTCTTTTCCGAGTGTAGCACAACGGCCTGACCTCAAAGTCAGCTCCCCGAGGACAGGCGAGGGGGGGGGGTGTCTGACGATGGCGATTTCAGTTCCTTCGTCTGCATGTCCCTCGGAGGGGATTCCGCTCAGCCAGACACCACGGGGATAGGAGAAAGGGAGCGAAACACCACCAAGGCCGTGGCTGGGCCGCTGGGGATGCCGAGGATTTGCAGTCTCAGGAAATCCTGAAGAAAAAAATGAGGGGAGGGGAAAAACCCAGCGCACGCAAAGGAGGGGCGGAAAACCAACTAGTCGAGGTTTCCACTAAGAATGTGGCTGCAAGGGCCTCTGTGCCATGAGGGAGTGATAGAAGAATGTAGCCTCCATAGGCAGCCCCAGAGAACCCGGTTAAGCAAGGGCGTAATTGGAATCAGGCAGTCTGGGTTCAGCCAGGAACTTGGCACGCCTCCCCAGGATTGCCGGGGACTTTATCTTTAAGAGGGTCGGATCATAGTCCTCTGACAACTCAAGTTCGTTTAAGGCTACAGCCTCACACTGGATAATGAGTGATAACAGATGCTTCAGAAAGTTTTTTTGGGGGGAAACAGCACATGAAGGGTTAAAATAGGAAATAATTAACTTTACCAGTTAAGTCTGGTAACTCCGAAAAGGAAGGTGAAGTAAAACGTCTTAGTTCTACTTAATTCAACCCTCAGTTTTCAGCTGCGACTATATCCCATGTGGATTCAGCCAAAAAATGTTAATGTCTACATCTAAAATGTATGCTTTAAACAGAATTACAGTATAATAGGGCGAGTCCTTGTGCTCCTTATGGGAGGTGGAGGGAGGGGAAAATGAGTGCAATGTCTTCAGACATATAAACCCATGAACAGAAAACAAGACTGAATCGACCAAAACGGATTTAAGTTCTCCTTTCAGTCACTTCCGAGGAAAATCTTTCCAAAACATTTGCAGTTTAGGAGAGGCGCTTCATTTAAAACTTGTTCCCTTCCCCTTTAAGAGCATTTATTCGACTGCTTAGGAAATCGATGTCTTTTTGTTCCTTCTATCAGCTTTGAAGAGCTTGTGTGCATACCCAAGGTTTTAGGTTACAAATGTAGGTATTTTTCACTCCTACTTTCACTCCTTTATTTGGTATAAAGGTGCAAGCCAAAAGCAGGAACTATATAAAATGCTTTCAGACCAGAAAGTTGTTCAAAGGAACTCTTATTTATTTTCCTTTAAACATAAGAGATTTGCATGATTAGAAAAGGGAATTTCAGAAGTGTTCTGGCATATTGAGTAAGTCACATATTAGACTAGGAAAATGTAGCTAGGATTCAGGTTTAAACGTGCTTTCTTTTTCCCCACAGATTCCTGGACTTCTTGATGACAAACAGGCAGATCATAGTTTTTCTGGAGTTCTGTGTATTGGATCTTCTTTTCTTTACTTTTTTGGGGTCTTGATGTAAACAGCTTATACTCGCTTTTGAAGACTGGGATGAAAGAGGGTGGGGATATAATTACCACTCTGGTGGGTGATAATAAAATTTCATTCATTTTCACTGGGCTGCTTTATTGTCCCTTTCCAAACTTCCTACTTTTCATGGTCATTAACAAGACCTGTCCAATTAGAAGCAGGTCTCAACGGAAATATACTGACTTTCTGAAAAGCATGTTTAGATCCACAGTTCTTTTACATAGTTGGAAGTTTTTCGAGCAAGGATCGGAAGTAAGAATCGGAGACGACTGCACAATTACTGCTCAGGTTTCTTACAAAATCAGACCCATCATGCTCAGTGGGGCTTGCTCCAAATCATATACATATGGACTGCTGACATACTTAGCAATCCCTACTTGTACCTTTCTTCACTAGAGATGTATCTCATCATCCAGCCATAGTTGTTGCGATATAAAGCCTGTAATGAAATGAAGTCTGTCTTCACTGCCAACGTATGGGCCAAGCACTGGTTGGTTGACACGATAGATAAATCTCTGTAATGAGGAATGGTACTACCCTACTCCTGTGATAAATGGCCATGGAATGCGCGCGCACCCCCCACTTCTTGAGGTACAGAGTTATTTCCTGTAGATTGCGTCTTGTGAATTCCAGCCACCGCTGAATGCAGTATAGAACCACGAGTCGCGAGCGGAAGAACCGAATAAGCGAGTATCAGTCAAGATGGGCGTCGCAAACCCGACATTCACCAGCTGACCTACTAAGTCAAAAATACCACTCTAGCAGCCGATACGCCAAAGAACTAGCGTCCCAGCGATCCAAATTGTACTGAGAGAAGCCGGCGTGCGAAGCGCTCCCCGCGATTTCCACGTCACATAGAAACGTGTTTGGAAATTTTAGAGTGAGACTACGGTCTCTGACTACCGAGCATTGCCTTTCAGAAATCAAACGAAGAGAAGCCGTTTGTTATTTCGGAAAGTAGCTGCTGAAAAACGAATGTTTCTCATTACAACAGAAAGGCTCGGGGCAACGGGGCGGGGGCGGAAAGACAGGGCATCCCACGATGGGACAAAAATAGCGAATAGGGAAGACGAGCCAAATGAAGAGCTGTGGGTGCAGAGTCGATTAACAAAACACGGGAGGAGGGAAACGCTCGAGGAGAACGACGGTTTGTATGCTTCTGGAGAAGCGAGATAATGGAAAACGGTTCGTTTGAGGGAGACTTAAGTATAGGTTGGAAGGAAGGCAGAGCACACACCGTACTCTTTAAAAAAGGAGGCCCTGAGAAGCAATTCCGTGGGGGGAGGGGAGCGCACTGGTCAGAAAAGATGGAAAGTGCAGGGGGGGCATATGGGAAAGGGGTACACTGTGCGTGACAATAGAGCGCGTGGGAGGGGAGACAAAGAAACAGTCCTTCTGGGGCTCTCGGGGATATGAGAGCAGAAGGAAAAACGTGGCGGCCAGAGAATGGTCTCACCTGGAGGGGGGAAAACGGCAGGAGGCATCTGCTCCCTTAGCAAGGAGAACAAGGATGACTTCTGCGGCATGGGCACTTTTGCCTCGCCATCATGAAGGCCGAGGGGCAGCTGAGAGCGGCACAGAAAGGTGCTGTGAGAAGGCGGGGGACGCATCCTGAGGCAAGAAGCGACCGCACTGCTGGGGCGAAAAGACAAGGCAGCCCGGGCGGCGAGTGCGGCGGTCTAGCGCTGGTGTCTGGCTGCGCCTGCTGCCGGAGCTTTGACAGCTTGGCTAAGCGGAGGGAGAGGAGCTTTATGGTAATTGCAGCTCTCCACTGGCCTTCTGGGTAGCGAGCCCAGCAGGGAGTCTGGAGGGGGCGGGAGACTTTCCTTTTTAACCTCGCTTGGTCAAAAGGGGAGCGGAGTCTCCTCAGGACGCCCTCAGGCGAAGAAGCAGGCAGGGCGTGTGGAAAGGGGGGCTTGCTAAGACCAGATCAGCCAAGAGAAATAACGACAAGCCAGGAAACGGAGAGGGGGGGGGGAGAAGTGGAGGAAGAATCAATTAAGAAGAGAAAGCGAAGAGCCTTGCAACAAGAAAAAAGCGAGGCACTCGGGAGTGAGGGGAGAGAGATTCGCTGGGCGAGCACGGCGACGGCATTGCCTCTGCTGGCGGCGGCTCCCTGAGTGCTAAGCCCGGGGGGTGGGGAGGAGAGAGAGAAGGGGGCGGGGAGGAGGAGGAGGCCGTGCGGGGGGGGCAGCGTACAGCAGACGGAGGCCGCTCTCCCAGCGGCAAGGTGAGGAAGAACGGCTTTCCCTGTGGATTAAATCCCCAGAGCCAGCCCAGCCACACACACGCACACTTGCAGCCGCAGCCAGGACACAGACTCTCCGAAGGGAGGGGGAAAGGAGCCTGTAGGCGCCGCCAAGATCAGTCCCGAGAAGCCACAGCAGCAACATGGCGTTACTAAAGCGGAGCCGGAAAGCAACCGGAGGGAGCCCGGCGGGTTGTTGAACTCAGCCGAGGGAAACGCTGGCATTCGGCCTCTCTCCGCCCACCCGGTCCCACCTGCCTCTGTCTAGTTGAACCGGGGCCAGTTTTGTCAGTCTCTGGGGCAACTCCGGCCTCTCGCCTCTGAGGTCGTCAAACTTTTCTCGCTCACCTAGAAAACGGACGCGAGGCGCTCGAAAAGGAACAGGCGACGGCAGCGCTGGACTCTGTCCCCGGCAGCGTCTCTGGAGCGGAGACTAAGGTCAGTGATCTTCACATTGAATGCTCCTCGCGTTTCGCGGAAGCGCCGCGGCGGGCAAGCCACCCGAGGGACCCAAGCCTGATTCGTCCGAAGAATCTGTCTCCTAGCTTAGACTTCTCGGTTTGTGCTAAAGTAAGACCGAGGCTAGGCGTTCTTTTCCTTCCACACCAGGTGTGGCTGGGATGCGCATGAGAAAAAAAAAAAAAGACAGCGCGCGCCTTGCTTGAAGCCTGCCTTTCTAGGGCTGGGATTGTTGCCAGAATTTATTTCAACTTGAAAGGACCCGGAATCCCAGGAGGAAGGCGGAATAGAGAAGGCAGAGAGATTAGCAAATCCAGCGGTCGCAGCCTAGATGTCCGCTGGCTGAGAATTGCGGGTGGGGTACTCCGGGGACGGGTGTGTCGTGGGGGCTGGCCAGAAGTTTGGAAGCAGTTGGGCTGTGAAGCAGTGCGGGGGGGGGGGCGATGGAGAGACGAGAAAAGAGAAGCTGCCGCTCTCTGTCTGCTCCAGCAGAAAAGTGGGGGCAGGGAAGGAGACCTTACGGCGTCTCATTCTCTCTTATCTCTCCGATTTGGAAAGGCCTGTAAAAGCCCCACCTGGCAGCCGCCACTTTTCGGCTCCCAGGGGCAATGAGGAGTGTGGGTGAAGGAGAAAAACGCTCAGAGCTCGATCGAGGAAGCTCAGGGCCCCGGGAAGTATTGCTAGAAAGGCTCATTGGTTCGTCCTTATAGATCGCTGAGCAGCGGACTAAAAAAGATGAGTGCCGGGAACTGAAGAACGACGTGTGGCTGAGGAAAAAGACGTCTGTATCTCAGTGGGTGTGCTTGTTTTCCTAGGGACTCTTTGAAAAAGCCTGTGGGGGCAGTGACTAGTTTTTTCACCGGTGGTTTTTGAGGCCACTGGAGACTAAATTTGGCGGGGTGGGCAGGGGATATCCCAGTGGTAGTATTCCAGTTCAAAGGATGTGTGTGAAGAGCGTGGGGCCCAATAGAACAGTTGGGAATCTCGCGGGTCCGTCTCCTCTTTCTTAACTACGGGTAGCTTAAAAAGTTGTCTGGTAGCCCCTGGGGCAGAGAAAGGGGCCAGCAAGATTGTTTGCAATCCCCTTCCCCGCTTTCCCGTCGACTCCAGGGATGCCAGAGCACCATGTCTGAGGCACGTAGCTCCTTTTTGTCTCGCGCAGCTGCTTCAGGGGCGATCTTTCGCTTGTGACGCTTCGCTCACCTTCCGTGCTGGCATGCTGGCTACATCTCAAACTCACAAGAGCGAGGTACGTCGGCGGCTCCGGAAAGAGGGCTGGGTCGAGAGGAATGTCTTACCACCGCAGTAGGATTTTGGCAAAAAAATGCCTTTTATTTAATGGCGATCGCCCAGGAGCCTGTTTCCGCATTATTTTTCTAACGATCCTCCCTCTGGGGTTTCCGTCTATTCCGAGGAAGCATGTGGCTTTGTGTTTCCTTTCTCTGAAAAGGGCGCTGAGGGAAGGACGACCTGTGCCGAGTCCAGATCTGTCAAGGTTTTCTGAACTTTTGCTTTCTCGAGGCTCCTTGTGAAGGAGGCCCAGGGCAAAGGGATCCCTGAGCGGGGCCCCTCCAAGTCTATCTGCCGACCAAGATAAGAAGCGCGATTTCACCCCCCCCCCCCTTACATGAAAAGACGCCAAACGCTCTTACAGCCTTCCTCTGGGGCATTGGGGACAGAGCCTACAGATCAAAAACGGCTGTCCTAGGGCATTAGGTATTCACCCTTGGCAAATGGGTCCTCCTTTCCCACCTTTCTAACCACTATTTATTCGCTCGCTGTCTGTAGCAACTTTGTTTTGGAAATACTGTAGTCGCACCAACAGGCTTGTCCCGCGATGCGATGCCCTCAAGATATGGATAACAATTTTCAAACCATTTCCCTTACAGCAAAGCAGTGGAACTGCTCTAGAGAACCAGGAGACTTGTGCTTATTCTCAGGTTTCTCGTTCAACCCACTTTTACAAGTCATGTATGTGTTTCCGTGGATGGTGGTCGGTTTGTTTTCGTGCGAACAAGGAAACAAAACTCTTACTTGATTTTAAGAGGGCTGTAAAGGCTCCCCCACACTCTCTCGAACTGGACTTAAACTCAGGAGAGCTCTCGGAATTAGTAGTTGTGCGTATCTCCAAAGTATACTTGACAAAGGTGCAGGGCACTGTATGTTCCCCACCCATGGCAGAATTTGCCATCTAGTTCACACCACGCAAACTACCTTGTTTCGAAATAAGGATGGCGATCCCAAGAAACTGGATCTGTGGGCTAAGGCCCTTCGAGGCGCGGATTAAATTTGGGGATGCATGGGAGGCCTAGATTCTAATCTATTCTTACCCCAGTTCACTCATTTGATTTATTATATTTGAATGAGCCCAATCCTCTCTCCTTTGGGTTACAGAATAGGAACAGAAAGGAGTGGAGCGTCTCTGGCGACTGTTAAAAAAAAGCGGGCAATATCCCATTTGTCTGGCAGAAAGGTAGACATCTTCTAAGCATTCTGAATGGTCTTTGGGGCTGGCAGGCAGACAATTTCTTTATCCTCCTCCCTTTCTCGAAGGTGAGATAGAACAATCGACATGGAAAAAAGAGAGGCTTTCCACCGGTATTGTTTTGACCGCCTATGATAGATCGGTCTAGACAGCCGTTCAGGCTCCTTCCGAGCGAAAGAACCGGAGCCTGAAAAAGGAGTGTGGGGGAGACGCAGAGAAAAAGGTCAGCACGTTATTCGGTGCTTGAGAATGGGTGTTGTTAACCCTTCACGGGTCAGGGCCCTAACTCAATTTCTGTGCTTTAAAGGAATAGACCAGGTTAGTCAGTGGCTATGGTCGTGTGCTTTCTTAGGGCAGATCATGGTGAACCCTTAAGTTGCTCACCCTTGTTATCTAAATGCCTCGTGAATATAATTTTCCCACCTCCTTTTCAAGGCGAGTGCCAGTGCCTTCCGTTCCCAAAAGTTTCCTCTTGTTTGGGAACTCCACTGAGCCCGCTTAACCCTATGTCCTGGTGGTGCAGAGCCAGACAAATACCGAGGAGGACTAGACAAGCCAGACGTGGAGGAGGGAGAATCAAGCTGGAGAACGACAGATCGCTTTTCCCCAGGATGGAGTGTGTGTGCGTGTGTGTGTGTGTGTGCACGCGCGCGCCTGACATGAAGGGACAAAGCTCAGCCGGAGAGGAGCTCTCCGGGCAAATATCTCTCCGCAAACAACCTTCGGAGCAGAATCCAGTTTCCTTCTTCAACGGCGGTGGTGGGTGGGGTTTGGAAAGTAAGGAAACGCGTCGGTCAGGACTGACTTTGTTTCACACTCCTGCTGGGTTGGCTGGCTTCTTTATATTTGTTTCATGCAAACGGACCAGCCCAGGCATAAACTCACCCTCCGCTGCCTTGAGGCGCTTTAGACTTGCCTGCAGATTCAGAAGGTAAATAGTGGTTCTGACTTTGCGAGCACGCCTCGATTTATGCTTTATTTTCTGAGATGGGGAAGGGGAAACGAGGAGACTACGGCAACACCAAGCCACTCTCGAAGGAATACAAACGCTCATCCTTTCCGATGAACCGTCCCTCCCCCCCACCGCCCTGCCTCAGGTCGCAGACCCTTTCTCAGCCCCCGGGAAAGCTGATTTGCTTTGGATTTGCCCTGCAGCGCGGATCAGCTTTTCTCTCTCTCTTTGTCTGGAGCTGAGACTCCCGGCGCTCCAGCCCTCTCTGGAAAGGTTCCCGATGAGGAGTCCAAGCAAAGCCAAGCAGGCAGCTCGGCAGTTCTTTGCACGTCACATCTATATACATCGGTAATTAGATGGAAGCACCGCCGGAAATGATAGATTGGCTGCATAGCTAATAGGGACGAGGACAAATAAAGCTTACAGCGTCTCTTCCCCCTCCCCCGAATAAGTGGGCCCCTGGAAATGAAGCCCAAGATCTGGAGCGGGAACTGAAATTACACGTCTTCTGTTTTACGGCTGTAATCAACCAAACAGATGAGAGTCTCGGTTGCTCCCCTGCTGCAAGCAGTTCTTGAACGTGTTTGCTGCAGGGAGGTGGGAGGAGGGAACTCGGGAGTCTTTTCAAAACCCTCTGGGTGTCTGCTAGCTAAATATATACACCTAGGAGAAAGGCGGGAGTGGCGGGTGCACGAGAAAGAATCCGATCAATTAATGCAACCACAGACCTGTGTCTTCATTCCCCAAACTCGCACTGAAGCCGAGGTTAAGCGCCCTTATGGAAATTAATGGGTGTCGATGCAGAGTCGTCAAGGAAGATTGCTCTAGCTCTGAGGCGCGGAAACAAAATACTAGCATTTGGGGGCAGCCATCCAAAGTTACGGGTGCCTCGACTTGAAGGCAGCGACAACCAGGAGTACCATCGACTTTAGGAGTTGAGACCGTCTGGAAGTTGTGTTCTCTTAGCTCCCTGCTACTTCGGGCTGTTCGATTGGTCCCGTTCCTTCAATCATGGTTCTTTGCATTTGTATAGCGCTTGACATGACTTTTACTCTAGAGAAATGTGGCCGCTTAAGCAACTCTTACTAACTACGAGCATCCAGTGACTTTATTGTGCTTAAAATAGCTCTTCCCTGCCCCCACTCCTTTCTGCTTCTAATGTAAAACCCACTGTTGACATTACTGCAGGCTTCCTAGGCCCTATTCCCTCTTCCTATTCCAAAGCAGAAGGGTTGAAAAGAAACCCTGAGTATTAGAGGCAGGATTGATTTTTAAAAGATTTTTAATTGTACCTATATTATTCTTTTTATAAATAACTCAAAGTGGCAAACATAATACTTCTTCCTCTTCCTATTTTCCTCACAACATCATCCCTTGCTTAGGCTGACAGAGAGTGACTGGCCCTTCATGTCTATGGAAGAATTAGAACTCACAATTTTTGAAGGGATTATCTGTTTCAGAAAATGTGGACATAAGTCATTTTAATACTATTATTTGAGAGATAGTATCTATCAATTGCTATGTTTTGCTGTCAGTCATTAAAATCAAACAGAACAACAAATTCTTTTACAAATATATGTGAAACAAGATAGTTGATCCTCTTTCAAAATTTCTGGTTGAATTATTCTCACAGAGAACTAATCTCTCAGTCCAGCATTATTAGTTTGGAAAAGGGTGTTCTAACCTAGTTCAGAAAAGTTGTCTGCAATGAGGACAAATTAGACTAGTATTATGCTCTGCCTGAGCTTAGAGGAAGGGCGGAGTATGAAGGTGACAAATAAATGAATGTGTCTTGTAAGATTGCTTATCAGTCTTAAAGTGCACACCTCAGAGCTGAAGTAAAAGGGTGTGTATGAAGTAAAAACACAGGAACTTTTTTTTCCACAAGTGATGCATTATGTCATCTAACCAAACATTAGACTGTTCATTGATCCTTTCTGTTCTGGCCAGGGTTTTTAAGCTTTCAAGTTATACTCATGTTTATTAACTGGTATAAAAGGAAGGAAAGACCATAAACTTATTTTCCTTTGGTGGAGTTCCTACTTTACATTGCAACAGTGGCAAGATTTATAGGACATTAACACACACTCATTTTAGCTGTGTTTTTGTGTGGGCACTCTGGGCTTTATAATTTGAGTCTATAGATTGAGCTCATACTGCTGCTAAACCATGCTTAACCTTGGTTTATTGAATAGATTACAACTGGCTGAGTTGGTTGCAATGCTGAGTCATAAACCATGGTTTACAAATCCAATGACTGAGTGCTATAACATACCAAGCTACTACTTTATAGCTTAACATACTGTGTGAACATGGTCATAATATCACTAAGTTTAATGAAGCTTACTTCCAGATGACTTGTGGATTGTTCCTGGGGATTCACTTATACAAGCTGCTTTTATTATCTGACTGGGTGCTGTATATTAAAATTATGGAATGCCAGTCAATTGTGTTTATTTGTGAAAGCATGGCATGATTTAGTTCAATATGTTGTTGAAGATTCTCAGTTATCCAGGCAGAATCGTCTGGAAGTTGAGTTATGGCAAATGGACTTCTTGTTGGTCCAAAATGTCTCTTATTGGTTCAAAACATTTAGTTGGTTATCTAAGTAGCTTCTTCAGTCTGAGCAAATACCCTAATTTAGTTCAATGTGTAAATCCAGTTTTTGTGTGCCCTGTAGGGTTGTGCACTCCAAAAAGGACCTTCTTTGTTAAGAGCTGATTTCAAGAACATTTTTGAAAATTCTGTGAGAATTGATTGTGTTAAGTAGTTTGCCCAAAACCACTTACACAATAGCAATGCACACATTCACTTTCAGTGCTTGATGTGCACAGGGAATATGTGCATAGGCATTCTTCTTCCCACCCCACTGCCTTCAGCAATCTAACCACTTAAATAGATCAAGCAGATTCTTTCCTGAGAACCTGATTAACATCCTTTTGCTGTATCAATGGATGGCTGGGAGGATCGAATGCAAGGAATCTCTCTATATTGGAGTATGGAGCAGAGGCCTCATTTGCAGATGAGGGAGGGGGGATTTCCTATATCCTCAGTGCTGACTTAATTTAATCCTCCTGTCTTTCCACCAAACAAGGCCTTAGTCCTGAACCTTTAGCAAGCTATGAAAGGGATCTTTCTAGGCAGAAGTAATGAATGTTTCACAAGGGTTCCCCTGGCCTGTACAGTGCCTGTCTTAATGGATGAGCTGACTTACCAGCAGAAAGCAAAGAGGCCACCAGCTTGTAGAGGGCATTCCCTCCCCCCTCTGAAAATTACATTCTCTTGAAGAAGTTCCTTCTCCCGCATGTATTAGCTTGGTACACAAAGTTGTTTTTTTTTACTTTCCTTCCTTAAATAATAAAAACAAAATTATAATAACAGAGAAACGTATATAGAAGATTTTTGCCTTAAATGTATGAAGTATTGAATGCCAGGGTACAAGGATAATATCTTATTTCTTGATCTTTATGCTTAAAGGTAAAGGTTCCCCTCACACATATGTGCTAGTCATTCCTGACTCTAGGAGGTAGTGCTCATCTCCGTTTCAAAGCAAAAGAGCCAGTGCTGTCATGTGATTGGCATGACTAAACGCCGTGGTCGTGTGGTCATGTGGTCGGCATGACTAAACGCTGAAGGCGCACGGAATGCAACCACCTTTGGTGGTTCCCATTTTTCTACTTGCATTTTTACATGCTTTTGAACTGCTAGGTTGGCAGAAGCTGGCAGTATACCAAAATAAATACATAATTATATCAAATCCATTATACCCAATGTGACGCAATGTGCTAGGAAAAGGTTGCATAGAAGATGATCCTTCAACAGCATGAAATATAAATTTGTGATATGCAAGACAGTTTTGAGCTTAATTTCACTATGCACCACAAGCTCCTGACAGTATTTTGTAGAAGATGGACAATGATCAATTTACATTGACCTGGGGCTTGGTAAGCTTTTAGATGGTAATTGCCATATTGATTTGCATGCCAAAAAGAGGGAAATCTGCTAAAATTAAATACTGCAAGCTAAATTAAACTAGATGTAATGTTGAGGTACAAATGCTAAAAGACTTGTTAACTCAATCTGCTGGTCTTCAGTTTTCAGAATTATAAAACTTGAAGGAGGAGGTGGGTGGCTCTCCCATTGCCTTGAAAATTACCTTGCACAACTCTACAAAGACTAGAAATTTACGGTGACTCCATAATCACTGTCCAGTGTGTATGACCATGTATTAATTGAAAGGAAATGCTAAAAAGTTCTGGTTTCTAGAAGACAAATGCTGGGTTTTAATTTAATAAGGGAATAAAAAAACACAGATTCTAGCAGCATCAGCAGCCCTGGAAACTAGTACAGAGAGTTGAGTGAAGTTAGAAGACCATTGGAGAGGTTTATGGTTTTGCACCATACCACATTTCCTCATAAGAAAGCCTTCTGCACATTTTGAATTTATCTAATTTAATAGTGGCCAGAAAGAAAGAGAAAGAAACCCATTTTCTCCAAGCCTGTTTCTTGCACCTATTTAAAAGTCATGCAAAGTAATATCCTGTAAGAGAGTCTGCTCTTTGTATTAGAAGCCTCTGCTTGCAAATGTTTCTACTGAAACATATTATGAAAATTAGCGCCACAATGACATTTCCTCCCAATGAACTGTGCACAGGATTGCGCCCTTTATGTCTAATTGCGCAGCTATGGCTATCATCCTATGCAGAACTGTTTGAACAAACATGAGTGAATACAAAACGACTGGTTTTTGAGTAAATGTTTTCTAGGGTGGTAAAGAATCTCTTCTTCATCAAAGATAGAGAAGGGGCATTTTACATGCAGCACTAGATCATAAAACACATTTCTTGGAAATAAAGTTAGAAGCTGCTGTTCAAGTCTAATATGTTGATTTAGTACCGATACTCTGATTTTTGTAGTTATAATCTTGTCGTTTGAAAATATTTTGTTATTATGAAGTTATATAGCTATCTCAAAGATTCTATGTTAATTAAAGTTGCATAAGACTGGTTTACTGGTATCTAGCTATCTATCTATCACCTATCTCTCTCTCTCTCTCTCTCTCACTGGTGCAGTTACACCTGTAGTTATACTGTGGGTTTAACTGCACCAATAAGAAATAATCAGACTGCAGCATTTCAGCAAAACAGTACCTATCTACATTTATTTCAAAAGAAACAGATGTTTAACTAGGGCACAGCTCCAGTGATTATGAATAAAATCAATTTCTCACAGAGAAATACAATTGCAATTGAACCGTTTTAGATTTCGTTTTTAGAAGTTTTTGAAAGTGAAAAAAAGTTGTTTTTCATTAGACAAGGTGTCCCCAATCACTGGGCCATGGCCCACTGTTCAGAGCTGGACCGCACAACTGGTAGGTTAGCATGTGTGTGCATCCATAGCTCCACTTGCACGAGCAGCAGGCACTCACACTCATGCACACAGCTCCATTTGTGTGAGCAGCATTTATGAGCACCCAGTTTGTGTACATGGAGCTGTGCATGCTTGCACATGCCTACCATTCACACAAAGCCATCCTGTCTCGCTCCCCTCCAGGCTGCCAAGGTGAAAAGGTTGCAAACAGCTGCATTAGACTACACCATTTCATTAAATATATTGTATACAGGTAGTTCTTGACTTACGACAGTTCATCAATGACCATTGGTAATTATAATGGTGTTGAGGAAAATGAATTATGACCCTGTCCAAAGTTGCTCCTGTTGCAGTACCCCCGTTTGACAATCTGTCCACCCTTACAGCTGACCACAGGGACACAGCAGTGCCACCTTTCTCCCCCCCCCCCCCGATCCTGCTCCACTGGGCCCCTCCAGTCCTTGGGCCTGCTTGCTGGGTTCCATATCCTCTTTCCTATCACCCATCATGGCTTGGTCACTTATCTTTTCCTTAGATTTTCTGTCACATGGCCTTCCTACATGGAGATTGCACCTGAAAAGGAGAGCTGGCTGATTTGTTCCTCAGCCTCCCTATACAGTATGGAGGCTATGTTGGCCAGGATGTTGTTCAAAATGGCTACAATTTTACTTTCAAACTGGGGTCCACTTTCAGGACAGAACCATTTGACCTCTGTAGAAGGCCATGTGGCAGACTGACTGCTTTTCAAAGGAGATCTATGAAAAAGACAAGTGACTGTGCCATGACAGGAGGTGGAGGCAAGGGTGTAAGACCCAGTGGGGTGGTAAGCAGGTGCAAGGCCTGCAAAGACTTGTGGGGTGGCAAGTGGAGGCCCAGGCCAGTCTGCAGCACTTCCCCAGCTCACATTGGCCTGCCCAAGGGTTCCAAGGCCTTCCTCACCCCAAGGCACTCTGTGCTCTGCTTAATAATCTGCAATGTCTCTTAACAACCACAACGGGGAAAGCATAGATTGTGATCATTAAGCAAAGCAATCACATGGATGCCTCCCACCTTTATTTAGAACCATAATAGACATATTCATTTACATCTGTAAATTGAGTACCTCCTGTAATGAGATAGCTAGAGAGAAACATGCTTTCCTGGAAATAAGCTGTACCTGCAAACTAATGTTTGCTTCCTTAGAAGTAAGTTCAATTAAAATTCTAGGAGACTGTTAGGAAGAACAGCTTCATTCTAAGAAATGTGTGTTTTTAAAAACATGATCATTTATAATAATCTGAATAGGTAACACTGAAGTTATTGAAAGTATACGACCTAGATTTATGGAAATATAGGTAGTCCTTGACGTATGACCATAAGCCCAAAATCTCTCTTGCTAGATAAAACAGTTGTTAAGTGAGATTTGTCTCATTTTATGACCTTTCTTGTCACAGTTGTTAAGTGAATTACTGCAGTTGTTAAATTAGTAACGTGGTTGTTAAGTCAATCTGGCTTCCCTATTCACTTTGCTTATCAGAATGTCACAAAAGGTGATCACATGGCCCCAGGCCACTGCAGCAGTCAGAAATAGGAGTCAGTTGCCTAGTGTCTGAATTTTGATTATATGACCATGGAGATGCTGTAATGGTTGTAAGTATGAAAAATGGTCAAAAGTCATTTTTTTCAGTGCCTTCAAACTGTCATTAAATGAACTGTTGTAAGTTGAAGACTATCTGTTTGTCTGTCACATTGCAAGAACAAAAAATCTGAAGAAAATTAGAATTTAAACATTGTACATCAGTACAAAGACAAAATATTATATACACTACTTGTATCAAGATTATAGCTTAATCCCTGATGTGCAGACTCAGGACTCAAATTTCATACAATGCTTTTTTTTCTGGAAATCAACAGATTGTTGCCCTGAAAAAATCTAGAAAGAGATTTTTAGATTCAGCTTCTCGAGCATCTGGTGTTTAGTAGAATATTTTAAAAAGCAATTTAAACAAGTTGCTTCCACACATTAAATACATCTTATGAAATATGGCAAAAAAGCTTTACACATTTCAGAGTAATGGTTTTCACACAATTAAAATTCTATGCAATTGAGACTTCTGTAAACACAACTGTATTAATGGAGCATTCTCATGAGAAGAATGCTGTACATATGAATAGTAGGAAAATGGATCAACTGGTAACACCAGGAGTGAAGTGAAGCTCCATAGAATGGTATTGTTCCACATATACACATTGTGTTAGCCAGTTTAGATAGTTCCCATATACTAACGTGAGCATACTTATATATCATTTTCCAAATAAAACAAAATCACAAATTGTATACATGAAATTGAAGTGATTTTGCACACTGGCTGACTTGGCTTTATCACTGAATTGTCTATGATCCTAATAATATCTCTTTCCTGTTTGATTGTCAGATTGACATAATTATATGCAATTATGATTTTTATTCTAAGTGTTTTGCATTTATTTGTAAAGTTTATTGATTTATATTGAATTTTCTTCGCCATTTTGTTACCCATTCATGCATATTGGACAGGTTCCTCAGGGTGTCTTAACTGATTATTAGATTTTAACTATAGCATGATAGGTAAGGTATATGGTTACAGCATTATTTATCCTGGGCTTCATATAAAGTATGAATATTTTAAATAGCCCCATCTCATACTATTTTTATCTGAGACTGCTTAATCCTAGGTAAGATTTCACCAACTATTAATCCTACAAAATACTTATATTTTTATCTGATGATTGTTAAGTTTATTTAAAGAGTCATTGGTGTGTAAATTCATCAAATAGCACATAATCTTTATATCTGATTATTTCTATCCACTTAATAAATGTTCAAATAAATGCTTGACAGGATAGGACTTTTCATTGCAGAAATCATGCCAGCCTGTCACCAGCAGCACATTTTCTTCAGCAAGTCTTGTCTGACTGTCCTAAGTTGGTATAAGCTTCTTACCAAAAATTTGGAACAGATTTCTAATTTAATACAATTTCAAGGGATCAGGGTCAATCCAAAGAGTGTATCTTTGTAATTATTGTAACAATGTCCTTTATAAAGTTAATAACAAAGTTATATTCTTTGGATTGCATGATCCCTTACAATTGTATTAGATTAGAAATCTCTTTCCATCTTCTGGTAAGAAATACACCTAGATCCTCATAAGAGCTTGTGGAATAGAATGAACTTGCTAAAGCAGCTCAAGCATTTCATTTTAATGTAAATTCTTTTGGTAACACTTCATCATCAAAGATGGCCCATTTTAATATAAGTATAAACATGAAATTGTATATTTTTTGTATAAATTAATTGTATACGTTTTGTATAAAATAACACAAGTAATAACATTAAAAACCAACAAATAATAAAACCAAAATAATGATTAATTTGATAACATCTCAGAAATTGCTCTCTCCCTCTTCTGTCCAAAATCAGAGATGAATATTTATTAAATATTTTCCATGGTAAACTTATTTAGGCTAGGTTCATATAATATGCTAAACTATAATGGAGTTCAACTTTGGCTTATCATTTTTTGAGGCCATCTGATTTTGCAAATGATAAGCCAATACAATGGTATGTTAATTCTTGATTAAACATATCAGAGATAAGCAAACCACGACTGAGAACAATGTGTAGATCAGGGGTGGGTTCCTATGCGAACTGCTACCAGTTCACTCGCTTGCGCGCTTTGCTTGTGCATGCACAGTTTGCTGTAAATGGTTCTGTGCATGCACAAAGACTATTAAAAGCTAATAAACAAGATGCCAGCAACGCCAAAGGAGACCAGGAAACGGTTCAGGGGTGTGGCCAGCCTAGATCGCTGCCAGTTCTGTGACCCAGGCCAGACTATTACTACCAGTTCAGCCAAACTGGGCCGAACCGTGAGCAACCCACCTCTGGTGTAGATTAAATCATGTACTCCATAACATTTATTATAATTTCTTCTTTTGAATTTTTGCTATATAAAGTTCTAAGTCAGTGAACTGAAGACAACTCATTTACCTCAGGAAGACTTCCCACTAAAATACATTGAATTGCACTCCCCCCCCCCCGCGATTTCTAACATATGTAGTGCACCCAGTGCACCCATATATGCTGGATTACTTTTATGTTTTTAGACATTTGCTTCTGAGGAACTGTTTTTGCTTGCCTTAAATGCATTTTGATTTGGAGTTGAATTGTTAGCTTTATATTCCTGATTAGGACAAATGATTAAAAAAAACATTTTCATCTGTCTTTCCCTGATACTGCTGACATTTCCTTAGATGTTTGGAATTCTTTCTAATCTTTGGCAGGAATAGTGGCTGGGTAACACTGGATCACAAACTACATTACACTGTAGGGTAATGTGCTGTGTATCAGCTTGGCTGACATGCGTTAGCTCAGCATTGCCAGAAAATAAGCTTAAATTTAGTTAACCACAAATGCCTTGTGCAAATGTAAAGATGAGTTGGTAACCTTGTAGATCAAACTAAGTACAATTTACTCTAGTTTGGGTTTTTTAGAAGCTTGTCTACAATTGTCTGTGTCCATACTTGGAAATATGCCTCAATAAACTCAGGACTTACTTTCAAACTGGACTATCTCATGTTTAGAAAGCTGGAAGGGAAAATAGTAAAAATAAATGTAATGAAATGTGTTTGGTAGAGAAAGAGGGAGACAGAGTGTTTCAAAAATATATGTGTGCATTGAAATATATTTTTGAAAATAAGAATTTGAAACATTAAGAATAAGTGGCTAATTTGAAAGTCACAATTGGGTGATTAAGCTCCCCTGAAATGCAGAATCTATAGTTGCTATGAAAAACCAAATGTAGGAGCTTAAAAGTGCTTAAGTAATTGGCAAAGCTTTCTTTTTCAAATCCCAGTTTCCTTAGTGCTTTCAGTGAGCCTAGGGCTGAAATTCTGTTGAACCAGGGATTGTTAAGTTTAGAAACACATTAAAACAGCAAAACAAAAGACTGAGAAGAGTTATAAGGTCTGGCTAGGCATCCCTTCAAATTCAGTAATCCTCAGAGCAGGAAGTGACTGTCTCCATTCCCTCTTTCAGTCGCAGTTCCTCTGATCTCGATCTCATTTTTCCTCTGGTTGCTTCTTGGTCCAGTGCATCGTGTGGCTGCGGGTTCCGCTTGGTCTTACCCAAGAACCTGCACCCCTTCCTGCCAGCTACTTCCTAATCATTTCTGGAGACACAACAGACATGCTCTTAAAGGACAAAACATTGCTTTGGAGTAGAATAATACTTGGTCAATCTTGCTAGCTCTGCTTTGAGTGCTATATAGAATTGAATCATCTTTGGATCTGTGCCACTTGTATTGTGGGGCAAAGGCAGATGACCAATTCATTCAGTAATGATGGGGGATTGATCTGAGTGGAGCAAATTGTACATATTTCTCATAGATCCTATGCATTTCTGATTCCAGATGCTATAAAATGTTGAGTGTCCCCAACCTAGGAGTATCTGATTGTAACACATTGAAAAGTACTGTGCTCAAAGAGGCTTCTTATCAAAGAAGGGTAGCTGAGGATTGCCTTAAGAGATAGCTTCTTTGCAAATGAACAAATTATGAAGTAGCTGTGTCTGCTTTGAAATTCTGCTTTAGTCATTCTGAGAAGCAAGAACCTGGAGAAACTGTGCCTAGTGCAACTATTTCAAGGAGGTTGTTTTTTAAAAAATATATTTTAGCAAGAATATATCCCCAATGAGATTTGTTTCTTCTTTTCTAATCAGGCAATATTATACCTTTTAATATACATGTTGTTGATAACAAAAGTTGGGGATGGGGAAGACTCATGGAGGCAGGTATAAACTTGTGAGCTCAGGTTTCCTACTGAGCTCCAGAAGGAAAAAAGTCAGCATTTGATTGAAGCTACACTTGATTCTTGGTTCCCAGGGGGACAACAGTCTAGAAATACAAGAGTGCTGTCTGTCCCTCCTTCCTTCCCTTCCTTCGCTTTCTCTTCCTCTAAATCCTTTGTGTTGAAAGAGATTTGCAAAGCATGAATTGCTATTCCATCTTAAAAGGATGTGTTGTGGCCTTTGCTGACTTAGTTAGCAAGAGTTGGTGGTTCTTTTAGTACTCACATACACAGAACTTTCATGGTAGAGGCATTTGCTAGCTTGGTTGAGACAATGGTTATGACTGACCATAGAAGGCTCAACTGCTTGAATATCTGGACTCTTACTGGGGAATTTGGCTAGAAAGTTGAGATAAATGCAGCCTGTTAGTTAGAAAGTCTAAAGGTGGAAATGAGGAAGTATTTTATCTTTCTTGTTAATTGGATTAGAGATGCTTGTCTCAAGTCATCCAATGCTACTGTTTCAAATGGTTTCATGTGATTTTTTGTGTGTATTTACCTGGAAGTAAGTTTTCTTGAACATACCAGTTTGGCCCCTTGGAAATGACACATTGCTGACAATAGGATATTTAGCAGAATTTTTGCTTGCTTTGAATGTCCCCTAGGTTTTTACAGGTATTGATAAATGTGTCATTGTGGGCACATCAATAGCCTGTGTGTAGCTACTCAAAAATAAATTTAACTTATAGATATAGTATCATTCTGTCCTTTCTGCTATACCAGTTACATGGAAATAACTAGAGTAGTCTTACTCAATCTGATATACTCTAGGTATGTTGAGCATTCATTCTCATAACCAGCAAAAGGGATAATGGCAGTTAAAGTACCCTTTAGTTTGAAGGGGCACCAGGTTGAGGAAGATTGATGAACAGAACCAAGCTATTTGTTCCTAAGGCACTCTTTGATTGTACTCCTACATTACACAGTAGTATTTAACTTAGCAATCATTTTACATACATGTAGCTCAGTACAACCTTATTCATGTATAAGATTTACTTTCAATTTTTTTTGCTTCCATTTTAACCATATTGCTGATAGGCTTTTTAAAGAACACATGGATATAAACAAAATAATAGTGTAATAAAAGGGCTACTTACAGTTTAGGTATGTTCTTCTGGAGCTGGACCTGCCAATGCAAAAGCACAAAAATTAACCCTTTTCTTATAAATAACTAAATTTGCACACTGAGTCACACTATGTGGATTTAGGGCCACAAATTAAGTTTTGTAGCTGTTGGTGCCTCCTAATAGGCATTCTTTGAGACTTGGCTTCATAGCCTCCTTTGGCTTCCTTTCTAGTCCAGATTTATTTAGAGTCAACTTAAAGGCAGGTTTTAAAAAATGGCTTAGTGAAAAGGACTACTTTCACCAAACTTACAAATCTTGCATGGAGCAGTTCTGCATACAAAAGGCAAGCTTAGCTGAACTGATACTTGTGTCCAAAGGACATAGCGCATAGATATCTAGTGCTCCCTTCTGTGCTTCCCATGTGTGGCAAAAGAAATTTATTTTTCCATGTCCCAAAAGGAGGAGGAGTAGGAATAAATTTTACAGTTAAAGTCCATCCTACTTAGATCATTCTTGTGAAATGGAATGCTCCTGGTTTGATTCAGGCCACCACAGCCATCCTCCATGGATATAAGAAATCTTATTATGTCTTTTGTTGCTATAATCCCTGAGTAATCATAGACTCATAGAGCTAGCAGTCTTCTAGTCCAACCCCCTGCCCAAGGAAGGAGTCCTTATGCCATCCCAGACAAATAATTGTCTAACCTTTTCTTGAAAACCTCCAACAATTGAGCACCCATTCTGGAAGGCAATTTGTTCCATTCATTAATTGCTCTCACCTTCAGGAAATTCCTTAGTTTCAGATAGAATCTCTCTTTAACAAGTTTCTATCTCATGCTTCTTGTTATGCCTTCAGGTGTTTTGGAGAATAAGTCAACCCCCTCATCTCTATGATTGCTCCTTAAGTACTGGAAGAGAGCTATTGTCACCTTTAATCTTAGCCTAGATCTGTGATGGCAAACCTTTGGCATGCATGCCAGAGGTGGCACACCAAGCCCTCTATGTGGGCACTTGCATTGTCGCCAGCTGCTTTTCTGGGTTCTGCCGCACACATGCGCACCGGCCAGCTGCTCTCTTCTGGGTTCTGGCGCATGCATGCACATTGGCCAGCTGCTCTCTTCCTAGTTCCTGTGCTCTGGCGTGGGCATGCGTGCTCCAGTTTTGGCACCGAAAAGGTTAACCATCACTGGCCTAGATGCACCTAGCTATCTTAACCATTCATCATTGTATGGTTTAGTCTACAGGCCTATTATCATCTTTGTTGATCCTCTCTGCACTTTCCAGGAACTCTGCATCTTTTTTGTATTGTGGCAATCAGAACTGGGCACAGTATTCCAAGCTTGAACCCAGAAGTGTAGCATAGAGCAGTGCTATCACTTCTCTAAGCTTGACACTATCCCTCTGTTGATGTAATCAAAGACTATATTGGGGTTTTTTTTGGCACTGCCGCGCACTGAGTTGTTTCATACTTAAATGGTGGTTCAGTAGGAGACTTAGATCTCTCTTATGGTTACTATTGTTGAACTAGGTATATCAGCTAGTATATAGCTAGCAGTAGTAATCAGGGGCCTGGGACCTGAGAATAGCTTAGATTTAATGGAGAAAAGACTCCAGTGAACTTTTTCAAGTAAACACTGCATGAGATTTCACACTTAAGACTGTAGATAGCATCTAAATGTATTGAGATGAATTTCCAGCCAGCACAACCAAGGCCACTAAGGCTCATTAACCCAGCCCCTTTGTTTAGCAAGGTGGAGCTACCTTGTTTCAGGCAGAATTATATAGGCGAACGACTCTTCCCCTTGCTCCGTATTCAGGCTATGCTCGCTCTTCCGTGCTAGGCCATGTAGTAAGCAAAAGCAGGATTTCTGCAACTCGCTAACTCCAGCCCACCACCTTCAAGTGTAGCTTGCTGTGATATCAACAGTTCCCTCCGTCTGAAGAGAACGGAAAATTCTTTCGAAAAGGAATTTGGCCATAGACGGCAACTCCTTTTCTCAGCTCTGGCGAACCGGCTTTATGCGGAGTCCGGCAAACGACTTGAGCTGGAAGATCGCCGACTTGGCGCCTGATTTCCACAGTGGGAGGCCTTGGCGAAGATTTCCTCATCCCTCTTTCAGGCGCAGCGAGGACGTGGGCCCGTCAGCGGTAAAAGCCCTTATCGTCCTGGCAGCTTTCTTGAAGCCCCTCGGGAGTCTCAGCTCTGTCTTATCGCCTGGGTAAACGGAGGGGGCCTTGAGGACCAGTAGCAACGGCCAAGCTGGAAGTGGCTGCGTAGCCCAGCTCTCATTCCTTGCTTCGTTCTCTCCTCCCCCAGCGCGCCGCTCGCAACCGTCACTAGCGGCGAAACGTCTCCTCCGGAACAAGAGGCCCGGGGCTTCTTGGGGCCCCGAGGTCGGAGCACGACCTTGTCAGCGTGTCTGGCTGAGACTGAACGCAGGAGAGGCGAAGCTAACACAGTTGGGCGTGGTGGGGGGCGCACTAGATGGCGGACCTGCCCGGGCTTTTCCGGGAGGAAAGGTCCTACCGCGGGCGGAGCGAGTGGGCGTACGGCCTCCCTTTGCGTAGAAGGAAAGCTTTTTATTTTTTTATTTTAAGAAAAAAACCGCTCCTAGATTGACAGGGAAGGTTCATGGAATGATGGATCAGCTGACACAAACAGCTCCCTGGCTTCTCGGGCGAGAAGCGAAGAGAGGGGGCTCCTTGTTTTGAGTAAACCAGCTGCAAGAGATGCTAAAGCGACCGAGGCAGACACAATGCTGCTGTTGTTGGCTTGATCTCTAACTGGGGATTGTTAGTCTGGATTTAACTATGTGGTATGGGGAGGCGGGCGAAAGAAGGGGGGTGCGAAGGCTGTTTACAGCTAGTGCAAATAATGTGACAGCTGTTGGGAGCGCGAGCAGCCAGCGCCTCTTCGGCTTTTACACAAAGCTCTCACTATGGCGAGAGGGAGGAGGGAGAGAGGAAGTTAAATGGGGGTTGGTGGCAGGGGACGACAGCTTCGTTCCGGTTCTTGCAGAGAGCACACCCGACAAAGGCGGCGTCCTCTTCCTGCTTCTTTAGGGCAGGCTCAACAGATTTGAAAGGTTCCTTGGAAGTGGGATGGGTTGTTTTCTTTTTATGGGGAGGGGGTGGGGGAGGGAGAAGAAAACCATCTCTCTTCCATTCTTTGAGTTAGAAACTGGAAGAATAGGTTGAGAAGAAAATGAACAGAAATTCTGTGAACTTTATTCCGCAATTACCTGTGTTTTAGGACAAAAGATTTAAATTATTGGGAAATGTCTTCTTACATTGTATAAAAGAGGATAGGTATATTATTTTAAAATTCTTCTGCAAGTTATCCTGCATATTACTTAATTTTACAAAGATCCACACATTAACATGTTTTCGTTTAACTGAAGATTGATTCACACATCATACACATCCTAGCTTATCTCATCACTGAGGAATATTCATTTAATGTGTAAACAGATTCCACTGAGAGGTTTTGTGACTCCTATATTCTTTGACTGTAATGCTGGAATTGTTTGATATTACAATTGAACATAAGACATTAAAGAGTTATTGGGCAACTTGCTGCTTGGGAGGTTATTATCATTATGCCCAGTAACCCCAGTTGAAAGTTGCTCTTGCCCATTGGGAAGTTAAGATTGTGGGCTAGTTCCTGACCAGAATCAAAAAGCACCTTAACTAGCCCTTTGAGATTATTCTTTATCCTGTATAACCAGGACAAATGCTTGAAGAACTAAAATCTACATCTCTTATTTTTTCACTTTAAAAATAATTCATAATAAAATTATATCCAATTAATAAAATTAGCTTATGTATCTTGGTTTCAGCTTTTAAGATTTCTAAAACTGACTAGTGACTTTTCAATAATATATAAAACCTAAACCATATATGACATCACATGATTCTTTACATATAATATGTAAGACAACAAAACAACAATCTGAAAATATTAAAAGGAAATCTTGAGAAAATAAGAGCTTCTGGTTCTTAGTGGATGCCAGGAATTAAAAATGCCAGGGAAATATTACCCATCTTAAAATACACCATAGCTCAGGAGGCAAATGTCTCTTAAGGGCTTGCTCCCATATGCAAAGTCTATGGTGAAAGTTATGGATTAGGGATCTTTTCCAAAAATTGCTGAACTTCAGTGCCCTCGCCAAAGGGAAGCATGGAGGTTGTAGTCCACAGCCATCCAGAGATCCACAAGCTTTTATGCAAAATACTTTGCATACTGTTTTTCACATCTCCATTAAATACATTCAATCAGAAAAAGTGTAAATGTCTGCCTACCCCTTCATTCAAGAAGTAGATAGATGGACATTTTTTCTGCAAATTGACTGGAGAAGATAAAAGTTTTCCCTCTTGTTTTAAAATAGGGCTTAGAATCTGGCCATGCCAGTGAACCTCACTTCTTTCTGTTTTGATAAAATATAAAGTAAAATGTATATCTGAGAAATGGTTTCGTAAAGATGACAATAATGTGAATGATAAAAGCCTCATGTGATGCTGCCATGATGATGAGAGTTTGACGCCCCTGGTCTAAGGCAATGATATGAACACCACATTGAATAAATTGGGATCTAATCATTCTCAAGCATTTAGACTGGTGGAGGAGGATTGGGAAGTTCACATGTAAGCATCACTTTTGTTCACAGTGGAATGAAACTTCCCCTGACTGAATCAAAATTGCCTGTCATGGAAGAAAATTACTGCATACCTTACAAAAATGGAGAAAAGGAGAAGAAATGAATACATATGTTTGTATGTTTTAATATGTACAATATAAGAATTCCAAACAGAAATACACGAGCGTATAATAAAGTTAGAACATTTTACAGTATTTATCAAATGAATTAGCTTGCATGGTTTTTAAATATTAAATTATGAAGTTTTCAAATAAAATAAATTAATTCTGAAACAACAGGTTGCTATTCTTACTTTTTTATGCTACAACAGAACCAGTTTCACAATAGCATTCATTATGTGCTATTAAAAACACTTTGATGTACAATTACTGGTATTCCTTTTTATTAATATATACAAAGGAATATATACAAACCTCATTTTGAAAAGTTCATGATTTCCTCCAATTTAATCTATTTTTTTTTTTGCAAAAAAATGTTGATGTAAAAATAGTAGAGATTTTGATTTATCACTTATTCCCAGTAAGGTTTGCTAATTTACTCCAAACTTTACCAGGTGATTTGATAAACATTTTAGGCTTTTCTATAACATTTTTAAAGTGTTCGCACAAAGTAGTTAAATGAAAATGCATTACAATTACATCTGGCTTTCTTTTCCTGGACTTGAAAAATAAGTAGGATTGGGTCTGGCTACTACCTGGATGAGAGATTAGCAGGGAGGTCCAATGTTGGAGTAAGACTGAGAGGTCCCAAATCATTCTGGAAGAAGGCAATTGCATGCACTTCTATTCTTTTACCAGGAATACCACACACACTGGGTCACAATGCACCAGGAGTCCAGATTGACCCAAAGACTTTATTTTAAAATAGGGCTTAGAATCTGGCCATGCCAGTGAAATTCATTTCTTTCTGTTTTGATAAAATATAAAGTAAAACGTATATCTGAGAAATGGTTTTGTAAGGATGACAATAATGTGAATGATAAAAGCATAAATGTGAAAAGGATTTTAACTGATATTCAATTTGATGCCCAACTATATAATTTTATGTCTTTCCAATGACGGATATAACACAAGAAGAAGAATCATTACATATATTCTTTTCAGAATCAATACTATATTTCACATAAGTATATGCTTAAGAAAAATGTAAAAGTATTCCATTTTGTTTTATTCTAAACTACACTTTGCTTTGGTTCAGTAAGATTGGAGTTTGTTGTCTAGAATGACCCTTTGATTGCACATCAAAAAGCTTTGAACAGAAAGTTCTTAGCTTTGGTCCAATGGCAGCTGAGCAAATTGGAATCAGTTTCATTCCTTTTCATAATTGGAATTAATTAAGTCCCATTTGGGAATCTCTCTGCAATGCAAATCTATCCCTTGCTTACAAGTAGTGAAAAAAACCTGCTACATTTAACAACATGTATTTAGTTGTGGTTATAATATTTTTATGGAGGCAGTAAAACTGAATCGGGTTGAGAGCAGCCTGGATAGAGTGGCAATGGTATTCAAGTCAAAGAGTGGTTGAAAAAGTTGGGTTTAGTTAGTCTGAATAAGGAGACTTGATGTACAGTAGTCTTTAAACATTTGTTACACAAATACTAGTTGTTTTCTGGCGTTCCAGAGGATAAAATAGAATAAATAAGGAAGTTTTAGGGAAGCAAATTTTGATTAAAAGTTAGGAGCAACTTTTAACAGTGAGAGATATTTGGCAGTAAGTAAAGACTCTCTCATGGTAGTGGGTTCTGTTTCACTGGAGGTGAAATACTGAATAAAGTTGAATTTGTTTATGATGACGTAGTAGTAAGATATCAGTATGATGTCTGAACCCAATAAGGTTAAATTAGATCATAAGTAGGTGTCTTGGCATATTGTAGAAGTTTTAGATCATAGCATCCAAAACTATGGTCTTATAACAAATTCATAGGTTATGCAGTTATCTCAACTGGAAGAGATCTCACTACAAGTACAAGTTAGACAGTATGGGGCATTTCTTGCCTTGGTGCTTCAAGAGGGAGTACTATTTCTTCCAGCATTAAAATGCAAGAACTCTTCCCATATGTATTACCTGGGACCATACTTTGGAAGCATAGTGCAAGTGCATCTACTTACCTTGTTTGTCTGAAACCATAGTACGGGGACAGGAAATAATTTTTTGTGATGTTAATGACATTGAAACATCTCTTTTATATAGATGAGAGACTTTATAACAGTATTTAAATAAATAAAAGATGCTACCTTTGTATATATGACAACGACTTGTAAGGAGCCACAATGTTACAAGGAAATGTGATAAAAAGGAAAGTCGTATTTCACTGAACCTCTATTCTGGCTTCCCTAGGTGGTTTTGCATTTGTATTACAGATGTAGGAAATGCAAAAATGATGGAGATTTGAATTAACAGGAAACCTTTTTTAGCTGAGTTAATTGCTCTTAAAGAGCTTGAAATTAATGGAACAAGCTTTGGGGCTGCAGGCCTAATAGTGTCTTTGCAGGAAATAAGCTACACTGAACTCAAGGAAACTTACTTCTGAAAAGCACATTTAGGACCAAAAAGAGCAACCATATGAACAGCAGCATTTTATTTTGGCTTGTAGAATCAGTCTTTTCAAACAAATTTCATTTGGCTTGCAATCTGAATCTTTTATTGGGAAAGGGTTGATTTGTTTATGGGTGACTCACATTTGTACATAGAATTTATAACTCTCATACAACATATTTGTCAGCCTCTGGCTTCCTTGCAAAAAGCATTTTTGGTAGAAGATCCCTCCAGCAGTTCAAAGCAATAAATTGGATTTTAACATGAGGCCTGCCATTTTTTCCCAGGAATATTGTGACACTACTTTTGTCTTGGAGCAAAGGTGCAAGATAAACATAACTGGCTCACCAAAATGTTGGTAAATCTTGTCTGTGTTTGCACAATTCTCTTAAAGTCACCCAGCATTTTTATTATTTCCCCAGGATGACGCTGCTGCTTCTGATAGTGGACTGCCATTGGTTTGTTTAGTTTGGTGTTAAGGGGAAAAGAGCCAATGCAAATTAGAGCTAAATAATTTTCTTTCAGTGATATGCAATGTATTAGTCACTTGTTATCGTGCTTGGAGGCAAACCTCATTTGCCCGTCTGCCAACTTGCTCACATCTGCTCAGAGCTGTTCTGGGCGTTTTAACCTTGGTGCTATCGAGTCCTAGTCCCAAAGATCAAGAGCCAGTAATTAAGGCTCTAAGCAGCAACAAAAAATTCATAGCCACCCATCTGCAATGTTGCTACCCTGCCCAATCTCATCCCCCCACCCGGATATGAGGCTGACTTCAAGATGGCAAAGATGGTTCTGCTGAGACTCTTGGGGCTGCTGAGGGGTGATTTTAACACACTGAGAGAAAAAAGTCCTATACTGCATCACAAAGCTTCACTTGTGAAGTCTGAGCTTTGCTCCAGGCCTGTTCTTGTTGTCCAGGGGCTGTCGCTTCTGCTTTATAAAAAAGGCAGACTATCCAGCTCTGCTTTTGAGGCTGCTTTAGCAAGGGGCAGCACACTAACCAAGAAAATAAGGGGGCGGGGCGCATTGTAAGACCAGAGGCTGGAGTTTTATCCTGCTGACTTGCATCCTTGTGGGTGGTGATTGTGTTTGGGCTCACTGAGTCCCATTACCAGATTTCCCATGCAATCCAACTCTTGGAAGAGCCAACCTAAGTGACCTTCAGTTCTGACCTAAGTCACAGAAATGACACCCCACCTCTTGTTTAAGGCTATGAGTAGCCCCATCACCCCAATTAGGTTTATGTCTACTTAGACTCTTTAAGAGTTCATGACACAGTTTAATGGAGTGACCATTTTTTGGGAAGACAAGTGTGGAGATGAGAGAAAACTAAAGGAGTAATAGGAAAATTCTCTCATTTGATGGGCTCTTTTAAGATAGAAGCTACAGATTTCATATTCCTGGATAGGAAAAGATTCCCTATCCAGTGGCTTGCAGGTTACCATCTGGCTCCCTTTCTGATATTTAAGGCTGATGCGCTCCTTGATTTAAATACACAAATAGTAGGAATTTTCAAACAAGTAATGGAGCGTTCCAATGGGGGGGGGGAACCAAACGAGCATAATTCATCTGCAACACTCCACCCCCATGATGCAGGTAGTTTCGATACGGAGAATTCGTGTATTAATACACAATAATATAATAAATATAATATAATATAATCTGGGCTTCCCCCATCAGGAGCCAAGGGGTCTTCAGTTTAAGTGATTTTCAAGAAGCGACGATCATTCCGCGTTGCCTCCCTCTCCTGCCTCGGTTTTGCGAGTGCTTAACTCCCGACCAATCTGGTGGCGGGAGGGAAAGTGGAGGCGGTGGGGCCGACGACGCAGGCAAAGGCAGGCAGACGGGCCTGAGGGGGAAGCAAGAGGATTTAAGGCTAGTTAAGCTCAGCAGAGCATTCGACAGCGAACCAACCAAGCTGAATCTCTCGCTGCTGGCGCGCCGACCATTTGCTGAATAATGAGAAGCGGCTTCTTTTCCCCTCCCGAGGGATTCGCCTTCACGCAGAGTTCTCTCGGAGGTAGCGGCTGAGTGTGTCTGCCGGGGAAAAGGGAGTGGGAGGTGCTGCGCTCCCAATCAATCAGGCCCCTCAATGCTGTTGCTCCGTAAATGAGGAAACCACAGGTACTGTCAGCCACAATTAAGCAAAATCAACTCGCCCGTGATTCAATATCTGCTGGCTTCTCCGGTGAACACGGGAGGCGTCCCTGCCCACTAGGGACGTACAGCTCGGCTAACGGCCCAACACTGTAATGCGACGCAAGCGAATTGAGGTAGCCATGAATCCAGAAAAACGACAAGGAACTCGTGAATCATGAGGGTGCGCTGCTAAATGGAAAAAGGAATCAGCGTGTACGATCTTGGGGGTGAACATTACACTTGGTGGTTATAGAAGCCAGAGTATGGATCAGTCGAGCCTGTTTTTTCAGTACTCCTAGACCGTCTATTTATACAGCACAGATGAATACAAGTCACGGCCCTACGTTTGCGGATGTGGGTTCTTCCTTATTAAACCGAACTTCCTTATTACGCCTGTGAATTATTAAGTAAAAAAACAACCCGGAACATTCTTACCAAACTATAAATGTGCACATCGAATCCCTCTCCCCCAATACCTGGTTCTTATGCCCCAGTGGTCTGTATGTTGTGGTGTCCAGCATCCACTACGGATTTTTCTGGCCTTCCAGGAATAGAAAGACCAAAAGAGCACTGGGGCGAGGGCGGGGGAAATCCGCCTCAGGCTGACTGGCAAAATGAACGCTTTGCTTTCGTCTGGGCCTAAGAGGCCTTCAAAAGGTTAATGGGTTGTGGCTGCAGCCGGCAGCGGAAGCCAGGGCGGCTTCCGCGTTTTCCCCTACCTTTGGTTTGGCCAACCCAAAAAGAAATGTTTGCTTAACTACCTGACGGGTCTATTCGTGCCAAGCAGATTGGCTCGGCAGATGCATCGTTCCCTCCGCTAACGCGATGTCCGCTGTTGCTACTGTTCCTGGTCTTTCGCTACTAAGACTGTCGCTGCCTGCTTATTTCTGAAAGCAGCAGCAACTTCGCCGCCGATCCTGCATTTGTCTAAAATGGCGCGCCTGGTCCGGAAGACCAAGACAAAAAGATCTAACGGGGTGTTTAAATGTAGGTGAGAGCTAAGGGAAAGGCCGAGGATTGTTCTTATCGAGACGGAAGTGAGCGTCTTCCAACGCTGCTTTGCGCTCAGTCGCTCTAAGGTTGCCCAGAAACAGCGAGCATGCGTATGCTCTCTTGTTTGGTTTGCTCCGCTTCAGGTTGTTGGGAACTGATTATTCCCACAGAACGTTTCAGTGGTAATGGGGAAAAGTTGCTTTATTTGAGCTCTGGGAATTCTACCTTAAAACTAAAATGGGAGTTGCTTCTGTACTCTTATCCTCCGCACAGAGGGAGAAGGAGATGTAGAGCAAGAGATGAGATCACCGTGCCTTACTCCCTCTTCAAGCAGCAGTTTTAAAGGACTATCTTTTGTGATAGCGTTAAAGGCTCTAAATCTAGTTCCTGAGCTTGTGATCCAGTACCCTTTCCAAGGGGGCAGCCGCCTAAAATGGTAACTCCATTCCTGCCTGCCGTGACAGTCTCCCTTCACACATGCATTTAGTACTGTGGAGGAAATGTTCTGCGCAGGCTGACATTTTGGGAGGGCGCTGTTTCTCCATTCTATAAGCCTCTGGCAGAAATGAGGTGAGAAAGACGGGCAGCAAGGTTATTTGAAGGCTCACCAGCCATTTTACCTTTCCCTTATTGACGGCCTCCCCTCCCTCCCTTTCTCTCCGCATCACTTATTCACAAGTTTTGCTGGCAAATGGCGTCAAAAGGCAGAAATCATACAGCTTTTTTCACGATTTATGGAAATACGAAACTGGAAAAAACGAGGCGAGACGCTGGTGCTGCGGATGCGGTCTAAAGCTCAGTGTGTAATAGAGGCAACCACAGAGAGGATAGGGTGGCGGTAATGAGAAAGTAGAATTGATGAGCTGCCGATTGTGCCCCCACTCTCGGGGAAACAAAGCGAAGGCTAGAGCCTCGGTTTCTTTCAAAGCAGGGACTCCCCGTGTCTACTGAGACGGCAGGAAACCCCCCTGGTCGCGGATGCCACATTTTTCTAATACCGCTGCTTCCTCTTGCCACACCAACACAGCGCTCCTCGATTTGCCAGGAGTAACGCTCCAGCTCCTAAAACGCAGCTTTTTCCGTGCCCAAAGCTGCAAGAACGACGCTCCCTCCTTCCTCTACTCATCATCTGTGTCAGGATTTGAATCACTTGTTTAATAGCAGCGTCTGTCCCGTCAATGCATGGTCGCCTCGACAAATAGCATTATGGTTACTGGAAAGTCCGGATCGCTTCTCTGTACGTGACAGTCTTGGGAGCCTCGAGGGAACCGAAAGAGAGCGCAGAGAAAAGGAAGTGTAATACTTCTCCCGCTTCCCTCCCCCGACATTTGACCGGGCGTGCTATTTTGCCAAACTAAGCAGCTTTCTGCAGAGCTTCGATACGTATTTTTACTTCGTAAGAACTTGCAGGCGCACTGTGCTCATTTTTATATTCAGACGAAATGCCACACATCTCTGCTAAAGGTCAGTTTTTCCTGCCGCCTCATCCGTGTGGTAGTCACTTCGCCGTTTCCCACCTCGCCTCGCAAACGGCACTGTGTTTATTACATTCTTCTTTCGCCTCCGTTAACAACTGCATTCAAATGTATGCAACCGCATTTATTAAGCATTCAGTAATTTCTAGCAAAAGAATTAAAATGCCTACATTCGAGTAGGTTCTATTGTATGCGTTAGGGATTGAGTAACACACTACTTGGTTGCACTTAAACTGCAATGCTTACTTGTAAGAAAACGCTTTAACTTATAAGTATCCGTATGCGATCACAATCTGTTTGCTCTAAGGTATAAATCGGTTTTACCTACACATAGGTTAACTGGTGGGCTTCGTATAGTATAAGCCGGTGTGGCACACTAATTATAGAATCAGACTAGGGCCCTGATTGAAACGCAAGTTGACTGGATGTTTTGAGGCCAGCCACTATATCTTTTTACCTTGTTCTTGTAGGAAAAACAGGAGAGAGTGTAGTATTTACGCATTTTGTGCCTCTGGAGGAAAAAAATGAAATATACATGTAAAATATACATGTATGTACAGCAACTTGTGTAATTAGCGCAACTTATAAACTCAGCCAGTGCGTATCGCGACTTCACCATTTCCCAGTCTGATTTATCTCGTAAGATTACTATAGCTTGATTGAGAAAAGGCCATCAGAATTTTTTTTGGATGTGCTTATCTAGTCCCTCCTAAAAGTTTATGACCGGTGCATGTAAGAATAAACGGTTTCGACTAAGTTCAAAAGTATCTCGGAGACTGGCGTCTTCTATAACTCACTTGATTCTTCACATTCGGAGAGAGCAGTCACTGTTTTACAAGCGATCCTTCTCTTGGCTTGCTTCGGAGAAAACTGAAAGAGCTGTTACGAGGCGTGTGCAGGTCAAAGCTCTTTATTTTTTTGGGAAGGTCTTACGTGCTTCGCTCGGCTCCCTCTATTACTCCCCGACACTAACTATCGCTATAGCTCGCTAGAGCCGCCTGCAGTTCAGCTGACGGCGGCTGTGGTTTATGCAGTGGAAACTGGCAGGCTGCCAAGAGGAGCTGGAGTTGGAGAGAGTAAAGGCGCCAAAAAGGAACTCGTGTGCTCGGTGCATTCTCTCTCCTTCCTGACTCGCTAGGGCTGGCCGAACCCCCGTGGGGCTTCCTTGTGGATTATTTTGCTTTCACCTTTGCAATGCACTCGCTAGCAATAAAGGCATCCTCGCCAGGAGAATAGCGGGAAAGCGTAGGCGATCGGGGGAGGGAGACGAGAGAGGCTTGACACGCTGAATGGCTTCCCCCGACCCCTCCCCTCTTTCTAAGGAGGGGAGAGCAAAGCGCACCCGCCGCTTCCCTTGGCCGCGGGCATCAGGTTTTTCTAGTTTATGAAGGCAGGAGCTTGCTAGCAAAACTTTGCTTTTGCGCCCGCAGCCGCTGGCGTCGGAAGCTGCCAAAAGTCTGTTGCCGTTGCGAGTGAGATGCAAACGTTTCCCTTTTGAAGAAAGAAAGGGGAGGGGGAAGGAGACGAGATGAAGATCAAACGGCCAAGTCAGGCTCTGCGTGTACGCGTTTGTCTGCCTCACAGCGGCGCGGAGTTCGGCGGCCAATGGTGCCCGGAGAACTGGGTGTTCAGCCAGAGAGGCCAAGCGCCGGGATTCCTTTTATTTTATTTTTTTCCTGTCTGCCCTGTAACCTGAGCGCGGTTGACTGGAGGGGGAAGGGAGATTCGGTTGGGAGAGAATCGAGAAGCAGGTTGCTGCTTGCACGCGCTATTTTTGCTTTTTTTGCACGCCACTCCCTTCGCAGCAAAATCGCCCCCTGCAAATCAGCGTTCTAGCTCTGTCAGGGAGATACCTCTGGGTAGGAAATTCCGTAGCCTACGCGGCGGTTAGAGCCTGACTTTTGCGTTTTGGCTCACATCGTCGCTCAGCAAGGGATTGGGCGAGCCAGCGCGGACAGCTCTTGAGGTGCGGCGCGATTCGTTTCTTTTCACGACGGCGGCAACTCTTAGCTTCTGGCGCGGAATAAACTTGAACCTGTTCCTTCAGCAGTACCGGGCAATTCAAGAAGCGCAGACCAGTATGTGCGAGTTGTAGCTAAGCAGTCGGGTGCTTTCCACGCCATTAAATATGGGAAGGTGGTGAGCACGTTTAAAAGTTTTCTGTAATTGAGTGAACAAAACGGTCTGTACTTTTGGACAGGGCTGCCCCTCCCCCGTCTTTCCCCCATTTCTTTTTCAAATTCACTGATCTGTATTATCAGGCCACCAAAGAGAACGCTGCAGGAACTAATCCAGGTATATCCAGGAATCCAAACCTTACTCTGTTATTCACGGCAGTTCTCTTTGGTGGCTTGATAATATAGATTTTTCAGAAGTGGTTTGCCCTTGCCTGCTTCTTGGGGTTGAGAGAATGACTGACAGAGAGTAACCCAATTGACTTCTGACCAGGGCAGGATTAAATCAGAATCTTGGTCTCTAGCCTGATGCCTTAATTACCACTACAACCTATCTCTAGAAAACTGCAGGGGCTTGGCCAAGCAGTTGCCAGAATCATACTGACTTTTAGGGTGTGTTCACCCATAAACACACATGAACATACACACTACTGTAATTGGGACAAATTTAACCCATTTCTGATTGAATTCTTCAAATGTGTTTGACTTCTATAATTCTTATTTAAAAGATCTGGCTGACAAGTGGGTCTTAAAAACGAGTAGAAACTACCTAAATTTAAGGTCGAGCCAAGTAGGCCAAGAGTTTATAATATTTAACCACATGCATTACTTTTAACTTCTGCCAACCTAGCAGTTCCAAAGCATGTAAAATGTAAGTAGAAAATTAGGGACCACCTTTGGTGGGAAGATAACAGTTTTGTGCGCCTTCTGCCTTTAGTCATGCCGGCCACAGGACCACGGAGGAGTTTTTGGCTCTTTGGTTTTGAAATGGAGATGAGCATTGCCCCCTACAGTCGGAAACGACTAGCACATATGTGTGAGGGGAACCTTTACCTTATTACTTTTAAATAAAATGAATTTATTTTGAAACAGGAAATGAAAATGCTACCCAACTTCTCTGAAAACTTATTTATGCAAAATGAAAAGGGCTGATCTTTAGCCTAAATATTTCTACCTAATTTTCAACTTTTTATTAGTATAGGTCCGTGATGGCAAACCTATGGCATGCGGAGCCATATCTGAGGGCACGCGAGGCATTGCCCTATGTCAGCTCCAGTGCTGGCCAGCTGATTTTTGGCCTTCCAGAGGGGGGGGGCATTTTGGTCCTCCCCAGGCTTCAGGAAAGCCTCCAGAGCCTGTAGATGGTGAAAAGCGGGCCTACAGGCCCTCTGATAGGCCCTTTGGGCCCATTTTCTGCCATCCACAGGCTCTGGAGGCTTTTCTGAAGCCCGGGGAGGGCAAAAAAGAGCCCAAGGGGGCTACTGGAGGTCTGGAGGGTTCAGTGAGGCCTGTGCTCATGCGCAGGGGGGGGGTAGGCCGTGGGGTTTGTGCATGAATGCTCCGGGGGGAATGCATTGCATTATGAGTGTGGGCACCCATGCAGATGCTATCATGCATGTGTGTGCCCTTTTGGCACCCAAGCAGAAAAACACATAGCCATATCTGCTTGCACGTGAGCCGTCAGCTTCAGTATGCATGTGCACGACAGCCAGCTGATTTTTGCTCTTCTGGAGGGCCGGAAAAGCTTCCGGAGCCTGGGGAGGGCAAAAACGGGCACAATGGGCCCTTGTGGGGAGACCATTTTTGCCCTCCCCAGGTTCCAGGAAAGCCTCCGGAGTCTGGGGAGGGCGAAAAATATGCGGGGGGGACATGCATGTATGGGGTATCATGCATGCATGCAAGAGGAGGATGCGTGCACATGTGCAGATGGGCAGGGTGCATTGCATTGTGGGTGTTGGGCACATGTGCATGCTATTGCGCATGCACAATTTTGGCACGTGTTTACAAAAAGGTTCGCGATCACTGCACTAGGGTTTCCAAGTATAAAACCTGCATTAGTCGTTAATTCTAAATGTTCCTGTTGTAGTGAGTAATGGACTGCTTTATTTAGAAAAAGTTCTTTATCTAACAGCCACAGATCAAGGATACAAGCAGCATTTACTCCCTCTTGCCTCCCCTCCCTTTCTCCATCCTACAAGTAAAGGCTCAATGACGGGAATCTGAAGAGTTAAAGTCTGTTGCTTGTTGCAATGAAATTATGGCTGGCAGTGGCGCCGCTGTTTGTTCAACAGACCTCCACTTTTAAACAGTTCACAAAAAGTTCATCAGGGCGGTGGTGATTATAAATAACGTATGTACATATCCAACTGCAAAGCATGACCCTGAAAACGAGCAAGAACTAGCAAACTTGTTATCCCACCCACCTCCCAAAAGGAACACACACTGATCATAGTGCTTGGCTTTATTTTGCACAATCCCAAGAACTGGCTCAGCCACCTCACACACCCAGAAAAACCTCTGATCCTGAAAAATGTTCAGTGGCTTCATCTCACTCTCCGGCATACAGCTGTGGTGTTCAAAGAGTTGGCCGTGCATGCCTCAATCAGGCCTCTCTGCAAACACCTCCGCTTGAGGCAGTTTTGCAGAGTGGAATAGTAGAGAGATGCTTGTCTTACAGTAGATAGCAAAATAGTTTTCTTTTTCTCAGTGCTTTCTTAAGATTCTTAAGATTATTGCAGTGTCATGGGAGGTAGTCTATCATACCTACACTGATTATTATTGTATAGTTTACTTACTTTTTACGTGTTTCTAAAATTAAGAGTTCTTAGAAGTGACTCTTCCCATTCATTGGAACTTCCAAAACAGCATATTGGGATTTCATTCTTAAAGTGATTTTTGTTATTGTTGTTCCAAAATATGAACATCTTAACCAGGCAGGCGTGCAGCTGATAGCAGCAATGCATTACTAGCAAAAATATCAAAAGCTCAATAAGTAGGCTCCCTGCCATGTTTTATTTTCAGAAAGGGGAGTGAGAGTGAGTGATGCCCTTCGCTCCTGTCACACAACTTTCTCTATTTGGATTTTGTGTCCACTCCATTCCTTATAGATGAGGCAGCACACTGGGCGACTACTAACTATGTAAAACTCTAAATCATTCTCTACAGGCAGTGGCTGCTCTGTTTGAAAACATTAAGAGTGGTACATCTGGAAAACAATAAATCTGTTCAGCAAGCCCATCTTTTCAGCAGAATAACTCCTTTTGAATGATAGCACAATAATTTCTTCTAGCCGATATGGTAATAGTGGAAGGATTGAGGAGGGGAGGGGAAGTAGGAAAAGGAATGGTATTTGGTTTCCTGTTCTAGCAATTTGGGAGCTAGTTACTCTGGAAGGTATTAGGAGAGCATGTCATTTTATTAAAATCAATTTGTTCTGTGCATTGGATTCTGTGATTCTGTTCCATCTAAACTAATAACTGGACACAAGGAACATGTCTTTTCAATATTTATTGCTGTGCAGCATCACACCTGTGAGCCATGGTGATGCAGTGGTTAAGAGTGCAATATTGCAGGCTAATTCTGCTAACTGCCAGGGGTTCGATCCTCACAGGCTCAAGGTTTGGATCAGCCTTCTATCCTGAGATCAGTAAAATAAGGACCAAGAGATGGCTGTAAAACACTGAAGTCTAAGTGCTATTGTTATACCTACCGTATTTTTCGGAGTATAAGACGCACTGGAGTATAAGACGCACCAAGGTTTTGAAGAGGCAAATTAAAAAAAGTTTTTGCACTCTGCAAACCTCCCCAAAATGGCCCATTTTTTGCGAAAACAGGCCCAGTTTTTTTTTAAAGGGCACGAATAGCTCTTAGGAGGCTTGTAGAGTGTTCAGGGGGAGGGAGGGAAACGAGCAAAAAACGGGCTCATTTTTCGTCAAAAAAGGGCATTAGGAAGCGTATAGAGTGCTCCTGGGGAGTAGGGGCCAAAATTGAGCAAAAAACACCCCCTTTTTTGCCCTCCCCAGCCCCCAGGAGCTCTCTGAAAGCTTCCTACAAGCTATGCATGGCCATTTTGGTGAAGAGGGAGGGATTTCAGGAGGCAGAAATATGTTGTATTCAGTGTATAAAATGCACCCAGATTTTCAGCCTCTTTTTTGAGGGGAAAAAGATGCGTCTTATAGTCTGAAAAATACGGCAAAACATTTTACCTCCAATTAATCCAATATGGACTCAATGCCATGGCTTCTCTAGTGCATATATAGGATCAAATACTTAGTGTGTAATATAAGATATCACTAACTCATATTGGTGTTTGCCTGCATTTTTCTTTATTTTCTTCTGATGAGAGGAAAACCTGAAGGGAGTATCCTGTATGTTAAAATCCTTTCCCATTAACCCAGCATCTAACAGCAGGATGTAGGCTGAACCTCAATCAAAATAATCGACTGAGCCTCCAAAGAACAATTAAAATCTGGCACTGGAATAAATCATATGTTGGGATAATCGGGTTAATAAAACGCAGCTTGTCCTGACACTTCACTCATGCAGCAAAGTAGAATTTAATGCTGGTGGAGATAGCTTTTTCTGGAACAAATAAAGGCAAGCAAAGTTGTTTTGTTTCTGGACACAAAAATCTAGTTGCTTTTCACCTTCCTTCTCTATTGCACACAGCGCTGATCCTTTTGGACTACTAATGCTTCTCCAGTGAGCCCGCTAATGATTTCTTTCCCTGGAGTGAACAGGCGTCATTGAATTACTGAAAGCACTCAAAGCAGCAGCAGCAGGTCAGCAACAACAACTCCAATGGTAAAAGCCACTAGGGTTTGGTTACTTAATCAAATCAAGAGTAAGGAGTTTACTAACTATTTTTAACACCTTTCTGAGCTGACATGCAAATTCTTACTCCAGGAAAATTAAAATGTTACCATTTTAAAATTAGTATCTCCTGCTTATTTATGACAGTCCAACTTTCATAGTCCATAGCTCCTTCAGCTTTTTTTGGAGTTTGGGATCTTAGAAACTTCCTTTAAAATAGAAACAGACATGCTGTTTGTTATTGTTTTAGTGATGAATAGGATTTTTGCCTGAGATAAATGTTCAAAGATTCACTCTCACTCTGCTTCCATACCAGAGCATCTCTTTAGACTCAGTTTAATGACTTATTTCATTTTTAAGTGGGTAACTTCCTTTGTAGATTATCTGACTGCTACAAATTGAATATATCTTGACTTCAACAAAACATTTCATAGACACCCTAAAGGTACTTTTTCAAGAAACAACTGGACTTTCTGTTTTTTCTTTGAAGACATTTCGCTTTTCATCCAAGAAGCTTCTTCAGAAAGTCCAGTTGCTTCTTGAAAAAGCACCTTTGGGACAACTATGACATGGATGACTGAGAATCTCCATAGACATTTAGTAATTTCACAGAAAACCCTAACATTCTGATTGGCAAACATGTTAAATTATGAGCTGGTTGGCAAGTCTGTTAGGTGGATCAACAGTTAATTTAAAAATGGCACTCAAAAAGTGTGTCCTTAACAAATTAAAGGGAGATATCAAGTTAGGTGTCATAAAGTACAGTTTTGACTCTGGTTTTCTTCAACATTTTTCTTAATGAGATGGTTGAGAATTTCAGATTTGTAGATGACACTGAACTGTATAGGATAGCAAAGCTGCTGGAGATAGAAAAAAATAATTTTAATGGGTTAAAGAAATGGGCTAAAAAGAACAGAAAGAAATTTAATCAAGATATATGTGAAATATTTCAATCAGATAAAAGAAAATGCTCAGGTTAGCAAGGAGGACATCAAGCTTTAATAATAAATGGTACTGTCTCCCTTGGCTCATCTTGGCTCTTTGTTACAGACAAATTTGTTTTGGCTTGTTGATAATAGTATGGAATTAGTTTTCTATGTTAATCTATTCTAGGAATATTCTTTTTAAATGTTAGCCTACTTTATGTTCCTGAAAATTTCTGGTGATCTGCTATTCAGATAATTACCTGATCCAATTCTGCTTAGCCAAGGTCAACTAGATGTTTCCATCTGTCTTGAATTATATATGGGGAGCTGAGATCTTGGAATTGTACCTGATTGCAAAGTAAATATGAGTTAGCGATGTGACATATTTACTAAGAAGACAAATGCAGGTTTACACTACATCAATAAAAGTGTAGCTTCCAAATCACAGGAAGTAGTTTTGTATTAGTTGGACACCATGTTACATTGCATCCAATTCTGGGCATGGCACTGGGCCCAGTTCTAGATGTCACGCAAAGAATAAGAAACTGGTTGTGAGAAGAGAAAGATGCTGAAGGGACTAGAAGCTAAATCTTACAAAGAGAGCTGAGGGCAATTGAGTATTTTAGATCATGGGTCCCCAACCTCCGGTCCATGGATTAGCACCAGGCTGTAGCATGCCAGAAACTGGGCTATGCAAACAAGCAAAGCCCTATCAATGGGATACAGGCAGAATGTGAAATCACACCCCCTCAGGTCCGCAGTAAAAACTCTCTCCACAGAACAGGTCCCTGGTGCCCAAAAGGTGTGTGTGTGTGGGGGGGGGATGGGACTGTTTTAGATTTTAGAAAATATGACTGAAGGGATGTCACACAGAAAAAATCAGGATTTCTATTTTGTTGGACTTCAGGATGTGGCACACAGAAGTTACAGAAAAGTGGATTTTGGTTGAATATTGGGAAAAAGCTTTGCAGCAGTAAAAGTGTTTAGTGGAGCCAACTGTCATTGGAGATGTGAACGCTGCTTCTGGTATATTCAACCAGAATCTGGACAGCCATCTTCAAGGATGCTTTAGTTTGGATTCTTGCATTGAGAAGAGTTTTGAAAGGTCTAAATGGCTCCTTTCAATGCTGTGTTGGTATGAAATGTATTGGGCTTTGAAGTACAGAACTCTTGATTTCTATTTGGATTTCAAGATTCCCAGAAATTGGCTACAAAGTGTGTGAGAGAAACAAACAATAAGGACTGTGTTGATTTCAGTGTGGTTCTGGACTTTTATGAATTCTGATAAGAGTGATTTGTTGCACTAATTTCTTTATGCTTTCTTATGTGACCCTTTAAATGACTGAGGCTGAAATATATGAAAAAGAATTATATTAATAAGAATAGTAACTGTTATATTCTGTAAAGAGCTATTCAAGCCTAACCCATTTAAGACAAGGTAAGCAACATAAAGTAGTACATGGGTACTCAAATATTAGATATAGTCCCTGTATTGGGGAAAATATGAAGGAATCTGAGGATAACGAACATTAATACCTATCTTTTGTCATATTAAAACTACTGTCTGATTCCTTTGGAGATTTTTAGTCCTGGTTCCCACTGTATAAAAATTGAGCCTATTAAATCACTAGTTCCCTTATACCATTTGACTTCCAGATAGTGCCTGGGGAGTTTTCTGAATTTTTGGGCGGGCAGTTAAACTGGTGTCTTAGTTGTCTTCTGAAATGGCTTTAGATAGGATTCCATCTGAAGGACTTCTGTTGTGATTTTGTTGGACTCCTTAGTTTTTTGGAGGAGTGTCAAAAGACAGAGCTGGAGAAATAAGAAGAATGAGTCTAAACATTTGCATGAGTTTATGTTATGACCAACATGGTGGTGATAAGGGCAGCAAAATGTAATTATTTTCCCACTCCTATCATATTTCCAGAATGCCATCCAGTGGCCTCTTTTAAGAATCTGTTAACTTGTATGTGTCTGGAGAGCCATGATGAACATTAGAAGAGCTGTTATGAGGAATCTGCTAGGCATCTGACATTTGAATTCATTCAGTGGACTCTGGTTGGACATGCTCTGGGGAACTGACTGAACAGGAGCCCTGCTCTATTATCTGGAGAGGAGTTTGAACCTGCGAGTCTCAAGGAAGTGGACAGAATCCTTCAGAATTTTAGCATTGCTATGTATTGGTCACTTGTTTCTTCTGGTTATCAAGACCTATCAAAGATAATCTGGACCTTATTTTAAAAAAGAGTTTTATTATTTTTTGGTTACAAAAATAAATATTCCATCTTTCCTAGTGCAGTGTGTCATCTGGGTACAAACATCTCTGCGCAACACCGTTCCTCTTTTGCCACATCTTTCACATTTATATTAACATTTCCCTAAGTTTATTATTATAATATATCAAGCGTTTAAACATTATAAAACATTCCGTTTTTCTTCTATCTTCTAGTAATAATATATAGTTAAACATCATTATTCTTATCATACACACACTGTTTTATATCTTTATCTAAGTGTATTCTTTACTTATTTCTTAGTTTTCTTCATTTCCAAACTCCTTTTTTTCTCTCCAACCATTGGTAAAATACTTCCCAAATCATATAATATTCAGTTTGCTCTTTCTCTTTAATTGCTAATGTTAGTCTATTTATTTTTGCACATTCTAATATTTTCTTATCACCTTTTCATCAATAGGGATCGTTTCACTTTTCCAATGTTGTGCAAATACAATTCTAGCTGCAGTTAATACATGAATTTAATATACATTCCCTTTATTATAAATTTCAGGTAGAATTCCCAGCAGAAATGTTTCTGGCTTCACTCAATACATTGTTGTATCATCTCTTCCAACCATGTCATAATTTTTGTCCAATATTTCTTTGCCTCTCCACATGTCCACCACATATGATAATAAGATCCAGGTATTTGTTGGCACTTCCAACATTTAGCTGAGTTGTCTTTAAACATCTTTGCCAACCTTGCCGGTGGTAGATGCCATCTGTAAAATATCTTGTACAAATTCTCTTTATATGCAGTTGACATTATTAATTTGTAATACCTATCCCACAATTTCTGCCATTTATCCAATTCTATTGTATAGCCAAAATTCTTCACCCATGCTATCATTGTTTCTTTTACTAGTTCCTCTTCCAATTTTATGCCCAATAAATAATTATACAGTTTCTTTATTAATCTTTCTTCTGTTCTTGTTGGAATTTTATCTAACTCCATTAATTCTTTGTAAAAATCCTGTAATTTAACATCTTTCTCATATTTAGACTGCATCTGCACATGAGAATACCACATTATATTGATTCCTTGCTCCCTCATTTCTTCTTTTGTTTTAAGTCCCCTTTCTTCATTTAAAAGCTAACAATGTTGCCCATATTAATAACATTTGGGTGTATCAATGCTTCCATTGTTGAAACTCATTAGTATCCTCAAATAATGTTGTTCTTTAATTTTCTTCCATACCAATAATAATGCATTCCTTATATAATGTCTCTGAAAATATCCATGTATCTTATTTTTCCCATACCATAAAAATGTATGCCAACCCAATTGCAAATCATGTCCTTCCAAAGTCAATAATCTTATATTCCTCAGTACAATCCACTCTTTCATCCATGTTAGTACTGCCGCCTGATAGTGTAATTCCCAGTTTGGTAGTCCAAAGCCTCCTCTATTTCTTATCTCTTGCATCATTTTCAGACCAATTCTTGCTTTTTTCCCTTACCAAATATATTTATGTATTATTTTATTCAGTTCTTCAAAACATTTCTTTTCCAATTTTAATGGAATTGTCTGGAATAGGTACAGTAGCCTTGGCAGTATATTCATTTTAATTGTTGCTATTCTTCCTACCAAGGATAATTGCAAATTCTTCCATTTTTCCAAATCTACTTGGATTTGTTGCAACAATTTATAATAATTATCTTCCTTAATTGTTATGCATCTTACTGTCAGTTGGATCACTAAATATTTAACTTTCTTTACTATGTGAATGCCTACCTCTTTACTAATTCTTTTTTTTTGCTTCTCTGTAAAAATTTTAACTAAGATCTTAGTTTTCTCTTTATATTTTTTCAGTCCTGCCACTTCTCCATATTCTTATATTTTTTTTATTAATTTAGGCCCTGTTGTTAATGGGTCTTCCAAAATAAAGGCTAGATCATCTGCAAACGCCTGTAATATTTATTGTTTCTTTTCAATTTCCATGCCTTTTATCTCTATGTCTTCTCTAATATTTCTATTCAGTACTTCCAACATCAATTTAAACAATAATGGAGACAGAGGGCATCCTTGTCTTGTACCTTTCTTACTACTAACTTCCTCAATCATAACTCCATTTACCATCACTTTTGTGGTTTGCTTATGATATATCACCCTTATCATTTCACCTGGGGCACACAGGCACCATTGCAGGAGGTGTGCAGGGCGGCCACATGGTCGTCTCCATCCACCTTTATTAGACACTACAGGATTGACAGGTACACATCGGCTGATGCGGCTTTTGGGAGGAGAGTCTTACGGCTGGTCAGGGTTAGTCAGGGGGATTCATCCCGGATTGTTTCTCACCCGTGATGCTAGATATGCTTTGATATGTCCCACACAGGGATGCTGTCTCCACTGAGTCAGGAAAATGTAGCGTTGGCGTACCTATGTTCATTTTCTGAAGAAGTGGAAGTGGAGACAGCATCCAGCCCCACCCTTGGGGTCTGGGCCGTTATTCTTGGAGAGATTATTTTTTTGTTCACGCAGTCTGTCTGCATACTAGTCTCATAAAAAACGTTGGGGATCTCAGCAGGAAGAGGAGGGACTTAAACTTTGCAGTCTCAGTTCTATTGGATGGTATATGAGAATAATTCACACAGGGATGTCGTCTCCACTTCTTCAGAAAATGAGTGTATCAGGTAAGCCAACGCTACATTTTGTCTTGTGGTCCAAACTATTGTTCACAAAATTGTTCTGCTTTCTCTTTGGAGTCCAATCTGTGTCTTTGCCCCATCCAAGAATCAGGACCTTTTTCAATATGGTTTTTTTTTTTTGTATTGCTGAATATAATACTGACAGGGCACTGATTGCCCTTGTGGAATGTCAAGATTGAAATAGATATAGTACAATTTCCCTAGTCTGATCTGTCCGTGGCATTTCAAACCTTCAATCATAGTATTGTTATGGACAATCTCCAAGATATGGAAATGAGGTCATGATGGTTCTCCTCTTCCTTTGCACTGGTTCTAATCTGTGTTAGTAGGTGAGGACACACCTACTGTATTTTTTGGACTATAAGACACACCTAAATTTACAGGAGGAAAGCAAGAAAAAATAGTTTTTGGCTTCCATATGTCGCATTTTCACCCTCCCTGCCCACCCCCAGAAGCACTCTGCAGTGCTCTGCAGGACCTGTTTTCACCAACAATGGACCCATTTTTGCCAAAAACAGGCCCATTTTTGGGCTCCCAAGCCCTCCGTGCATCACGTTTTTGCCCTCCCAGGCCCCCAGAAGCATTCTGCAGAGCCTGGTTTTGGCCTGCAGAGTGCTTCTGGGGATCTGGAAGGGCCATTTTTAGGCTTGGTTCACTGCAGAGTGCTTTTTGCGGCCAGGGAGGCCAAAAACATGACGCTCGGAGGATTCAGGAGGCCAAAAACGCCCATATTCGGTCTATAAGATGCACCTAAATTTTCACCCACTTTAAGGGAGGAGCATCTTATAGTCTGAAAAATACGGTAGTTTAAAACCTTTGCTATTTCCAAAGGGCTTAATATTTTTCCTGCTTCTATTCAACAGCTACATAACAGTGTTAGATGACATCCATCCATCAGCAAGTGATCAACCATCATTGGTATGTGGATGATATGAAACTTTACACTTTGACCCCTGGCCAAGCAGTTAGTGTTGGGGAGATCTATAAAATGTCTGGAGTCTATAAAGGCTGGAATGGTACTGAATCAGGGGTGGGATTCTACTGGTTCAGGCGAACTGGTAGCTCCAACTATCAGCTGGGAGTGAACTGATTTGCTCCGACTTTCAGCTGTGTCCGCCCGCCTGCCCCTGCTCTATACTTACCTATATTCCGTTTTCTGAAGCCCAACTGAGAGCGGATTGCCGCGCCTCACCTGTTTTGCACAGGGACTGCAGTAGAAGGTAAGTTTTCAAATGCTCAGCGAAACAGTTGTTACACTGGTTGAATCCCACCATTGGACTGAATGGCTTTGGTTTCAAGAACTTTCCTGTTACAGAAATTTAGTTCTTACAGGTAAAATTTGTACATAATTCGGGAATTCTCATGGGCCCTCAATTTATGTTCAGTGGACTATGTGGCAGTTGCAGCCATGAACACGTTTCCAAAAATCCATCTTATTCACTAATTGCATTCTTTTTTGGATCAGGAAATCCTTGTCATAGTTGCCTCAAATTTGGACCATTGAAGTGCACTTTACACTTTACCCTTGAAAATTACTGAAAGTGACAACTGATACATAATGTAGTCATATGAGTAGTTATGGGAACTTCTGTTTTGTCCATTCAGCATCTTTGCTTTGTGAACTGAAGTAGCTATCCTGGTCTTCCTAGTGCAATCGAAGGTGTTGGTTGTGTTTTAGACCTGCTTACCTATAGTACCATGTTTCTCCTGTTGTTTTGGTAAAGTGGCATGTTCCAGGTCCCAGCATTATAGGAGACATGCCTTTTCTGTAAGTATTCCTATCTTGTGGAACATTGTTCCCCCAAAATCTCCATAACCCTAACCCTACTGTGATTTCATAAAAGTCTGAAAACCTGGCTTGCTCAGAAGGCCTTGGAATAGAGTGAGTGATCTGTTCCCTAATTGTGTATTGATGTTATAGTTGTGATTGACTTTGGTTTATCCTTTATCCAATGTATTAAAGTATTGTTTTCTTGGTTCTAGTTTCTTTTTATTATTTTTGTTTTGCTGTTTTAAATGCTAACATATTGTTTTTTCCAGTGATTGAAGCAGCACATTAGATACATAATAGATTTCTGCTGGTACTGTTTAATATATTTTATGGTTTTACTGCTTGGCGTGTAGTAGATAGATCTATCACCTATGTTGGACTACAATTTCTAACATCTTTAGTTAGCTGAGCCAGGAATACATACAATAAATGATACGACTAATTAGTGTTAGTTGGATTTCCTTTGATGGCTTATTCATTCTAGAGCCTAATTCCATTATGTTTTTCAAAGTAATATTGTAGAAGAATGAAATAGGTATATATAGGTAAACTTTGCTGGAATATTAAATGGTCATCTCTCTCCTGAGTATAAGCCAGGTGCATTTTGTTCATAAAAATAGAATAATTTTAGTTTTCTAGATTTGAATGAAACTCTTAAAAGTGTTAGATTTGTCAACAGTATGGAATAAATCATAATTCTCAGAAAGTGTATGAAGAGAAAATATCTATCTCATCTGATCTATACATTTCTTCATTGCATTTGTGTGTGTGTGTGTGTGTGTGTGTAAACTACGCACTTTTATTATCTTCCAATCCCACATTCAGAATTAATTATCAAAAAAGTCTGGTGATTCTGCTGTGATATTTGCACTTCCTTCTAGGCCAGTTTTCTCAATTCCATATGTTCTTGTTTTTAAATAGATTGTAAAGGCTTGGGAAGAAAGAATCTCTTCTAAGTGACGACGTCATGCTTTCTGCAACTCCCCTGTATGGCAATGTTCATAGCTGGATGAGCAGTGAGAGGGTCCGCATGTGTGGAATTAATGAAGACAGGTAAATATTTATGTATCAGAAATTGTAAATTTTATCATTATTACTGGAGATTTTATATTACCATAGTAGAGAACATTGCATTCATCTGCCCATTTTACAAATAAAAGTTTTCAGAGTAAGTTTTATGGGAAACTTGCTAAAATGATTGTAAGTACAATACTTGTATTCAATGTTACAACATTGTTCTGTTGAGCGTATTTCCTCAATGGTTTTCTGATTGAAAATGCACATAGTAGCTGATTCTCTTTTTGACACCCCACTTTTTTCTCTTTCTGAAACCCATTTTGTTGACACTCTGAAGGGACATGGCAAACAATTATTACCTGATGTCTCTCCTAGAGGTTATGTTAAGGGCATAGACTGCTAACCTTGCTGAAGATATATAGCTTTTTTCTTTTTAGTTTAAAGTGACATGGAAAGGAAGGAAGGAAGGAAAGAAAGAAAGATTAAAAACATGGCAGTTGAGGACTTTTGATATTACATTATCAAAGCACTAATAAAAGAATACATATAAAAATTTATTAAAGTGTTTGGCCAGCTGTGTTTTTCTACAATATTTAATCAAAGGTGCTGCTTTATCTTATATATTGATTGTGTCACTTTAAATATCATAGATTAGAATTGACTCTTCTGGGTAATGATGAAAATTTCCTTCTGCTATATGTTAGCAATTGTGTCCCTGGGATTTGAAAGTTGGCACCAAGGAGCTTTTTTATTGGCATTTTTTAGGATAACAAGTCCCTGGGCCGCAGCACTGCCAAGGCACAGATGTGTGGCTTCCTCTTTGTCACTGAACAGCTCATTTTTTGTATGATATTAGGACAGTGTGATAATTTTCTACTTCCTTCATTTTTTAAAAAAGATAAACCAACCTGGAATGTTAACTAGGAAGGTTATTCTATGTCTCTAAAGAAACACTTTTTATTAAAAAAAAACTTTCAAAACTGAATGAATGCCTATAGATATTATTCTCATGCTCCTTTATACTCCACTGCACTCTTTTGCCTATAATCCGGAATACTGTGTATCCATAGTATTTACAAATGCATATTAATGTACAGCTTAATAGGAAAAAGTAGTCATATCAAAATATAAATTTCATAATTTTATTTCTAAATCTGTTTTTAAACATCCATTTAAAACAGGAAAATCCCTGTAAATGATGGAGATGTCTTGAAAAGCAGGCTGGAATTAAGGGAAGAAAATCACCTGAACCACAGTGTGGTAAGAAACAGATAATGCAGATTAAAGATACAATTGTTGTTGTTAACCTGTTATATATTGTTTCATTTACAAATAATTAAGTACAGTTGGGGATGATGAAGCATTTAGTTCATTATGGTTCAGATGTGGTATTTAGACATTAAGATCTCTATTTTCTCCTGTGTGCTGCTTGGAGAATCCAAGCATGGGTTAACTTTGTCCATTAGCCTAGAGACTGAGTTATGAAATTGTTGACCACGCCTCCTCTGACTGGAAGAATTCAGGTTTTTTAACTCAGTCCAGCCTGAAGAGACATAAATATATTTCCTAGGTTAATAGACAATATTTAACTCATAATTACTAGTGTTTGTATGTAGCCTTATTCTTTGAACTAGAATTTTAATTTCCTAGCTTAAAGGAGTTTGATCCGGTTGCCGCATTGGGGTGGCTTTCCATTCCAATGGACAGCTGCTCGGTATTGTTTTGGGCACTAGCCTACCTTGAGAGGTGAATGGGCACGATAAAAATTCCAGCAAACACTTTAAAGCCTGTGTTCTCCTGGCAGCAAGTGGAGCCGCATAGCAGTCCCTAGCCCCTTTCTCTGATGTGGTTGAGAGTCGGTTTGCCACTCTCGCATTCGGCGTTGGCATCCCTGATTTGCAGGGACAGTGAATTGGGAAGTTGCCTCACGGCACAACTTGAGTAGCCGCTGCCATTCTGAGTGGTCAGAGCAATCACTGGGTATGATGGGTGGCCATTTTGGAGGCAAGTTTGAAATTCGCGCCTTCTTCCTCGGCTGAGAAGTAACGGCTTGTGTTTTTTCACGCTGAAAGCCACGGCGACGTAATAGCAGTGTGGTCGTGTGTTCTTTGCTCCAACAACACTTATGGCAACTACTTGCGAATTGCTCTTGGCCCCCTTCTAAGGAGACGAAGGGATCGTGATTGTAAGCTTGAGTCTGCTGGGATAATGGCAGATCGTTCTATTTCTAATAGCAGCGCTGGAGCTGGGTCATCCCCCTTACTGCAAACAGACCCTGATGGGGTTAGCACCAGGGTGGGAAGGTCCACTACAAAAACCACCTGTAGTAGGACCCGTGCAGGCACCTCATCCGCAGCTGCAGACAGGAACTCCAGGCATAAGCAGAAGGGGCAGCATTTGTCCAACCCTTCAACTACCGTAGCTACTAGCAGGTCACCACCAGCCCTAACTGTGGAAAAGCTTTCATCTCCTCTGCCGGGGTCTTCTATTAACATGGCAGAGACCCAGGATTGGTCTCCTGATTTACCTCTACCGAAGGGATTGTCTGCCAAGGATATAGGATTGGGACCACAATCCCCTCAGTGACTAGCTGACTTTGGCCTGGCCATTATATCTGCGCCTGTGCGCTCAGTGCTGGGGGCAACATTCACCCCCACAGCTGCGGGGTTGAGGCCCGAGGAGGATACCCCCTTTAGTCTTCCACCTGAGCTAAAGGACATGATAGCAGCAGCCATCTCACAGGGTGTGGATGTAGAGCTGCAATGTAGGGGGCAACCCCCTCGTCATTCTACCTTATCCAGGCCCTTTTCTACCTTGCAGTTGGATCCCCCATCCCCTCTACCCTCTCTTCATAGAGAAGGTTCAGTGATTGGGGAAGGCAAAGATAGGGGGGAACAGGAACTTTCTGAGGATGAGGCCCCGGCTCAGGACAAACCCACGTTTTCTGGGTTATTTTGCCCAGCCTTATTCAACTCACTATTATATAAGTCCACGATCACAGCTAATGTGGCAGGTTCTAGCACTCAGGCCAGCACCTCAGTTGGTCTGGACCTTACAGATCACCTATTTGCAGAGCAGGTCTCGGAACAAGATGTAATTCCAGCCCTTAAATTATTTTTGGACGTGGTCCAATGTCAGTGGACGCAGCCAGCTGCCGTCACCCCTCCCAGCAATAGCAATAGGGAGCTTTATAGCTCGGGCCCAGAATTGGGAGGAATTCTGCAATTCCCCACCGTGGAACCCCTTATAGTGGCCCTGGCCTCTACTGCCTTGGTGCTTTCAGAGGTGGCAGATGGGTTTAACGTGGAACTAATGCTGCGCAAGACAAACCAGGCAGCAGCATGGGTGCTGAGGGCAAGACACCAGGCAGCAGCACGGGTGCTGAGGGCTGCTACGGCAGCCTGATTTTTTAATAGGACTTCACTTGTCTGGCTTAGGCAACTGCAAGCAAGAATAGTGCCAGAGGATATGCGCTTGCATCAGGATGTAAATAAACTGATTGCAGCGGTTGAATATTCTTCCGACGCTACCCTCAATGCAGCCAAATTTGCCTCCCGAACGGTAGCATCTAATGTCACCTCACGCCTCCTCTTATGGCTTTGCCATTGGCAGATGGATATGCGCTCCAAATGGCACTTAGCATCTGCTCCCTTTAAGGGAGGGGTGCTATTTGGCAATGTGTTGGAGCCTATTTTAATAGAGACATGGGATAAGCGCAAGGTGCTCCCTCCTCTAATAGGCGCACTGACAGGAGGACTCAGACATATTTTCAGTGCCAGTCCTTTTGGGCCACAGATACTGGGGGAACTCCAACCCCATATCTCCCTAGTTACAACAAACCATACACACAAGGACACGACCATTCTCAGGAATGGTTCGGAGTTAGAGATAGAAATAGACAGCAGACCCAGCAACAACCTCACACCTGGCGGCCATTTCATGGTGCCTCCAATCGGCCTTTTTGTCGCTATAGATGACTCCCAAGAGGATGGCCCCATTGGTGGTTATCTCACATCATTTGTGTACCAATGGGAAGAAACCACCTCAGATGCTTGGGTTATTCAAACAGTGAGGCTGGGACTCACACTAGAATTCCTCTCCATCCCCCCAAGGCAATTTATCAGCTGCCTTGTTCCCAGGTGTCAGGTGAAAAAGGGTCTCATGGACATCGAGATCCGACACCTGTTGGACATCCAAGCCATAGAGGCAGTGCCCCTGGGACAGGAAAGGATAGGATTTTATTCGATATTATTCCTAGTACCCAAAAGCTCAGGTGGAGTGGGTGGGTGGTGGAGAGCCATTATAGATTTGAAAAGACTTAATCTCCACCTAAAATATCAATGCTTCAAGATGCAGTCACTCAAGACCATTTTGGGCTGCATCCGTGAGGGTGGCCTGATGACATCGGTCGACATCAAGGAAGCATACCTCCGTGTGCCCAAGTGTACCTCCACGTACCCAAGCATACCTCCACGTGCGGTTCCAGTTCGCCCTGCACCGGGCACACAGAAGGTTCCTGCGGTTCCAGTTCGCAGGGCGCCACTTTCAGTACAAGGCCCTACCGTTTGGCCTCTCATTGGCCCTGCGAACCTTCATGAAGTTCCTGGCAGCTATCGCCAACTATTTTCATTCACTACCAGTCAGAGTGAACTGCTATTTCGACGACATCCTGGTTGTTTCGTTGTCCCACGTCCAAGCAAGGCGAGATCTCCAGACCACGATCGCCACGCTTCAGATGCATGGATTCGTCATCAATTTCCCAAAGAGCCACTTGCAGCCATCCACCAGCCTGCTGCATCGAGACAATCATCAACTCCGATCTCTGCAAAGTGTTTCTATCTCAGGAGTGCAGAAACAGCATCCAGGCACTGGTGAGTCAGGTTCGGCTAAGGAGAACCTTACCATTGGCAACCTTTTCCCAGCTCCTAGGGAAAATGATTTCTTGTATAGACATTGCTCCCTGGGCACGATTCCATGCGTGCGCTCTCCAATGGTCCTGCTCCCATTCCAGAGAGCCCACACCAGCCATTCCCACAATTACCGCCCAAGGTGACCCGATCGCTCCTATGGTGGCAGTCGTCCAAACTATATAGGGGGTGCCCATTCAAAGAACCAAACCAAAAGAAGGGACACCAGCCCTGTCTCGGGTAGCGCATGGCCACTGGAATGCGCAGGAACTGCGGAACAGTATAAATTGGTTGGAGCTATGCACAGTCTGACTAGCTCTAATCGAATTTCGGGAATTGGTGAGGGCTCCCCACCCAAATCCGCCTGACCATGGCAGATACCGGACGACAGGATATCCCTTTCCCAGGGGGCTCTCATCCATGCAAGCCCCCAATGGATGCAACTTGCCATGTGGCACTTGTAAAGGATATCCTAGCCTGGCAGCAATTCTCGGACAGGGTCATAAGAACTATTCAGACAGCCAGACATCCGTCTACCATGCGCATCTATGATGCCACCAGGCTCGCTTTCTGCAAGTGGTGCTGCAGCTCCAGCATAGACCCCATCTTGGCTTCAGTACTTGACTTTCTACAGATGGGCATGGACAAAGGGCTAATGCCCAGCACTCTCTGGTGCCAGCTCACAGCGCCGTCGACAGTGCTTGATGGTGGCCACGGCCACACCCTAACACTCTATCAGAGGGTGTGAACTTTTCTCAAGGTGGTTGTAAATCTCAAGCCACCTGTGATTCATCGCTATCCCACATGGGATTTGACCTTGGTACTCCAGGCTCTCACTACAGCATCATTCAAGCCCATCCGTATCATCAGCCTTAGATTGTTGACCTTTAAAACGTTTTTTCTTGTAGCCATTACATCGGCTAGGAGGGTGTCGGAACTGGCTGCTGTATCGGTACGCCAGGACCTCTGTATATTTCATCCAGACAGAGTCGTCCTCCGGCTGGATCCATCATTTCTCCCCAAGATCAACACTTGGTTCCACCGGGCGCAGGAGCTTATCCTCCCGGACTTCTGTCTGCACCCCGCGCACCTGCGAGAAAGACAGTGTCACCATCTAGACGTTCGCAGAGCGCTCCATCGCTATATGAAATGAACAGCTTCCTTCAGGAAATCGGAAGCATTATTTGTCTCTTTTCAGCCAGCGTCTATGGGCCAGAAGGCATCTTCCAACACCATCGGACGCTGGCTGAAAACGTGTATTGCCCTTGACTACGAAAATCAATTTAGACCAATTCCCAGGCGTATCACTCCACATTCCACCCAGAGTGCGGCCACGTTGATGGCTTGGGCAATGCAAGCCTCTATTGAGGACATATGCAGGGGCGACCTGGTCATCACCGTCGCCCTTTGTCAAACATTATAAACTGGATGTGTTTGCCTTGGCAGAGGCTTCATTCAGGCGGCGGGTATTACAAAGGGTTCTTTCAACTTCCAGGACCCTAGACCCAGCCTAGCTGCCACCCTTAATTTTCATTGCTTTGGCCTGTCCCATGCTTGGGTTCTCCAAGCAGCGCACAGGAGAACGACCATTGACTTACCTGAACTATGTGTGCTGTGGGAGAATCTATGTGTGCTGCGGGAGAATCCAACCCCACCCTTGGCACTGGTTGGTCCAGGGGTTCTGGGACTTACCTTTGAACTTTCCTTCAACGACATCATTTGACCTTCATATTCTGGTCCTAACTCATATTTGTATCTCTTGGATTGGCTGAGCCTTCATACGAAACTGAACTCTTCCAGTTAGAGGAGGTGTGGTCAACAATTTCATAACTTAGTCTCTAGGCTAATGGACAAAGTTAACCCATGCTTGGGTTCTCCCGTAGCACACATAGAAGGACCGTTCAGGTAAGTCAACAGTTGTTTTGTGGCATGAATAAGGCTTCATGGTAAAACTTTCCCATGCTATATTTTGTTTAGAATGAGTCCTAAGGCCTCTTATTCTATGATATACCTAGTTTGTGAAGAGTTACAGTAGTTCCAAATAATATTACAATTACCCATCCCACACTTAGGAATTCTGTGATTGATAATTGTACAAGTTTAGATATGAACTCTTACTACAGTCTAAGTGTCTTGAGAGTGCCTAGCTAGCTTCCTCTTCTTGAAGGAAAAAAAACTACTCCAGCCTTTTGAAAAAGCACCTTTGACACAACTATGACCTGGATGACTGAGAATCTTCACAGACAGCAGGTTATATCCTATTAGGAATCAGTAGGCTTTGAAGTTATAATTGTATGCTACTTTATACTTATTTACTTACAGTAAATCCTATTGAGTTCATGGGACTTTTTGTTAAGTGTTTGTATACAGTTGGAATTCTAATTGGTAAGGAGAAATTTTAAAAGTATTATTTGGATATTTTCTCTCATTTGTTACTTTAGATACATGGATATGTATACCAGTGCATTGACATTTGTTCTATAATGATCCCCCTAAAAAAGGACCATAGATGATAAAGATATGACTATTGAAATCTATTTCTTTTTATGAACGTGTCATTTGTAGGAAAAAGTTTGAGAGATTATTGTTTAAAGATAGTATCTGCATAGATGTTTGCTAAGTAGAAAAGGATCTGGATGCCTGTCAAGTTATTCTTAATTTTTTTAAAAAATCAAACTTGGTTGACAAAAGACAGACTTCTTTCACTCCTATGTGAAACATTTTACAATTTTTAAATGGTTAAATTTCTTTATGTTTATTGATGTAAATTATTTTTAATGACAGAAAGGCTATTGTTTCCATTGATTAAAAATACCAACTGTAGTCTTGATTATAATTTTCATTAAGATGCCAAAGTAACATCATTTTTTATTCCTCAAAGGTGGATACAACAGCTGTGCATCACATTGACAGCCTTGCAGCTCTGACTATGGATCGTTCTGGACTTATGCGGGAAGGACTTAGAGTCCCCAGTAGTATTGTCTATTCCAATTTATGTGGACTTGGCTCAGACAAGACCCGGGATGCTACAAGTGCTATTGCTGGCCTTGGATTTGGTCCTGAAAGGAACTCAGAGATACAGTTCAAGTCTAATCCCACTGAAGCAATTGAAAATGGAGCTGTAAAGAACCCAAATGGCTTCAGTGCTCTTTACAAAACACCACCTGGAATACAAAAGGGTTCTGTTTCAACTGGGGAGACCTTAGGCTTGGACAGAAGCTCAAGTGACAAACAAAGTCCTCTTAGCATCAATGGTGCTAGTTACCTAAGGCTACCCTGGGTAAATCCTTATATGGAGGGTGCTGTTTATCCTTTTCTTGACTCACCAAATAAGTATTCATTGAATATGTATAAGGCTTTGCTACCTCAGCAGTCCAATTTTAGTTTGCCACAGCATGTGACTTATTCGCCTGTATGTACAAATGGTGAACGTTTTTTATACTTGCCACCTTCTCATTATGTTGCTCCCCACATTCCATCATCATTAGCTTCACCGATGAGGATCTCGGCTACATCAGCATCACCTGCAATTCTCCCTTTGGGACACTGTCCAGATAAAGGCTTATCTTGGAAGATGGGAGTAAGTCCAGCAAATCCCATAGACTCTCATACCTATCCACATATTCAGAATAGTAAACCACCCAGAGTTCCCTCTGGTAAACCAGCTGCTAATAATATGCCAGCTGATCCTTCTATTTTGCTGTCACATTCACCCAGGCCATCACCTAGAATGCATCTCCCAACACAGGTTGGAGATACTTACTCAGAGTTCCATAAACACTTTTCCAGAATTTCAACCTCTCCTTCAATTGCAGTCCCCAAGCCATATATGAATGTAAGCAGTGAATTTTCTTCCAGAGTCTCAAATGGGAAAGCTCCCAAAACACATGATATGAATGAAATTTCTCAGCAACCTGCAGTGCATGCAAGGAAAACAGGCCATGACCGGAAAGATAGCAGATCCCCTCCATTATTAGAAAAGCAGCAAACTATTACCAAAGATATCATTGACAAACCCCTGGATTTGTCATCAAAAGTTATTGATACAGAAATAACCAAGTCTGATCATGTTAACAAAATGGTACCAACTGTGTTAGTTCATAGCAGGGCTGGAGGAGGATTGGTTTTACCTGGAGGTGATCTTCCAAAAGAAACTATTTCTCCTGGAAATGGTTGTCCTGTCTATAGACCTGAGATAATTAGCACTGCACCTTCTTCCTGGGTGGTTCCTGGTCCAGCTCCTAATGAAGATAACAGTGGCAAAAACATTCTGTTGAAAAACAAAACCCCCGGCTGGGTAACACCTCAACAACGAAGTTCTTCTTGCCCTAGGATGGGAGGCACGGAAACAGTAATTAATAATACTTCATGCTCTTTATCAACTGAAGGTCGCCCAGCATCTGCTTCTCCAGCTCCAAATGCTAATGTAGATTGTCCAAAAACTAATATTTCTGTAGAAACCACTGCATCTGTCATACAGCATATAGGACAACCTTCAGTATCATTGTCATCGTCATTGTCATTGTCATCACCACCATCAAAGCATAGTAATAAGGCAGCTAAATGCAATAATCAAGAACCTATGTTCAAAGCAAATGAAAACACTCTTGCTCCAGGTTCCATATTTTTTTCTCCAAATGAAGCATTCCGATCTCCACCATTGCCCTATCCAAGAAGCTATCTCCCATATCCAATTCCAGATGGTTTAGCATTAGGTCCTTTGTCTCTACATGGAAAAGGACCTGTGTATCCTCATCCCGTTCTGTTACCTAGTGGCAGTCTTTTCCCTGGGCATTTGGCTCCTAAACCTACTATTCCATACAGCTTACCAACTAGCAGTGGTGACTTTATGACATATCAAGATGCACTGGGTATGGGAATGGTGCATCCAATGTTGTTATCCCATGCAGCTCTTGAGCTAAAAGATGATAAATTAGAAAGGAGATCTAGATCACATGAGAGGCTCCGTTATGAAGATCCTGCTCTGAGAAACAGATTACCAGAGATGCTAGAAACCAGCACAAAGTTACACTTTGAAGTACTCACAGAGAGAAATGTGAAATCACACCAAAGTTCAAGTCATAATAAAAATAGTACCAAAAGTGATAAACTTGTGTTTGCAGAATTGAGAGATGAGCAAGATGCAAAAGGTGAAACTGGTCTGACAAATCCGAGTTTTCCTATTGAAAACGGTAATCAAATAAATGACCCTACAAAGCACAAGGTGGAGCAAGTCTTTCAGCATAGAGATTTTATTGTAATGAGAGAAGAATGTGGGAGAAATAATTTCCATGAAGTGTACAACTTTAAGCAAGTTCACAATCCACACCCATCAATCTTCAACTTAAGGAAAGATGATCTCTCAGCAAGCCATAATAGAGAGAGATTGACTATTCCCCCTTCTTCTGTGTTTCTAGAGACTGCTCATGGGAATGATGGCTTGGCTATGTCTTTTTGTAAAATGCCAGATGATGCCAAACAGCTTTGCATGGGAAATGCACAGTCAAATGTTGAAATCAATCAGACATATGCCAAAGATGGGACTGAGGGTATGGAATCTAATGATGGCAAACTCCTGAAACCTAAGCCATCTAAGCTAGCAAAGAGAATAGCAAACTCTGCTGGTTACGTAGGTGACCGATTCAAGTGTGTTACAACTGAACTGTATGCAGATTCTAGTCAACTGAGTCGAGAACAACGGGCCTTGCAGGTGAGTCTCTGGGGATAACTTTACCAAAAACAATATTTGCTTTATAAAATTGCAGATGAGAATGAAAGGTGATGTTTTGCGGGTTGGGAGAATGTATGTATATATTACAAATTTAAGTCCGTTGACAAAATTAATGATAAATTTGCATATATGAGGGTACTGCTATGAGATGAGAGGAAGTTAAGCATTAATAGATACAAATCAAATGTAAATAATAAATAATTTAATCTCAAGAAGTATATAGTAATGAAGAGCTGAAAAATGTGTGTTTCTTATTTGCATAGGTAGTTTTTTTTTATAGCTTGCCAGCTTGTTTGGCCAGCATTGTACAACAATGGCAAAGGTTCTAATTAATATTCTAAATGTGGCATTTGATAAAGGAGCTGCATTTTGGTAAATTAATGCAACTTCTTTACTAAGCAAAAGCATAGCATAAAAGAATAAAAGTTGTAATGAATTTAATGTTGAATGACAGCAAATATTGTAGGTTAAATTTACAATTTATGACAAGATGAGTTAAGCCAAATTGTTTGCATTGTTAAGAGAATTGGTTGATGCTTATAAAAATGGATGAAATTATCCAAATGATCCATTGAGTGCCCATTTTAATTACATAGATGGAAGGATTACAAGAGGACAGTATTTTATGTCTACCTGCTGCTTACTGTGAGGTCAGTTCTTCAAATTTTTATTATTAGACTCTTAAAAGTTTGAGTTAAAATTTCATTTCAAAACACACAGAGGGAAGTTGTGGGCCATGATCGTCTTTACTCATTGTTCTGTTTTTCTTTTTTGCTTGTTATATTTTTCAAAATGTGTGTTTGCCTTTATTATACACAAACACCTTCATAGCATCTCTCTATATGTATATATATAAATACAGTATCATTTGTATATTGAGATTTTAAATTTTTATAATTATACATAGTTCAAATCTATGTATCTCAATTTTTATGCATTACATATTTCATTTTGAATGTACTTTCATTTAAGGTAAGGTAAATAAAATAGCTCTTATTGTGAGTATTTTTTCATATCATTTCTCTTTCTAGCGTGCAATGATGCGCTTCTCAGAGTTGGAGATGAAAGAGAGAGAAGGCCATGTAGCAACCAAAGACTCAGAGGTCTGCCAATTCAACCAAGCAGAATGGGAAAACTTGAAAGGAAATAATGAGAAAAAGCCTAACTCTGTCCCTTCGGAAGTTGTCATTGCTGGGCCAAATGACAAAAGCAGATGTAAGCATACATTAGTCTTAGCAGATTTGTGGTGGAGAACTAATTTACTTGCTAAAAAGGGAGATGAATAGTTGGAGTACTTAGTATATATATATAACTTTTTTATTTGATGTATTTGAATATCTGAACTGATAGGAAATTCAATTACAGTTTACTGGTTTATTTCCTTACCTTTTTGATACGTTGCTTATGATTCATATACTCACCTACCAATTAAAAAAATATTTTGAAGCACTGTTAATATAACATAAGACCTCTGTCTGGGTAATGTCAGTGAATTTCTTCTTTGAAAAGATTTTGCTGTTCCAGAAGCTGCTATCCAGGGCTTGTTTCTAGTGTCTTTTCTGTCTGCGTTTCTTAAGGCTGCATTCGGTTTCAGCTAAGTTTTCTGTGAGTGTAGAAAACACAAAGGTACTTGTAAGTTAAAAGAAAAGCAGTTACTTTTTCTCCTCTCATGCATTTGGGCAGGCCATAGCAAGTGACAGGATTAAGTGTAGAACTAGCCCCTATCAAAGGTACCAAAGTTCAAACAATAAGGATATTGTTTGTCTTTGAATAAAAGGCAATCATGGTATAAGTTTAAGATAAATATCAGTTGACTGAAATGTGTATTTGGTCAAGGAATATTTGGAAATAATTCTAAGAAGCAGTGCATGCATAAAGAAACATGGTAGAATGGAGTTATCCAGTTAATTTTATTGTATTACATATTTTCTTCTGGAACTTAATGGCTTTGTTTCTATAAAATGTAGTTATCAAATATATGTTCAGACTGATCCTATGACTTAAAACCTTAAAATTAACCAGAAAGTAGAAATTATCAAAATAAACAATCACACACCCATTTCCACTTATTCCTTGATACCAAATGTTATTCTGAATGCTATATAGTATAAAAGGTGCCAAATTATTGAGGGACATGTATATAATGTCTTGGAATAAAAGTGAACATTAAGCATCTTGGGCTGAATAAAAAAATGCACATATAGATCTTGTCAGATTCCATGTTTTGGGGTTGTATCCAAAGGTTACCATCAAATGATAGGAATGGGTCATCATTTTGCTAAATGGTAAAACCTTAAAATACAGTCTTTTAAATGATGCATCTGTACAGAGATCAAATAAGAGTTAAGGGGTTAAAGTGCTAACTATACCATTTGTTTAATAGAACAAGAAGTTGCAAAGATTTGCAGACATTTATGTTGGGGCTATTTCTTACTGCCTTTATTATGACTTGGAGATAACAAAAAAACAAACAAACAAAAATAGCTTTATCTTAAAATACATATATATTTCTTAGCCCTTATGCCATTTTTTGTTTAAAAGTTTTAGATAATGTACATAATACTTCTTGTTACCAGTATTCCCATAACAAATATGGGGTTCCAACTGTAAAACCACTCAGTTTAAAACTTTCTTTTTTTAAAGGAAAGTAGCCTCTCTCCTGAAGTAGCCTCTCTTCTGAAGTTTATAAACTTCTGCAAGATTATAGTCTTAAAACATTTGCCGCAGACCGTACACTTTAGAGCATGGTTATCCAACCTTTTGGCTTGCTTGGGCTGCATTGAATGAAGAGGAATTTTCTTAGATTGCAGATGAAATATGTAATATAGTTAATATATATATAAATAATAAACTCCCTTTATTTTTTATATTTTCTATTATTTTGTAGGGCCACATTACTAGCTGCTCAGGGCCACATGTGGCCTATGGGCCATGAGTTGGACATGCCTGCTTTAAGAGTAAATAGTAATAGCGTTTATACTTATAAACCGCTTCACAATGCTTTATAGCCCTGTTTAAGTGGTTTACAGAGTCAGCAAACATATTGCCCCCAACAATCTGGGTCCTCATTTTACTGACCTTGGAAGGCTGAGTCAATCTTGAGTTTAGGATTATACTTGACAAGTCTGCTTTGCAAACAACCATTTTAGTGGGATGCTAAGAAAAATAAGGCATGTTTCAAAAAGAGGAAGAAGTTAAGTCGATAATGCGATGGATGAGATAAATTAAAGGAAGAATGTGGGAGATGGGACAAACAAGACAGGAGGAAGAAATAGAAGGAGAGAATTTTTTTTTAAATCACACAATACCTGGAATCACAAAAATATAAAAAAGGCATATGAACCTAAGAGAAAGGGGAAATAAAATTGTAGTTTCAAGGTTCATCTTTGTATTTTTCTCATACAGAATTTGGTTCGTTTAGATCCATTTCTGCAATATGAAATATATGATATATCAAAGTGAATTTTGCTATATTGTATATATAGCATTGCCTTTAAGGTTTAGGGCAATGTTAAGGATACAAAATATCAAATCAGTTTTCATGGCCTTGTATGTCTGCCATAGTTGGGTAAAATAATAAAAGTTGTTGCTATTATTAGATTTTTATTCTGCTTTTATTTATATATAAATCAAGGTGGCAAATATTTCTAGTATTCTTGCCTCCTGTTTTTCCTATAACACTAGGATGTTGGTTGGGCTGAGAGAGGACTGTCAAAATTCTGGAAGAAAATTAGTAATGACATATAGGCGTTGAACTACATATGGAGTTATATTGTACTTTTGAAATATTTTAGTTACCCAATGAGTACACTTGTATGAATATTACCATAATTCAGAGAATTGTAGGCTGACAAAGTACAGAGCTAAAGTCAAAATACCTTTCTCCAGTCTCCTTGCCTTGCTCTTTTCATTGATAAACTAATGGCTAGATATTAGAGAAAAGAAAAGAAGGTATGCAATTTCCTAATCCTCTCAGTGGGAAAAGAGCTGCATAGTATGGGAATAATGGGAAGAGTTAGTGCATAACAGGAGAGACTGCTAGGTCACATTCTGTCCATAGACCATCTCCATTCCTGATCTAGATTACATTTAAAAAAAAGGATGTGCAGCTTTTTCCGACCCAAGGACTGTGCTGTGTATTTGAAGGATGGGATGGGATGGGGACTGCACTGCAAAAAATACTGGCTGGGGTTAGAGCAAAACTACAGTTGATTTCATTTGCATATGAATTTATTTCATATAAAATATAATGAATAACTTGCCAGTTGTATATTATCTTGCCAATTGTGTATTTAGTAACTTCCTCCTCCTACAGAATTATATTATAGATTTCAGTTTGGAAGCAAGGTTAAAAGCCTTATCTAAAGTTTGGGGGACTTTACTCAAAATCTTTGCATGCTACCTGGAACCTCAGATTATGGATCTATTTTATAAAGTTACATTTTT
>NC_138550.1:61672678-61796823 GCF_964273705.1 Natrix helvetica
ATTGGTTGTTTAGCAGCCAAAGTCATGACCTATCTGAAAAGAGAAGGATTTACCTAAATGCTGCTGTTTGCTGTGTCCCATGGACACATAATGCATTATGATGGTTTTGGAGGGGTAAAAAAAATGAAGACATGGATTCCATCATGCTTCAAATAGAGATGGTGGGTAGAGGATAGTGGAAGAACAAATAGAAAAAGTAAGAAACATAGGATGGGTTAGAAGAAAAGGCAAAACTATGGTTAGAATGTAGATGATTTGTGGGGGAGGGAGGTTGTATGTAAAAAAACATTTTGAGAAAGATGAATTTTTTGAATGCACAGATTATGTTCCAGGTGTGAAAAAGAACAATTGGTTGTATTTGAAGAAAATTGTAGGTCATAAGCAATGTGTTTTGGAGGCTTAGACTATTATGTTGTAGTAGGGTTCCTGGAAAAATTGTTTCCTTTTTTATTTACCTGTTTTTCATTTTTGTAAAGAGAGTTTCTGGTGGAACAACACTGGATTCATCAGAATATGGTTTACCTTTGGGTCTAAGACCCCAGCTCTTCTCCACATTATGTTTCTTTGCAGAACTTGCACGTCTGAGGTAGTCATTGTGTGATGGCACTGTGCTACTTTCAAAATTCTAGATATGTCCAGTATCTTAAAAGTGTGGCAGGCCTTTGAAATATGCATATGAATACTTCTAAAAGCAACCTTTAGTCATTCATTTAGTTCAGAGATTAGTAGCAGTAATGAATTGTTTTATATTGAAAATATGGCTATGGGACATATTTGCTTGTTGTCACATGTTTCTCATGTATCAGGCAACCAGGTTTTCAGGTATCGATAGCAGAATATTGCAAAACAGAAAGAACTGTGGGATTTCTTTCTTGAGAAGTTATCAATGGGATACTATATTGCTTGCAGATGGATTAAGTACATGGCATGCTTACAAAAACAGTGACGTTCTCAAAAAAGGTTAGGTGCTTTCTATTGTTTAGTCAGAAAAGATAGCTATTTATTTATAATAATGTTACATAGATACATGGCTAACTATAGGGATCCATGAAACCATTGCGAAATGTTGCAAGAAATTGGATTCCAATTATTTTCATATGCAAAGGGATAATTTTCAAAGGCAAGAATGAGAATTGGATTTTGAAGTGTCATTTCTGCTTTTGGAAATCATCTGCATGTTAACATATTCATAACAAAGCAAGTGTCCTTTGACACTTGCTATTGCTCTGTTAAAAACAAACTCCCAAGGTGAAAAGGTTCAGTAGTTCTATACCTAAAAGAGCAATATATTCCCATTTTAGCATCATGAAGTTACAGGTAAGGAAGCATCTTCTCCTGTTTGTATCCAAAGCAGTAACTTGAGAAGGTAGACTGGCATCATATTAATTTGCCACTATTTCTGTGATGAGGTGTCTAAATTGTGGGATTGTTTATTGTCTTTTATCTAAGGCAGATTAGAAAACATTGCTTAGAAGTTGGAACAATTCATTCTATATAATATTTGTTTTAACAGTTACAGTTAAAATGTGTATTTGTTTAAAAATAGTAGTGTAATACATATATAAAGATTAGTGCTTTTAAACAATGCAAGGGCTTGTATTGAATGTTAGATATGTATTTATCTTCCCATTCAACATGCTGTACAGTGTGCAATGCCTTTCCTTTCATGTAGGTATCTCTGTGTTACCAGTGTCCTCACATATGAAGAATCTCTCCACCAATATAAACAGCAAAAGGCAAACTCAGCCAAGCTATACTTTGACTTCAAGGTTGGCTGCCAAGCAGCAGAAAATTAAAGAAACTTGGAAGACAGATGGGCTGTGCATGGATGAAGAAGAGGATTTTCAGGCTGCATCCCTGTTGCAGAAACACAGCGAGTGTGAGAAGCCGCCAGGGAAACGTCAGTGTAAAACAAAACATTTGGCACTGCAGGAAAGGAGAACAAGGTCATCCTTGACTGGAGATGACATAACAGATATTGAAAGCATTGAGGAGAAGGTATCTTTTTATCATGACTCAGTTGCCATTACTATCAGAGTGATAAAACCACCCAGATTAAATTCTTAAACATCTCCTTTTTGCTTTAATTTGGGGTTCATTCAACTTTCTCCTAGGACAAATTACATGATTACATAGAAATCTTGTACATTGATATAGAACTTTTAAGATGTAATTGAGAAGATGGCACAACCATTTTTTTAAAAAAGGAAAGATTTTCAATGAATTATTGAGGATAAACGGGTTGAGGTATGGAATTCAGTGAAGATTTTGACAGGTTAATGAGAATCTGAAATCAACTGGAGGCTCCTTCAAATTGAGATTCTTCACCACTCAAATCAATTAGGTGCAAACTGTATGATTGCCTGCAGCAGCAGCAGAAGACTCCTCATTATTGCCTTTTTTCAGCCCTCACAGCTGCAGATTGCAAGTACACCTCAAGAGATTGCCCCAAGTCGTCCCATGCCCCCAGAAGCTCGAAGACTTATTGTCAATAAGAATGCTGGAGAAACACTTCTGCAAAGGGCAGCACGATTGGGATATGAGGTAAGCATTGTTTCTGAAGATCACTATTTTGAATTAGATTATAGAAGAAGTTTGGTGTCACATATGATTCTAATTGCTCATATGTTTAAGAATCTGTATTCCCTCTCAATATGATGAAATAACTTGAGACCCTCTGCTTTGGTTTTTCATTCAAGCATGCAATTAATGCATTTTGTGAGTGGGTTTAGGAGAAAAAACATACAAACCCATGCAATTTAATAACCTGCAACTTAAATTAGGTACTGTCATTGCCAATAAGAATTCAGAGTATGGTGTGCTTTGCAAGATTGGAATCTTGTATAAAGTAAGATAAAGGGTAGGATAGAGTTAAGAGATCTATATATATTTGCTACATTTATAAAGGATTAGTCATTTGCCTTATTTTCACAGTGTGAGAGTCTAAGTATGCTGCATTTCAAGGTTGCTTTAAACATTGATTATTGGTACATTGTATATACCATATTTTTTGAAGTATATGACGCACCGGAGTATAAGACACACCAAGATTTTGAAGAGGCAAATTAAAAAAAAAGTTTTTGCACTCTGCAGACCTCCCCAAAACGGCTCGTTTTGTGCGAAAATGGCCCCATTTTTCGTAAAAGAAAGGCCATGCATAGCCTTTAGGAGGCTTGTAGAGTGCTCCTCAGGCTGCCCCCCCCAAACGAGCAAAAAACAGCCCATTTTCCATGAAAACAGGCCTGTTTTTTGTCAAAAAAAGGACATGCATAGCCTTTAGGAGGCTTATAGAGTGCTCCTGGGAGTGGGGGGTGGGGAAAGCGAGCAAAAATGTCCCATTTTTTGCTCATTTCTGCCCTCCCCATCCCCCAGGAACGGAAGCCTCCTAAAGGCTATGCACGGCCATTTTAGTGAAGGGGGCGGGGTTTCAGGAGGCCAAAAATGCTGTATTCAGTGTGTAAGACACACCCACATTTTCACCTTTTTTTTTTAGGGAAAAAGGTGCATCTTATACTCCGAAAAATATGGTAAATACATTTTGGGAGTCATTTCACACTTTTGACAAATCTAGAGTCCTTGGAGCCAGTTAGTCGTAGGAGATACACATTGCAATGGACTATGGATTCCACTCATAATGTGAAAATAAGATATCTGAAGTGTGTTTGTCTCCCTGTGTGTAAATTTTCTACATTTTAAGGCATTGGTCATGTTTTGTGAAAATGATAAATGTCAAGTTGAACAAAGTCCTGATATAACTTATTTAATGTTTTAATTGAAACTCTGAGGCAGCCAAAAATGGCAAAGAACAGAAAAGAGGTTATATACAGCTTCATCATACTTTCATCATTATTTCATACCTAGGATTTTAATTGTAAAAAAATGACTTTCTCTTGCTCTGAGGAGGTTTGTTATGAAAGCCTACATTGAGAGGCTAGGTAAGGTAGCAAACCTAGATCCAAATATTTTGTGACACACAAAATATACAGCTTCCTGTGTGGCAATGTGGTCTGACACCTTACCAATGCAGAAGTCACATGAAAAATATGTTTCTGGCTTTAGATGTATTGGGTTGAGTAGCAACTTAATCATTTTTCTTTGCTATAATTAAATGTTATTATATGCTTAATTTTATCAAAAAGAGAAAAGGGGAAATCTGAAAAGGAGGGAGAGAAATATAAACCCCTGTTGCATTTAAACACATACTGGCACAGACTGAAATCTTGGTAATGGTTTAACTTTATCCTAATAGGGCAATATATCCAGAATATTTAAATTTTATAAATTTGTCTATGTTAAATCAAACAGGACTGCTAAGCAATACAAGAAGACTCAGTGATTTACCTAATTGACTGGTTACTAAACGGATGAAGGGCAATTTCAGGAACTGTGGAAAAAGACTTGGAATTGAAAGTTGGTTAAGAATGCCATCCTTCATCTTTTTTGTTCTATTAGCATTGAGGTTAGCCATGGAAAACCAACTCTGGTTGTTTACATCAAAGTGATAGACCAGCCAACAAGTATATAGTATTGCAAATGCTTTTAGGTCCAGACAAGAGTATCAGTCTGGGATCCTATTGCTTAGGAGGTAATCTAAAAACTCACTAAAAATAGGGTGGACAGGGAAAAAAAATGAAATTTCAATATTGGGAGTGTGATGCCAGTTTTGGTTTTTGAATATAATTCCTCACTTGTATCCTCAGCTGGTAATTTGTCTAACTGTGCCTAGCTGCCAACAAAAAAAGGAGGAAATTCTTTTCTCCCTACTTGAGATAAGGGTTAAAGAGTGAGAAATGGGAAAGGAATGGAGTAAACTGGGCAACCGGGAAAAAGAAAATAAGTTAGCAGTGTAGACCTAGGGAGAGTCCCTTTCACAAAGAAATCCCTCATGGACTCTCAAAAGTGACAGTGCTTTTGCTTGCAAGAATGTATGAGATATCATGAGAAGGCAAAAAAGGCAGAGGGAGGACTTAGTCTTTAATTGTTTGTTTATTTTTGTATCCACTATTTATTAATGTGATGTTAATAAAGGGACATTGCAAAATCCATTTTCTCAAGCATGCTTTGGTACTTGTTTTTGAACCCTCGGGTTTTTTTTTTTTTGCCAAGGGTGGCAAAGATGGGTATGGGTTTAAATTTATATTCCCCTTGCACTCAGAGGTATAGATATTTGATTGAAGACTTAGGATGTGATTGCTACAGAGGGAAGGACACAATTGAACAGGACTAATTGTTATAGGTCTTCCTGGTCTAATAGAACAGTGAGATGCCAGCTATTAGAGAAACTAATTCTGAACTTGTGTTTCCTTTTAACACTGTAATGGAACAATAAGAATTTAATATCTCCTTATTCATGCATATGATGCCATTTTAAATGAATAACTATTTGAACTTCTGTTGATTACTACAGTACAAAATTGCTGCAAGTGAAAATCTTGCCTGATTTCCTAAGATCTAGGTGTCTTAATTCAAAATATATTGTGAGGTTTAAGTGAAAATAAAGGACAGTGCCGAAGGTCCTTAGTGAATAAACAGTGACAAATACCAAATTAAAATTCCCTTTGAAGCAGATGTACTTGAATGCACAGTTTGAAGGAAGAGGAAGAGGCATTTGAAGGTGGTGGCTAGGTGATAATACATTTAGTTCTGCTATATCTGTCTCAATTTGCACTTCTTCTCTTCCTCTATCCATATCAACAACCAACAAGTTTGTGGCAATAAAGGTCAATATTTTTTTTAAAAAACCCAAAGATATTGAGGTAACTTGACAGTTGCTTAGTGTCAATGTTTATCTTTCCATGACTAGAGATCTGTTCTGCAGAAAAGAGACCACTGGATACACTATAGAAAACATACATGCTTCTTTCTGTGTAAACTGAGCTGCTGTTAAACCTGGAGTTGAACTTCATATCATATTAGTTTGCAGATGCAGCCTTTTGAGTGGCCTTTCACAACATTACATGGCAAATACTTAATAATAAAACTCTTGATAATGAATCAGCCAGAAAGAATACAACTAATTTTTCAGATCGCTGACAAACTCATTTTCTTCATCTCTTAAGTATAATTTGACAAGGAATAAGTTAAGGGACTTTGAAAAATTGTATATTATAATAAGTTGAGCCTTTTTAATTAAAGAAACATTCCTGTAAATGTGTTTTTTCAGCATTCCCTGCTGGACAGACAATACATGAGAGAGTGAATTGTAAATATATAGGTAAAGGTAGTGGATAGGCTTGTAGAAACAAAATTGGAGACGTCTTTTGTGATCTTCCCCAAGATTTGGACTTACCTTCTGGAATATGTTGTAATTTTTGGTCTGCAGAGTTTGTGCACCACTAGAAAACACTGGCAGCAAAGGCTTTGTATTTTCCTATAGGTGTCTTACCTTTCTGGATACTGTTTTAGGAACCTCCCTTTTAAAACTTTTCTTTCCTACCATTGCCTCATTTTAAATGAGAATTTCCAGAGTGAAAAATTCCCCCCATTTTAAGTGAAAAAACTCTGATTTTAAAGATGTCTCCATAGTAACAAACAGGTTTTTTTTTCCGCCCCACCCTTTCCATCTTTCTCCAGGAAGTGATTCTGTATTGTGTGAAAGACAAGGTCTGTGATGTAAATCACTGTGACAAGTCTGGCTGTTATATTGTAAAGAGACTTTAGTCATGTTTATTCTTTTAGTAATTTTCTTTGCTGGCTTGAACTGAGGATGTACACAGAATACTGTGCAGAGCCATATTTAGGAATATGGACATGGAAACGGTCTAGTTAAAATATCAGTGGAGACTATTAAGTGGAACTGCTTGTGTGTCTGTTGATCTTTTTTCACTTTCTTATCTGAATCACTATTTTAAATACATTTTTGTTTGTATTACGTATGTTTTGAAAATGAAGAACGAATGCATATTTTTAAAAACATAAACCTGATTTATTAAATGCTAAATACTACATTTGTTGTGCTCCATTTAGCTCATTCTAAAATCACCTCTCTAGGGCCACTATCAGAATGAGTGTTTATTAACGCAAAAACATATATTAGGAAATAATAATTTGTTACTTACTGATTTGACACAGGCATATACTCTATATGATAAGTATTTTATAGCTTTTGGATTGTGAAAATTCTGATGAAAATATAAATAGGTCAGAAAGGTATAATAATTATAATTTCTAAGCAAGCTTTTAACGTTTTGTTCCGGGCTCCTATTTTCATATTCAGACTAGTCATGTGCTATCAATCACATTTTATAAATTCAGCAGACAAGGTTGAAATCTCTATGAATTAAATAAATCATAATTAAATAGTGTATGTGTTTGTTTGTTTGTTTGTTTTATTGGATTTATATGCCGCCCTTCTCCCAAAGGACTCAGGGCGGCGTACAACATTAAAAAACACACATCCCGAAAGTTAAAAAGAAATTAAATACATATCCAAAAAACAAACCCAATTTTTAGGACAATACATTTAAAAAATGAGATAAAATTAACAGGCCAGGCCGGCTTGCTGGAAAAGCCAACTTTTTAGGGCGCGTCGGAAGGACCGGAGGTCAGGGATTATGCGAAGCTCCGGGGGCAGCTCATTCCAGAGGGAAGGCGCTCCCATAGAGAAGGCTCTCCCCCTGGGGGTCACCAGCCAACACTGTCTGGCCGACGGCACCCTGAGAAGGCCAACTCTGTGGGATTGTACTGGACGGTGGGAGGCTACTGGTGGCAGTAGGTCGTCTCGCAGGTACCCTGGGCCTAAGCCATGGAGCGCTTTAAAGGTCATAATTAATACCTTGAATCGCACCCGGAAAACAACTGGCAACCAGTTAATTAATTAATCATAAAATTCTATATTGTTATGTTTTGTGGTGAATGATGTTGGATAAAATCCACTGGGAACTTAATTAGTTCAATGGTGAGAAGCTATATGCAGAATGGGTGCTGTCTTTCAGGAACTATTGTGCAGATTAAATGAATGATTTTAAACAAGGACAAATCTGACAAATTTCTCTTTTACACATACTTATTTATTATTACATTTATTTATTAATATAGGAAAATATATTGTTTATTGATTAATGCCAACTAGTTCTAAGACTTATACCACAATACTAATGAAGAAGAAAAATAACAGCTCCCAAAATAAACCAGCATGGCTACATAAAGAACTCTCTGACAAATTGAAACACAAAAAAGTTAAGTATAAAAAGTGGAAAGAGGGAGACATAACTAAGGCAGAATATCAGCAAATAGCCCAAGCCTGTAAAGATGAAGTAAGGAAAGCTAAGGCTCACAATGAAGAAAGGCTTGCCACAAAAGTAAAAAATAACAAAAAAAAATTCCAATAGATGGAGTGGTTTACATGTTATTTCACAGTGGATTTCCATTTGGTTCTAGCAGGCACAGAGGAATGGTGATGCATCTTGGTGTTTCTTTAGTCCTGGGAATACAGTAGAAGCAAGGGGGAAAAATCCAAAAATGATGGTTCCCTGTCTTGTTACTTTTGATACGTGGCACAAAACTGAAATACAGAAAATTTTGCATGTCATTAATTAACATATGATGCAATGGAAGAGATTTGCATAAATAGAAGTAAAACTAAATATACTCTTAAAAATCTGAAGAGATTTCTGCCCCAAAGAAAATTTCCACTATATATCTATATCTATCTATGTCTGTCTGTCTGTCTGTCTAAAACCTGCATCCACATTGTTTGCTCTGTTAAAGTGAAAAACAATTTTTCCTTGTAAATTAATTTACTCCACTATCCTTCTACACTTATTTGTATGGTAACTCTTTTGAAATTGTTAAATATCTTGAACACCAGTTTTGTTTGAGATATCTCAGTCAATCTTCCTTCTGGGCTAATCCCTGGCTTTCTTTTTCAACCATTTGACTTTAACTGAGATGAGAACTGTGTAATAGATTCCTTCTTTCCTTTGTAACTTGCTAATAGTCCAATCAGAGAAGTATTCCCAGAATGTTAAAAGTAAATGATTTGCATATTTTCACCACAACAAACAATTTGCTGTTTTCTTCTTTTTCAGGAAGTGGTTCTATATTGTTTGGAAAACAAAGTTTGTGATGCAAATCATCGTGACAATGCTGGTTATTGTGCCCTACACGAGGCCTGTGCTAGAGGTTGGCTGAGCATTGTGCGACATCTCCTAGAATATGGAGCAGACGTCAACTGCAGTGCTCAGGATGGAACTAGGTTAGCAATTCTAGTTAAGCTAAATCTAAATCTTCAGTATTGCATTAATATATAGTGGGATTACTGTTACACCTAAATTGTAATCTTGTTTAGAGAAATGGTATATTTCTCCCAAAAGATTTATACTGTATACAGTAGTTGCTTTGGTCCTTGTATACTATTCAAAAGTTGATATGATAACATGGTGTCACTACTTGGTACTTTTTGGCTGCAAGTCTATATCATCAAAAGCAAAGAATCCTTTGGTGGTGGTGGTGGTGGTGGTGGTTGTCATTGTTCTTCTGTGTTGACTCTTAGTAACTGCCTGGACAAGCTCCTGCAGTTTTTCATGACTAGATTCAGAAGTGGTTTGCCATTGCATGCTTCTTATGGTTGCGAGAGAGAATGATTGGCACAAGGTCAGACAGCTAAGGTGGGACTAGAATTCACTATCTCCAGGTTTCTAGCCTGAGGCCTTAACCACTGCATCATACTAGCTCTTATTACTCCCTTAAATACTAAAAAAATATCAAGTTTAGACAACAGTAAAATTCAAGTTTTTACTAATCATAAGAAACAGGAAGTAAGCATGCTTTCTCACAATTTAATTTTTTTTAGATCATTCCTTTTACATTACTATTCACTAAACTTCATATTTTGTTATGCAAAGTTCATCTTTTCTAAAGCAGTTTAGTTGTGTTTATTTTTTAAAAGTTCTGTAATGATGATGGGTATATTCTTTGAGTTCTTCTGTTTGAATGTTTTATCACTTATCACCTTATCTGGTAGTTTTAAATTAGCATGTCTGAATGCCATTGGCATTTGAATAAATAGAACTTGCAAAGATTTCAGGAAAAAACCAAAAAAACCTTTTAAAAAACTTCTGAGCAGACTTTGTCACCTCATTGATTCTGTAGAGAGATTTTGAATATTTGTTCCTTCCATTAGCTAAGTAAAGAAAGAAGATAATTAGAAAAGGTACACATACTTCCACATTGTGAGATCTGTTTAAACCAAACAGTCAGATCTTTATAAAAACACTTTACTAAATAAGCCATAGAAAGTTTTGTAGCATGTGGTATAAACACAAAATCATGGTTCAAAAAGTAAATTTTCTTCATTCATTGAACTTTTTTTTTATTCCTTGAATTCGTAATGTGCAAAATTCCTATCATGAATTTATTTTACTAAGTATGTTACTGTTAAATCTATGGTGATGATTTGTACGGTCAGACACTGAAGTTCATCCTGTAATAAGTGGCAGATTCTGTTGTAGTTTACCTTCATCTGCCCTTCGTAATGTACAGTGAGCAGACAGTGGATTAAAAACAGATTGTACCCTTTCTGTATGATTCTGCTATTTTTCACTGATTGTTGTGCTATCTTTCCCCCCAATCTAGACTAGTCAAATCCATAATATTATTTATACACCACATATTCGCCCAGATGTACAGACATTTTTCAAATTCAAAGCTACCCTTAAAGTGTATTTGGATGTATTAACTGGGACAAAATATATCAGTGTGGACAGTTATGGAGGCCCCTCAGGTGGCTCATATGATATCACTGTTATGTGAACTACACTGGCTACCAGTTTGTTTCTGGGTCCAATTCAAGATGTTCAATTTTTCCAATTTTAACTTTTCAAAGCACTTTTGAATTTTTTATTTATATTGTAAGCTGCCCAGAATCACTATATCAGTGAGATGGGCAGCATAGAAATGTAACAAACAAAACAAAACAAAGCTTGGACACAGTATAGATCGAACACAGACTCCATAGATGTTGCCACGGTAGAAGATACAGATTAAGATCCTGGAAATAGTCTGCAATAACAAATTAGCTGAAATAGAGTTATCATGATTGATGGAAGGCAATGTGTCTGAACTCTGTTTTGACAAAGTTAATATTAAATGCATTTAATACCACAAAAATAATTTTGGTAATAACTTCAACAACTCCCGGTTTAACTACTGTTTCTAAAACATTTTAGCATTCTCACCTGATCTCTCAGTGTCCACCTTTCTTTTTTTGTAACCTTAAGTCTTTTACAAATTTATTGCCTTTTTGAGGGGGGGGGGGAGAAGCTATACATGGCATACATACAATGATGGTGTTAAGCATGCTTTAAACATGTTTAACTGACTATATTCATAGGAAAGTCCACACATACTAATGTTTGTATTTCATATAATTAATTAATTTTCATGAGAGGTATGCTAGTAGGTTTGATAGGAAAACATGTTCCTATTGTGTACATCCATATTTACATCCTCTCCAGCACCATATAACCAAACAGGAACCAAGGAGATAACTTGAGGACATGGACACAATCAGAATAGCACCTCAGACTTGTGATCTCCAGCAAGTAGTGTCACTGAAGGTGTATATATATATATAGTCGTAAAATCTGTAGCAAGTCCCACCCATATTCTCCATGAATTTATCTGATCATCTTCAAAAGCCATCCAAGTAACAAGTCATCATTTAATTTTGAGCAATAAATTCTACATTTCAAGTATCAGCTTAATGAAGTAGTGCTTCAGTATTTCCTTATTTTCCTCTTCATTGAATGGCACTGGGTTCTAGTATTCAAAGAAACAAAGAAAAAATTATCCGTATAAATTTTACTGCATATAATTTTATATACACCTCTATGAAGTCCTTTTTTAATTGCTTTTTTCTAAGCTAATAAACCCAAACTTTCAAAGAAGGGAATTTGCTTTGGCAAACTGCTTATTTTTGTTTTCCTTTTCTACATTTTCTCTACCTCTACAATTTCCACATAAAAATAAGTATTGTACAAATTTATATTTTGATACACACTGTTTCATTTTACAGACTAAACTTTCATAATATGAAAACATTCAGCTCCTTCTAAACAAGGAGTAAGCAGTAGCAGAGGGCAAAGCAGTGTTTGAATTTTTTTCTGCTTAGTTTCTGCAGGAATTTTTTCTGCCTCTATTGTATCTTTGATTAAAGGTATAGAATTATATTTCTGGTACAGAATTTGTCAATCTCTTACCCATTACTTGATTGAGGAAGGGAATCCAGAGCTAGTGTATCTTTAACAAATGCCTATCAATAATCTATCTGAAAATCTTCCGGAAATCTTCCTGATTGTAGACTGCTCTTACTATTAAAAACCTCAAACAATTGTTCAGACTTGTAATTTGTAATCCAGATATGATACTTAAGTAAAAATAATTAACAGTGTGCACTAGACATCCCTTGCCTTAATGATATGCTTCTGTTTCTATAAATTGAGAAAGGCAATTCTAGATGGTAAGACAAAGAAGGAATTATTGAGTATTTCAGATAATCTTATGGATTATTTGTCATCTATAATCAAAACAGTATTAGGGATCCACTTAGCATACTTTATTAATTAAATTGCTAGTAGAAATACTTTTCTCTGTTTTCTTGTGCTCACATTATAGGATCCTAGTTATCATGTGTTTCTGGTAACCTAACTGAAATGGGAAGCTAGAATCATACTTTTCTGCCTCATTATTTTTTTCTACCCACTTTTTGTTATGTGACCTCTGTATTCTGCTGTTTTTTTGGTTGAATGTTGGAGTATGCTGAAAACTACTTTTAGAGTTTTACTCTGCTGTATTCTGTTTCATGACAATATCCTAAATAGCTAATGTTTGTGGCAGAAATTATTAGCTGGCATGGATTTCTGTGATTGGGTTTCATCTAATATATTGCAAGAAAAAAAATCACTTGAGTCATTTAAACTATCTTATCTGTTAACTAGCTTATTCATTGAAAAATAGAACTTTAAGACAAGGACACAATACTGGATACCTGGTTTAAATGACATTTGCACAGTTTATGAAGACAACAGTAAATTGGAAAGCGTCTGAGTATGCACCATGTCTTTCCTTGACCTCTTGAGTTTAGTATAGTGTTTGCAAAAGAGATTGGGCAATGAGTACTATAGAATAAACGGGATGCTCACAGCAGCTGAGAGAGAATGCAGTTTTGTAGACTTTAGGATGAATAAAAGTGCTGCCTAGAAGAGACAGCCAGAAGAGTGATGTGATTTCTGCAGGCAGGGAGCCGAGAAGAGATTAAAACTGACTCTCAGGTTCCATAATCTTAAGGATAGCTCTCACAAAGTCTTCCCCTGGAAGGAGGAAAATGAACATAGCAGGGTCTTTCACCGTTTTTTCTTGTTTAGGTAGAGCTGGGGTATGTATCTTGTAGTATTGATGTATTCATAACTAAACCAGGGAAATGTATGTTTTTGTTTAAATATGGGTATTTGGGCATATACAGCTGGAGTTGTACAGATTTGTTCTGATTCTTTTATTGGAAGGTGCATAACTAGAATGGCTAAATGCCTTGTTTTTCCTGTATTCCTTTCAACATTGATAACAATATTAAATTTGTTTACAAGATTTCCAAGACGACCCAATTCTAAGGGACCAGGCAGCTTATAGAATTAATACCAAAAGGTATAAAACAACAGGCAGAAATATTTATTATTCCAGTAGAACAAAACACATACAATCAACCAATAAAACCCAACTTGTAAAGAATCTATGTCCCACTTGTAGACAATTTGGGGGAAAAGTCATATTTAAAGTATTCTTAAAGGAAACCAGGCTGGGCCATTTAAATCTCTGGAGACTAGTGTTCCAGAGGATAAGCACTGCAACAGAGATGGCACACTTTCTGGGTCCCATTAGATGACATTATTTAATGGGATCCAGAGTTTGCTGATTGTATTTGATCTTCGGGACAGGCAGAAACAATGGAGAAAGATGGTCCATTAAATAACTACCTCTTGTATTACCATGTAAGGATTTGTAAACAACAGACTCTTTATCTTCCACCCAGGCCAGAAGTCCATTGGTAACCAGTGCAAGGTTTATAGTTCCAAGGACCCATATAGTCTTCCCATATAGCTGAACAAGACTGTGCCTCAGTGATTTGATTGGACCTGTCTAGTCAAGGGTCCAGTTTAAAAAGATATGAGTGAATTTATTTGTCAGATGCCTAGAATATTCTTCACAATGGCATTTTATGTATTGCTGTGGCCCATCCTTCCCCAGCAGGAAGGAGGTCACTTTAAAATGGGTATTGGTTGGCAATCTGTAGATAAGATTGGTAAGAATTGAAAAATATTTACATTTTGCTGCTCTTATTGCCACAATGTAATCCCTGAAATGGACTCTTAATTATGTTGGATCAAATTCACTGTATGTTTTCCTTCAAAGACATTCTAGGTATCTCCTCTGCCATTTAATGTCACTAAACCTTCTGAGATTGAAGGACTATCCAATCCAAGGGTCCCATAAAATGCTTATTCCAGTAGAAACAAGGACCTCAGACAAACTGTCCAATAGATTTTCAGTAAAAAAACAAACCAACTTCTTCTGAGAGGCATCAGAGACAGAGTGATGTAATGGTTTTAACTTCCTAGTGCAGTGATGGTGAACCTTTTTTGGCTCGCATGCCAAAAGCGGGGGGAGCGCAGGGGGTGGTGGCCAGGGGTGCCATACCCATAATGCAATGTGCACGACCCCTGTGCTCATGCACATATGACCAGCACTCCCCCCCATTTTTGGCAGGCTTTTATGCTCCAGGGGCTTTATAGGAGCCTGGGGAGGGTGAAAACAGCCCCCCCTGCCTCCCCGGAGGCCCGTTGGAGGCTTCAGGAGCTTCTCTGAAACATCTGGAGTGCGAAAAACCAGCCCTATGAGCAAACCGGAAGTTTGGGAATGTACTTCCGGTTTGCTTGTGGGGCCAGTTTTTGCCCTCCGGAGCCTTCAGGGGCCTTCAGAGGGAAAACGAGGCTTCTTTTCCAGCTTCCCTGCTGGCAAAACAAATTTTCACCAACTGGAAGGTGTGTGTGTGGGGGAGGGTGGGCAAGAGAGAGAGAGAGAAAGAAAGAAAGAGAAAGGGTAAGAGAGAAAGAACGGAAGGAAGGAGGGGAGAGAGAGAGAAAAGAGAGAGACAAAGATAGAGAAAGATAGAAGGAAAAAGAAAGTTGGAGAGAGAGACACAAGAAAGAAGGAAGGAAGAAAGTGAGGGAGAGAGACACAAGAAAGAAAGAAGGAAGAAAGAAAGAAAGGAAGAGAAAGGAAGGAAGGAAAGAAAGAAAAAAAGAAAGAAAGAAAGAGGGAGAGAGACACACAATAAAGAAAGGAAAGAAAGAAAAAGAAAGGGAACTTATGATCACAATTGCACCCAAAATTTTGGTTGCTAAGCAAGAGCGTTGTTAAATGAGTTTCACCACATTTTACAAGTTGGCCACTCCTACCCGGTCACATGACCGCCAAGCCACAGATACAAAATAGACCACACCTACAGAATAGGTTCTAAACAAATTTGAAACCCACCACTGTCTTGTGATATTATGCTTTGCAATCTTATTATTTAACAATGGAAATTTTGGTCCCAAATACTGTGTTTAAGTGAGGACAACCTGTAGGCATCAGTGCTGAATAAAGATTTATTTATTTCGAGTATAACACGCACACGTGTATAACGCGCACCCCTAATTTTCAATTAAAAATCGGTATAAAATTTTGTTTCACACCAAGCATTGTAATTGACAAAAAAACGTTGATGAACACGTGCAGCCATGATAAAAATCATTTATTGACAACATAAACTGGTATAAACACAATACCGAAATAAATAAATGCCATCCATTTTATTGCTGATGCCGTAACGTGTGAGCGAGGCGAGGAAATGAAGCGGCGACCATACAGCGGATAATAAGAATTCGCACCCCCAGTTCGGGCCTCCCACTGTAAGCAATGAGGGAATGTTTTGTTTTCTTCGCCCTCGCGTACAGTGAGCAGCTGCAGCCCGGAAAAGGCACAGTGCGAATTTACAATTCGCCTGCGCCCTCAATGGACCGGCCGCCACTGCCACCCCACCCCAGCCCTCGTTTATAACGTGCACCCAAACTTTGATTTCTTTTTTTGGTAGAAAATTTTGTGCGTTATACTCGAATAAATACGGTAGTTGCTAGTCCAAGTGGATTTCATACATAAAATTGAAACATTTTATTTTTGGCTTTAGTTAATACCAGGTCTTAGTTAAGCCCTGTGTGCACATTCTATTTTGTAGAGATTTCTAACAATATTAGGATTTGGAATTATTATGCCTTTTGACTCTAATCTCAGAATTCTGATTCAGAAAAAGCAAATTAAAATAATTCTAACAAAAAATAGTTGCTTTAAGCTTCATTATCCTCTATAAATCCATTGAGTGAAGATCTCCTTTTTATCCACAACCCTAAACATGTGTGATGTCTTTAGTCATTCAGACATATTTTAAGAAATTATTCAGCAAAACATAGCATAATTTTTTATTTATTTTATTTCTAAGGGTTTCAACCAATAATTGTTAATTTCACCTATATAGTTTTTACTTTTTTCTTGATTCATAAGCCAGAGGTTGTTAATAGTTATTGCACATTTTGAATAAAACTAAGTTTGTATAAAATAGAAAAATATCAAGGCAGCTATTTGTTTGGATTTTTGAGGACTTAAATTTTACAAAGCAAAACTATGATGTGAATGCTCAATATATTGTTTACACATATGCCAATACTATGAGATTTGATTTTTTGTTCAAAGTGATGTCTATTTAAACATAACTTTCTCAAGGAGCTTGCTATTTAATAGAGTATATGTATATTAGTTTCAGTTCCTGATATTAATAATATCTTCTAAAATGTGAGAAAAGCACTTTGTGTAGTAGTCCTCTTCCTCATCATGTTCTCATACGTCTTGCTTTAAATGGAGACAGAACATAACTTATTATGTTGCATGGATTTAAAACAAAAGTTTCTTTCTTCCCTTTCTAAGGCCTATCCATGATGCAGTGGAAAATGATCACCTAGAAATAGTCCGATTGCTCCTTTCTTATGGCGCTGACCCTACGCTTGCTACATACTCAGGTAGAACAATTGTGAAAATGACACACAGTGAACTAATGGAGACTTTTCTAACAGGTGTGTATCCTTTTGATTGTGCCAATGGTTGTCCATTTGCAATGTGATATTCTACAAAACATAAATTACTTTTCAGATAACAGTAAAAGTAAGGATTGTGGGTTTCTGATACTTTGTTGCTTAACTTACAATAGAAATACACAGTATTTAATACAGTATTTAAATATTATGTATTTTTACACAGTATTAATATTGTGAGTTAAAATGTTAGTACTTTAGTCTTGAAGATAGCTTACAGATCTCTTCATCTGCGGCCATCCATAGTGGTCAATATTATGATGTCATTCAAATTTTGAGAGACATATGAATAACCAGTATGAAATGTACAGTCAGGGACAGTCATTTCTTCAATTAGTATACTGCTTTCCTCTTTTTTCATACATTTCCATTTATCTATTTTGCAATTGGAGATACTAAAGCTGTTTTTTCCCAAACAAAATAGTCTTATTTGAGTATTAATGCAATTAACAATTAAAATGAACAAAGCAACAAATACTAAAAAAAGTAAGAATAGCATTAGTGGTGTACATACTTGAGCTGGAGGAGTTCTCATAGTTAAAACAGAAAATGTTTTATGACATATTATGGAAGAAACTGTTTTATGATAATTTTTATGCTATAAAAATGTTTCCATGTGAGTCCTGGGTCCTAGATTTTGGATACATTCTATAAGTTAGCTTATCTGAGGTACCATGGATCAAAATGGTATGCTACAGGGCACCTTAGCTCCAGGTGACATTTTGCCTGCCTGCCTGCCATCTCACTGTCAAACAACTCTTGAGTGTTTACCTTATAACTCATGTGTATCCTCGTATACTCCCATTCTTCATCAACTAAGTTCAGGTTTGCATTGCCAATTGTGCTTTCAAAATTCAAGGAATCAAAAAATAGTCTAGTGATGAAAATGTGAAGATCTTGGCCTGATCGTGTGAAACAAATGTATCTGTAACAATTGTAGCCTAACTTTTATAGCTCAATATCTCCACAATCAATTTGAAGCACACAAAACTGAATAATAAAAGTAGGATTTGGAGGTTGTTGAAAAGTAAATGAAAGTATAATAATTATATTTTAAAAGAAATGAGATACCTGATACTACTTAAGAGTTCTGCTGTATTCTGATTGATAATTTATGTTAATACTGTATGCTTTCAGAAAGCATAAAACCTCTATGGGTTATATTTTGTCATGTTATGATAAATTGCAAAACTTCCCAACTCTTTCAATGTTATATTGTTGTATCTCTCTAGAATATTTAACTGATCTTCAAGGTCATGATGTTGATGACCCTGGCTTGTCCTGGGACTTCTATGGCAGCTCTGTGTGTGGTAAGAAGACATGTTTTGGGGCGGGGTGGGGGTGGGCAGGGTTCCATTATTTCAAATGTGTGCATGTATATGTATGGGGAGGGGACAGAATTCACAGAAGGGAGATCAAATTTTTAAAAAAGGGAAGGGAAGGGAAAAAAGCCACTATTTGACAAAGGATCTTCAATTATTTTTTTGTTTATTTAAATAGAGCCAAAAGGTGAATCAGGATTTGATATTCTATCTAATCCACCTGGCCCAAATGATGAAGATGAAGATGGATTTAGTGATATCTTTGAGTTTGAATTCTCAGATGTGCCTCTCTTGGTATGTTATAACATCCAAGTGTCTCTTTCTCAAGGGTAAGCACCATTATTTTTTATATTGGAGGGGAAGATAAATTGTTTCCCCAGTGTATGTTAATGTACAAATATCTGAGTTATTATTGACATGTTCAAGATATTATTTTTGTCTCACTGAATGCAGTGAATCTTTTGTTATTTATTATGTAAGAAATAGGTTTCATATCCTATGTGTTTTGTTCATAAAAACTCCCCATAGATTGGATTCTTTAAAATAAGAATTGTTCATATTCAGTAAATCTACGTATGTGAATATATGCTGATATTGCAGACATATTCACAGGGAAAAACTTATGGCTTGGTGAAGCTTATGAATCTTGGTGAAGCTTATGAAAAAATACTGTCGCATTGTGTGAACAGATGTTTGCTTGTTTAAAGCTAGATTTCATCCCTGAGTTTACTGGAGGAGGGAATAGGAAGAGGATGGAAGAGTACAGAGACTAACCTATTTTTTCTTTTACTTAAATATAATGTATTTAAAATTATTACTAGCTGAACCATGTTGATTGAAACCTTTCAGCATCTTGTCAATATTTTACTTTTGTCTCTAGACCACGGAACTGGTTTTTGCTCTCTGATGTAGCCAAGAGGCTGAAAATGTCACCTAGGATATTTCGCTGCAGTTTCCCAAGTTTGGAAGTTATCAGTGTTACAGAAGCAGAATTTTTCAAACAGGTATCTTTGAGTCAGCTGTTTGCTTGCCAAAAGGATCTTGAAGCTTTCAACCCAGAAGGCAAGGAACTGTTGGACTTGGTAGAATTTACTAATGAATTACAATCTTTGCTTGGAGCCTCACTTGAATGGTTGCACCCAGATGAAGAAATTGATATTTATTGGTGAATCTCCCAGCTTCTTAATGTACAGTTCTGTGTAAGATATTTCTTTATGTATATGTGTTACTGCAGTTATTTCTATAAAGAAAAGGATACTGTTAAATAAAAGAGCTTTCCTCTAATACACATATATACACACAAACACACACAAATTTATCAGATGGGTGGATTTTTGGAAGTTTTTTTTTTAAAGAGACCACTCTGTTTCTACAAATTATAAAATTGGTAAAAGGTGTATGCACGTTCCTTTTAAGTGCAGACAAATTTTGGTATAGATTTGTTTTTACATGGAACTTTTAAAAAAATGGCTTTGCTTCAAACAAATAGGCATAAAGATGCCTATTATAGGTGATGTGATCAATATTGTTAACTTGGGAAAGTTTATTGGGGAAGGCACTTCATTATATTTTTGTTTTTGTTTACAAAAAATCCTACTTTGACCAGGTACACACTATTGAATACAATTCAGTAGACTGTAATATAATTTAAAACCATACACATGCACATCTACTAATTGTGTGAACTTTTATATCTTAATTTAAAGACGTGAAATTTAGTTTTCACCTGGCAAACTGGATTGTTTATATATATATATATATATGTATAGATACACACACATATTTTATATGTGTGTGTTTAAACATTTGATGCTCTTTATTTAAAAGAAAACTTTGAACTATTTTTCTGTAAAATACTGAAAACTAACCTATGTTGAAGTTGTTTAAAACTGTACAGAAGCTAAATCTTTTTTCTGAATTGTGTGTTTATGTTTGAGATTTGTGTTTGAACTTTGTACGTAAATTCTTCTGCCTTTGTATTTATATTTTACAAAAAAAGATGCCAAGGCAATAAAACTGTTGAAAAAGCAGTGCTGAAACAACGTTTTTGGTGTGACCTTTGAGTGAACTGAGAACCCAAACGGTATCTCTTTTCCCCCCATGAATAGAATTGTGCATATTCCTTACCCGGAAAGAAAAGAAAATTCAGTTTTCAGTCATATACAATCCCTCTTCATTCAAAATTACACACATACACACACCCAAATTGTGGGTACTCCTTTATACTATAGGACAAGATTTGGCTGTAGATCAAATTCACATTTTTTTTACTACCGGTTCTGTGGGCATGGCATGGCTTGGTGGGCGTGGCGGGGAAGGATACTGCAAAATCTCAATTCCCACCCGACTCTGGGGCCAGCCAGAGGTGGTATTTGCCGGTTCTGCGAACTATTCAAAATTTCCGCTACCGGTTCTCCAAAACCTGTCAGAACTTGCTGAATTTCACCCCTGCTGTAGATGTCTGCAAATGGGATGGGAGGAGGGGATTGGAAGTGACAAAATATGTATCATGAAGTTATAACACAAATTCTAACCTTTGCATACGTACATATGACATTGCAGTTTTTTTTAAAAAGAATGATTATTGTACCAAACACATCTTATAATTTTCTATCTTCATGGTTGATGTATGGTTTGGTCATTATGTTAACTCCAATATTAATTAATTATTCATGATGTGTTGGACACAAGCAGCAGTGTTACAAGCACTATATCATGTTAGATGTTAGATTTGTTTACCAGGTTTAATACACAAGCAATTTTTGAAACAATGTGGAAATATTTTTAGGAGTATCTATTTCCAACTCCCATTTAATGAGTGGCTGGTGATAGGATTTGTTAGAGAAAACTGCTTGTGTCAACAATTATTCAGCAGAAAGAAGATAAATCTGGGACAATTTGGCTGGTGGATATAAGGATTCAGTTGCTCTGTGGAGAATTCTCTGTGGTGGCTCTAAGCTGTTGAATGAAGTCTTGTAACCCTTCCTCAGCAGTGATTTCTTCACTGGCTGTACTGTGTATTCTTCATCATCTGCTGCTGCTTACTGGAGATGAGAAGGATACATAGATAGGGTTTCCTTCTATAAAAGCACTATAATATGTAAAGCATGATTTGTTCCAGAACAACATAATTTTCATCTTTTTCAAAAATAACTTTATAGATGAATTGCTTGGAAAATCATCTAGAAAAATGTCACACAAAGATGCTTTTCAAACATGAATTGTGAAAGTCACTTTTTCTGATTATTTAAGAGGCAGATGTATTCCAGAGATTGGTATTTACTATAAAAGCACATCAAAAGTGAGTATAACCATAGCTAATGAAAACAACAGGCCTTTTATTTTTCATTTTTTCCATTGTTTAAAATGTTTAAACAATGTTTAAATGTTTAAAACGGGAATTAAAACACTTAGACTTTTTGCAGCAGTTTAACCTAAAAAACCCTATGTAAAACAGAAATTATAAACAATAACTTGCAGTAAACTCGAGGGGTGCTATTGAGTTAACATGCTAACCAATGCTATAGAGCAGACATGTCAAACTCAAGGCCCCAGGGCTAGATGTGGCCCACAATGTGGTTAGATCTGGCCCATAGGGCCTCCCTGGAGATGGCAACGGGCCAGCCCCTGTTGACCTGGCCCCAGCCCAGCCTGGCTGGGCGCTCCTCCTAGACCCGCAGCAAGTGTACGGGCTGGTGCACAGCTGATGTGTGATGAGCACTGTCTTGCCCAGCAGGTTGACTATGTTGCTACACCAGGTGGCCACCATGAAATTGTAGTAGAGCAGCTCATAGAGCCCCAGCAGCAGCACTGCACCTGCCACCAGCGCCTCTGATGCCTCCATGGCCTGCTTGCCAGCCAGGCTCATCCACTGGCCCCAAGCCCACAATAGCAATAGCACTTAGAATTATATACTGCTTCACAGCACTTCACAGTCCACTCTAAGTGGTTTACAGAGTCAGCATATTGCCCCCAACAATCTGGGTCCCCATTTTAACGACCTCGGAAGGATGGAAGGCTGAGTCAACCTTGAAGGCAAAATTCTTCCCAAGTTTTATTCTCCAGCAGCTAGTATTACATGTGGAGGCAGCACCGAAGCTGTTTGGATTATCTGCCACTGTCAGTGAAATTTGCCTTTAAAAGCTATTCTTGCTAGTGGAGCCTCATTATAATGTGTTTATATTCTCCTATGATCGTGGAGACAGCAGCCAGACTGGGTTGCTCTGTCCAATAACCAATTGGACTGAGTCTACACTTGTGATGTCATTGATTCCTGGTAACTCCTCCCAGTTTAGACTCAGTCCAACCTAGGACAAGCTGTGAGAATTGATCTTAGAATTATCTCATTTGGTCTAATTTCTTTGATTGGCTTTTTTCTTTAAAAAATTCTAAATTTTTCTGAAGCTTTAAATTGGAATTGAGGCTTTTGCCTTTTTTTTTCTCCAGCCCCAAATTGGGGCGGGAGATTTGAACTTGCTTCTAGCTTCCCTGCAGCAGCCTTGCGGCCACGAGTTTACTCCACACGCAGCTGGCTCTAATCAGTGAGGTGCTGACTTCCAGCTCATGAGCTACGGCTCAGAGGCTGATTTTGAGGCATTCGGATTTGGCGAGGAGGCTGAAAACAGCGGGAGATGCCAGGTGGCTTGCGGCGCTTCGGTGGACATCGAGCTGAAGTGGCCACCATTGGGACGAGCATACGGCCCCAGGAAGCGCACCAAGGGCTCCGTAGGCTTCCCTAGCGATTGCGAAAGTGTGCAAAAGCTGCGGCAGCCATCTTGTGGCTTGGAAAAAGTGCGCAAAGATGCTGGCCGCCATTTTAACTGCCCAGTGACCCAACAGTGTTCACAGAGCAACCCAAAGCCTCGGATTCTTGCCTGCAACTCTAAAAAACCGGTGAGATTGCTCCAATTCTCCAATTTGGGGTTAGTGCATTGGCAGGCATGGCTGAATAGGGGGCTATCCCAGATCAGGATTTGGTGGAGGCAGGACCATCAGGAGTGAGGGGCAGCCGCAAACGGGCTGCTAAGGAGGCCCCTGAGACTACCAAGGCCACTAAGGTCTCTAAATCTTCCACAAGGGCAGAGGAAAGAAGACAAAAGGCTCTGGAGAAAGAATTTCAAACGGGCCCAAAGGCAGGCTAGTCAGGACATCCAGGCCCCTCTCTCTCCTGATATGGGCGACCGGGCAACTTCCCCTGGGCCCCCAGCACTACCACACATGGGGGAGTGTCAGCATCTGGATGAATCAGCCGGGGAATTGTCTTCTTCCTCATCTTCTTCAATAGAACCAGATACCAGGGGAAACGTTTTTGATCTCCCTCTCAATAGAGATTGCACCTTTGAACAGGCAGGTCATCTTCCTGCTCAGGCCTCAGCAGTGCCCCAAGCCTCCTCTCCTACTGAAATGGCTGCCATAATTTCTGAAGTCATAAAGCAAGACATAGCTGCAGGGCTCCAGCAGCGTTCATCTTCAGGACCTTCTCATGGGCACAGACATAGGTCATCTGGAGACCCCCAATGAAATCCTTCTGCCTCTGCCACTCAGTTTTCTATATTTGGAGATCAGGATAATCTCAGGGATTCAGATCTATCAGATGATGAGGGTATTACCCCTGATACACCTGCCTTTGCTGGCTTATTCAAAACTGATCACTTTAAATCCTATTCAAAGCAATAAAGGCAGCTAACTTACCTTCTGCTCCTTCCACTTCTACACAGGCTCAAATTGCGGCTCCTTCCTCATCTGAACGTCCTCTCTTTTCTGAACCTATAGTGGAAAAGGAAGTCATTCCATCACTTAAGATATTTCTGAATGTTGTTCAACAACAATGGGACTCTCCTGGGACAAGTCCCCAACCAACCATCTTGGATAAACGCCTCTACAATGTCGCTCCTGAACTTACCAAGTTTCTCGAGACTCCTCCAGTCGACACACCGGTTGCAGCCCTGTCTTCACCCACAGTGGTCTCTGGAGCCCCAGAGGAAGTCCTCAAGCCTGAAAAGAAAAGATCAAACATTGGTCAAGGGCTATCAGGCAGGTGCCTGGGCAGTACGGGCCTCCACAGCCACTTCATTCTTCTCCAGGCTGCTCTAGCCTGGATTGAGCAGCTTCAGGAATGTATTGCAACCACTGATACCAGGTCACACAGAGATCTGAACAAGATCAGGGCAGCCATATACTCAGCAGATGCTTCCTTAAATGCTTCCAGATTTGCTTCTAAAGCCATGGCCGCTTTGGTTATGGCCAGGTGCCTGCTTTGGCTTAAACCATGGCAGGTGGATGTCCGAACCAAGTGGTGCCTCACAGCCTCCCCCTTCAGTGGCATTCAGCTTTTTGGAGCTCCTCTGGATCCTTACCTCATGGAATCCAAAGATAAATGCAAGGTACTTTCTTCTATATACAAAAAAGTAGGACAGTCGTCCTGCTCCATTCTACAGGAGGTCGCCCTTTCGTCCAGCAGACGGGGGATCTTCCTTCTCCCATCCACAGCACCAGTCCTTCAACCCCAGACAGGGATCCAATCAGGATAGGTTCAATTGAAACACCCAGCGTTTCCCCCCAAAGATGTCTTACTGGGAAGGAGGTAGCCGCCATTTCTCAAAACGAAAGTGACTATCTGGACTCTCTTCCGATAGGGGATTGCATAGCATTTTTTGCCCATCGCTGGAAGTAGACCACGACAGACAATTGGGTAATCAAAACAGTCAAATTCGGCCTTCTCCTGGAATTCTTCTCCACCACCCCCCAGGACCATTTTGTGCCATGCCTGATATCTCAGTGGCCTCACAAGAGGCTACTGATGGAACAGGCCATCCAGCATCTGCTAGAGATTCGGGCTATCCAACCGGTCCTTCCCCATCAGAAGGGTCAGGGGATTTATTCCCATCTCTGTGGTACCAAAAGCTTCTGGGGGCTGGAGAGCGATCCTGGACCTAAAGTCATTGAACCGCCACATTGTTTATCGGCGGTTCAAAATGCACTCCCTCCACACCATACTACAGGGAGTCAGAAAGGGTGATTTCCTCACCTCGGTAGACTTGACTGAAGCTTATCTTCATATTCCCATGTTCGCAGACCACCGAAGATATCTCTGGTTCTTCTATGGGGGGAGGCACTTCCAGTACTGAGCCCTTCTGTTTGGTCTCTCCTCCGCCTCCAGGGTTTTCACGAAGGTGCTGGTGGCTCTAGTCGCCCACATCAGGTCATCACCCATCAGAATTCTTTGCTACCTGGATGACCTTCTCTTGTTGTCCAGGTCGCCCCATCAGGCACAGAGGGACCTAGCCCAAACAATCCAGACCTTGCGGGATCACGGGTTTGGAGTGAATCACAAGAAGAGCCACCTCATCCCCGGGACTCGCATTTTACAGCTCGGAGTCATCATAGACACCATGGCACAGAGGGTATTTCTGTCCCACCGTGTCCTCAGTCTCAGGGAGAAGGTCAGGAGGATCCTGCGCCTCCTCAAGGTGTCCCTTCTCCTGCTATCCCAGCTATTAGGGAAGATGGTGTCTGCCTTTGGGGTCGTCTCGTGGGCCAGGTTCCACAGCAGGTGCCTGCAGTGGTTCATGCTCCCTTATCAGAAAAACAACATGAGCTGCTCCCCACACAGGGTTCTCCTCCCCAGGCAGGTGTTCCAGTCTCTAAGGTGGTGGCAGTCCCCAACAATATTGCAGGGGACATTATTCAGAGACCCGGCCCGTCTCACTCTTATGACAAATGCCAGCTTGACGGGGTGGCAAGAACATGCAGAACCTGGTGGTCACTAGAAGAAACCAAAAACAGCATCAATTGGCTAGAACTGTAGGCAGTGGACCTTGCCCTGATACGCTTCCGACAGACAGTTCAGGACAAACATGTCCTCATTCTAACTAACAACACCACTACCAAGACTCACATCAACAGACCCAAGGGATTCGATCCTGGCCCCTGATGCAGGAGGCCAAACTGTTATGCCATTGGGCGGAATCTCATTTACCATCTCTCATGGCGGAGCACATCTCAGGGGCCTCCAACGTCCAAGCAGACTGGCTGAATCGAGCCAGAATAGACCAGGCGGAGTGGCGTGTTCCCCCGGACCTCTTCCATCGTCTCACACTCCGGTTCAGCCTACCAATCCTAGACCTGTTTGCAACAGAGGACAACAACCAAGTCCCCAGATACTTTTTGAGGTTTGTGGATCCCAACGCAGAAGGGGTAGATGCTCTCAGGTGCCAGTGGCCCAGGGATCTCCTATATGCATTTCCACCTCTCCCCCTTATCCAGAGGGTTGTACAGAAAATGCTGGAACAGGAAGCGGAACTCTTACTCCTGGCATCTCACTGGCTGCGCCGGCCTTGGTTTGCTGACCTTGTGACACTGTCGATCTCCCCTCCATGGCACATTCCTCAGTCACTGGTCTCCCTTCACGAGGGGTCAATCCTACATCCCGACCCCCAATGGCTACAATTAATCACATGGCGATTGAGCGGCAGGCCTTAACAGCTGATAACATCTCCCTCAATGTCATCACTACCATCCAGGCTTCTCGTAGGGCCTCTACGAACCATATTTATGATGCCACATGGCGAGTGTTTGCTCTCTGGTGCTCTAACCATTAAGGGCTTCCGTTCCTCAAGTGCTGGACTTCTTACAGAGAGGACTTGATCAGGGTCTTGCCTCAAACTCATTACAGCAACAGGTGGCTGCCTTGTCTTCCATTCTAGATGGCTTTTCCTCGGAACATCTTTCTATGCACCCCTTGGTCCAGAGATTTCTCCGCGGGGCCTCGAACCTCTGACCTCCTGTCATTCATAGATATTCGACTTGGGATTTGCCACTAGTCCTGTGGGCTCTTACGTCTCCTCCATTTGAACTGTTGAGGCCCACGTCATTGAAATTGTTGTCACTCAAGACTTTGTTTCTCGTAGCTATAACATCTGCCAAACGTGTTTCAAACCTAGCGGCCTTATCTGTGAGACATGATCTGTGCATATTCCACCTTGACCATGTTGTTTTGAGACTTGATCCAACTTTCTTGCCTAAAGTCAACAGCCGATTTCATAGGGGCCAAGAGTTGACCTTACCTAATTTCTGTCCGGCTCCTCGCCACAAGAGGGAGCGTAAATTGCACACACTCGATGTACGCAGAGCTCTGAAAATCTATATTGAACGCATGGCTTTGCTCCGCCATTCAGAATCTCTATTTGTCTCTTTTCATCAAGCATCCTTGGGGACGAAGACTTCACCGTTGAGTCTGGGGCGGAGGATCACAGCTTGTATTAAATTGTCTTATGAACTTCAGTCCTTGCAGGTCCCACAGAATATTACAGCCACTCTATCTGGAGTGCTGCAGCTTCGGCAGCGTAGTTGACACAGCCTTGGAAGAAGTTTGTCGGGCAGCCACTTGGTCGTCTCCCACGGTTTTTATATGCCACTACAAATTGGACAAGTATGCGTCAGCGGATGCAGCCTTTGGCCGCAGGGTGCTGCAACAAGTACATGTGCCTTAACGTTTTCTTATTCTGTTGTCCCCACCCTAGTGGACAGCCCATCCTTTGGTACGTCCCCAGTCTGGCTGCTGTCTCCACGATCATAGGGGAATGGGCGTTGGTTCTTACCTTATACGCTCATTCTCTGTGAGTGGAGACAGCATCCAGCCCCACCCTTATGTGCGTTAGTTTGAACTGAATTTTTTGTATGGTGGAGAGAGTCTGCATTGTGCAGTTGTTTTTTTGTTTCACAATTCTCACTTGAGTCTATAGTCTACTTCATCTAAACTGGGAGGAGTCACCGGGGCTCGATGACATCACAAGTGTAGACTCAGTCCAGTTGGTTACTGGACAGAGCAACCCAGTCTGGCTGCTGCCTCTATGTCACAGAGAATGAGCGTGTCAGGTAAGCACCAATGCCCAATGTCTACTCCATCTGACCTTACTTCCCCCCTCTAAATTAAAAATCTTTTAAGTATTGTAACTTTTCTTTGGCCTTTAAATGCTGCCTCCATTGTCTATATTAGTATACCAAGCATGAGATGCAAAAACTGTACACATCATTAGGCAGCAATATATTTGCTTTATCTTTTTGTTGTCTTTCAGTAGTATGTATGTTTTATTTCTAATCCACATATTGTAGCTCTAAATCAGTTCAGAAAGACAGATTATAGAAATCAGTCTGCAAAATGCTCATCTAACTCAACATTGAGGCATATTTTAACAAGAGGATTAATTTTATATAGGCCTTGCAAACAACAACTCACTTTAGGTTTGAAGTAGGAGAGTATATTGGGATCAAGATTAATCTGGATGAAATCAAAGTGTTACTTCAGGCTATTGTGAAGCTTGGTAGCTGCAACAAAATAGAATGGTCAAGAGTATTTTTTTCTGTAACACACCCGGCAATTAAGGAAATATTAGATAGGATTATCTTCATAGACTACTGAATGGCAATAGTAAGCTAAAGATGCCTTCTTGTTGAACTCAATCCCTGGTGATGAGGAAGGAAGGAAGTACACAACATCCAAGTATTTCTTATGATTGGAACCACCAACAAACATCCCTGCATTTTATATAAAACATTGTAGTTCTGTTGCTAAATAGAATTTTCTTTTGTTGTCACATTAATTTGCAACTCATTAATTGTGACAGAATTGAGGTGCTGCACGGATGACGATTTGCATATTTATTAGTACTTATTAAATAAGATCTCCCTAGCCTTAGGAAATGCTCCAAGTATGCTGCACATTACATTACATCAGCCTTAGAAGCTCTATTCTGTCTTTATTGTGTTAATAAACACAGTGGATTTAAAGAATAAAACCAATAACTACAGTTAAAAAATATATTTTAAACAATAAGCCAATTGCCTGATTGGCTATATCTTTCCAAAAATCTTATACAGTACCTTCCTAACCGGGAATTAATTTGAATAGATGTAAAGTCCTACAGTTAAATAAGTAAGGAATGGACAGACTACAGCAATGTATGTTGTTTTTCAATAGTACTATCTTACATATCCACATAGGAAAAGTGCAAGGTAACTAAGTAGGAAATTGGTAAAAAAAAAGTATGGTTAGGCATAGATGAGATTCATATTGGACTTTCTCTTGCTTTTAAAACAAATATAAACAAATGAAGATATGATTTTCCATGTTTTTAAAGACTGAAGAGAAATAAGTGCTTGTGTTATTATTTTGAGTTCTTGACAGAAAAGATCAGTGTCCCTAAATGAGATTGAAATTTAATAATGTAGCCTTCCCCAACTTGGTGTTCACAAAATTGGGAAAATGCTAAAATATGGCACTTCCCTTGAAGACCAAGCTTTTCCTCAAATTACCAATTTAACTTTAAAATAAGGTCACTCTTGAAATTAAAAACAAAATTTTAAAACAACTTCTGTTTTTGGTGTTGGCAGGAGGCAAAGCTTTAAATTCAGGTTTAAATTCATTTGACTAAATACATAATTGCAATTTGATCCTTTTGGCTACCAAAACCTCATAAAAACATATAAAAATCATGGTTATTTTGCATTTCCTAAAAGTTTCAACATTTATCAAGTCTGGGCAACCAAGACCCAAAATATTAGAGATGACCATTCACCTCATTATAGATTCGTCCTTCTTTACATTATGTTACCCATATTGTTTCTCTGAATTTAGGAACTAGAATTATAACAACAATAATAATAAATTTGAATTTATTAGCCGCTCCCTTTCCAGACAGGACTCAGGGCGGCGTACAATAAAACATATAAAACATAAAACATATGTACAAACACATAAACATACACATATACAAAGACATACATGCACGGAGGAGGTAACAAATTACATCACATTTAGACAGTTAAGAATCACCATTAAAATACCCCATTAGTAAAAACACAGTTTAAAAATTTAAAACATTTAAAAGGACTGTCAGGAGGAATAAAAAAAAATTTACGGTTGAGCCAGGCCAGATAATTGAAAGAGGTGGGTCTTCAGCTGTACACGGAAGGAGCGGAGATCGGAAATAATCCTGATGTCACGGGGGAGGTCATTCCACAGGGCTGGGCCCATCACAGAGAAGGCTCTGCTCCTGGGTGTCGCCCCCCGACACTGTTTAGCGGACGGCACCCGAAGAAGTCCCTCTCTGTGTGAGCGGATTGGTCGTAGGGATGTATGGGGCAGGATGCGATCCTGCATGTAACTATGTCCTGTGCCATGAAGCGCTTTAAAGATCATAATCAAAACCTTGAAACGCACTCGGTAGACTACAGGAAGCCAGTGCAGCTCGCGCAGGAGAGGTGTTACAGGGGAGTATCTAGTCCTCCCCATAATCACCCGCGCGGCCGCGTTCTGGACCAACTGCAGTCTCCGAGTGCATCTCAGGGGAAGCCCCATGTAGAGAGCATTGCAGTAGTCCAGGCGAGACGTCACTAGCGCATGGGTGACTGTGCGTAGGGCATCCCGGTCCAATAAGGGGCGCAATTGGCGCATCAGGCGAACCTGATGGAATGCCCCCCTTGCCACGGCTGTTACATGGTCATCCATGGACAGCCGGGAATACAGGAGGACGCCCAAATTGCGCACCCGTTCCATGGGGGCCAGTTGCTCGCCCCCAATGGCCAGAGATGGAAGCAACTGGTTGAACCGGGAGGCCGGAAGCCACAGCCACTCCGTCTTGGAAGGGTTGAGTTTTAGTCGGTTGCCATCCATCCTTATATCTGTTGTGGGATTGGACTACCTGGCATATATGTCTGTGTCTGTCTGTCTATTTGTCTTTCTCTGTCTTCCCCATCCTCCTTTCTGCTCTAGTAGGATATGAGAGATCCTTTAGATATCTGTTTGTGTTTTTCTTCTTTTTTCCTATCTGAGTGGTGAACCTTTTAGTATATATTCATGAATATATTTAATCACTCTCTTGACCATGGCAGACAAGTGTGCTAAACAACAACAAATCTAGACAAACTCTTTCCTCAGACCAGGATCTGACAGATAACCATCTAGCCTTCATTTGAAGACCTTCATAGAAGAACTTACCACTTTTGTAGCAGCACGACTGATATCGCATGCAGTTGGGAAGTTCCTCCTGACATCTAATCTAAACTTGCTTCATTGTTCAGTTTCTGCCCTCTGGGGTAGTAGAAAATAAATTGGGCTTCCCTCCTTCCCTTCTACACTATATTCCAGCATGAAAGAACTGTTAGCCTTGTCGAGAAAGCTTCAGTTTGACAACCGCATAAACAGCAGTGCAAATCATCACAAGAAGCCAAACCAGATGACCGCTTGATCCCAACCATGACTGTCAGCCTCTGCTTCGCTTACTTGCTATCGGCCACCATAGAAACAGGGAGGGTGGGGGCATGGTATATGGGATGGGAATAAAAGGTACTGGAGGTGATATGAAAAAAGGGAGTTTTCTTCTCACCATCTTCTGCGCATGCTGATGGCTGATGTTTGGACCTGGTCAAGGCCAACCGTCCTGCATACCAACGTGATGAGGCTGTCTGGAGATGCAACCCACATGACACCTTAGGGAGTTGCAGATTGGACAATGGGGTGGGGGTCATTAGAGGAAGGGGATTGGGTAATCATTTGATATGTATGTGTTTGTGCCTTTTTGACTCAGATCTTACTTTACCTTCGCTGCTATCTTTTGATAACCAGTAAAAGTACTTTGTAATTCCACAAACAATGGAATTGTGAGTTTTCTTTTTCTTTCTTTCTTTCTTTCTTTCTTTCTTTCTTTCTTTCTTTCTTTCTTTCTTTCTTTCAGGAAGCACGCCTGACATTAAGCAAGATCTCACTTCGCACTCATCCCGGAGCTAACACCTTCTGAGGGGAGTGCACTTAAAACAAAAACCCACCAAAGAAATGTCCAATCAATGCTGTGACCAGCAGGACAACATGGGGGCTGCCGGATCCTCATGCCCCTTGGAAATGGAATGGATGGCTGAACTGAACTTGGAGGAAAGATCCGTTCATCCCCGGTGGTTGCTGGGAGTGGGCAGAGTAGTGATCCTGAGGAGATTCTGGCCAGAGTTACCACCAGCCGACACCAGCGACCTGAGGCTGCCTGGCAGGAAGCCGAACAAGAGGACCTCATGATGTCCCATGCTATGAAACTTTTTCAAGAGGCATGGGAGAAATACCATTTCTGTAAGAGCCGTGCTGAGAGGGAAGCTGACTTCGCTGATCAAGAAGAGAGATGTTCAGAGGACCTGTCTAACCCCGGGAGGGCCCTGGGGCAGACAGCGGAGCTGATCAGGATGGGAGAGCTCTAGACACAGCAGCAGCAGCCGTCCAAGCCCCTCCAAGTGGGGGAGGGGTCCCCCGCAGATGCCGAATGCCAAAAGTTCCTCCCCTTGGCGTGAAATTCGGAGGAGACCCCAAAGAGCTGAGATTTTTCCTGGTCCAGGTCTGGAATTACATGCAACAGTATGAGGAGGATTTCCCTAATGAGGAAGCCAAGATGAGAGCTGTTACCATGGCATTGGAGAACAAAGCGGCAGCCTAGATGGTCGCTTTGCATAATGATGACTCCCCCCTGCTGAGAAACTACAATGTATTTATGGGTGCCCTGAGGAAGTGCTTTGATGACCCTCTTTGCCGAGCAAAAGGCGAGAACCAGGATGAAGTCTCTTACTCAGGGAAGAAATCCAGTGGCTGAGTACATCCAAGAATTTCGTGAGTTGTCTGTGCATATGTGGGATTGGTCCGAGGAGGCTTTATTGGACAGTTTTATGGATGGTCTGAACGAAGAAATATACCAGAGCTGTGTGAATAGAGAGGTCCCATGCAACCTGCAATGCTGGTATGAGATGGCAGCAGATGTCGAAATTGACCTAGCCAGGAATAAATATTGGGGAGGCAGTGATAAAGGCAAAAATCCCTCTCCCACCCGCCACAAATGAGCTCCAAGGGGAGGAAATGGATGGTCTGCAAGCAAGCCCTGGTCGTCTGCTTATTTTCAATGCGGGAAAGAGGGACACTGGGCAGCGAGCTGCTACTCAAAAATTGGCCCCAAACCCACTGCTGCTGGAGAGAAGAAACCAGACAGACAGACAGTGAAACGAAAGGAGACCGCCTTGAAAGGGGTGGAAGCTGTTGACTATTTCCCTCCCAGCCAGGAGGAGGAAGAACCCTCTTTTCTTTCAGGAGAAAGTGAAACTGACTCTGAAAGACCCCGATCGGGCCCCATGACCATTCCAGTAGAACTTAAAGTGCCCTCTACTGGAGCCAAAGGGAAAATGCTGGCCCTCTTAGACTCTGGATGCACCTGTTGTGTAATTAGCCCAGAAGAGGTGGAGAAAATGAGGTTAAGACTGAAGACTTTAAAAGTACCCATTGCCTTTTGCAAATTGGACAAGTCAGTGGCTGGGGGAGCCCCTGCTCATTTTGTAATGTAACCAATAGCAATGTGGATGGGAGAATCACCAAGAAACCTTGAGTTTCATCATGGCGCCTGGGATGGATCGGCCCCTCATACTGGGATTACCCTGGCTACGGAAATGGAACCCTTACGTGAACTGGAGGAAAGGGTGGTTACGCATCAGTTCCACTAAACCCCCAGAGGGGAAGGGGAGGATCTCCCACATAGTCAAGGCCAAACCAAACCTAGCTGCAGCAGCGCAAGAAAAAATTGAGGGGAAAGAAAAAATCCCCAAAGAATATTGGGACCTCAGGGAGCTTTTCAGTGAAAGGGATTCTGATAAATTACCCCCACCACCACCACCACCATGCTACAGACTGCAGCATTGAGATCCTCCCAGGGGGAAAACTCCCTAAGCCTCAAATTTACTCAATGATCCCACGTGAAATGGAGGAATTACGGAAGTTCATCAATAAAATTTTTAAAAGAGGGTTCATACAACTGGCTAGACCACGAGTGGCCGCACCTATGTTGTTCAGAGAAAAGAAAGAGGGATCTTTTTGTTTGTGTGTTAACTATAAAAATCTTAATGCCACTTGCGTGGAAAAGGTGTAACTCTGCCACTCATGAAGGACATGTTAGCCCAGTTGGGCAAAGGGAAAATTTTCACAAAGTTGGAGCTAAGGGAAGCCTACTACAGGGTCAGAATCAAAGAGGGAGGTGAGTGGAAAACTGCTTTCAACTGCCCTTTGGGATGTTTCCAGTTTATAGTACTCCTGTCTGGACTGCAGGGGGATCCAGCAGTTTTCATGCAATTAATAAATGAATAAATTTACAAGGGGGTGTTAGTTTACCTTGACGACATCCTTATCTACATGGAAACATGTGAGGGACAATTGACTTTGGTACGCTTGGTCCTCAAAAAACTCCAGGCCGCTGAACTTTATGCAAAATTGTCTAAATGTGAATTTCACCAGGAGAAGATTGATTATTTAGGATACCCATACAAGGGTATCAAAATGGACCCAGCAAAAGTCCAGGCTGTCACTGAGTGGGCAGCTCCTCGCACCTGCAAGCAACTACAAAGTTTTTTGGAATTTGCAAATTTCTATCGTCAATTTATCCCTTCTTTCGCTAGCATCGCATCGTCAATTACAAATCTCCTAAAATCAAAGGGGGAGGCTAAACCTAGGCCGGGTAAGCCTCTGAACTGGACTATGGAATGTCAAGCAGCTTTCGAGAAATTGAAGCGACTTTTTGCAGCTGAGCCTGTTTTGAAACACCCAGACATGGTTCAAGCTGATGCCAGTTACGTGGCAGTGGGGGCAGTATTACTCCAAACAAACGCAGAGGGGAAATTACAACCTTGTGCTTACTCCTCACGTAAACTTACAGAAACTGAAAGGAGATGGGCCATATGGGAGAAGGAAGCTTTTGCTGTCAGATGAGCCATGATGACCTGGCGACATTTCCTAGAGGGAGCGAAACACCCTTTTGAATTATGGACTGATCATAAAAACTTGGAAGCATTGAAGACCCCACATAAGCTATCACCTAAACAAATACGCTGGGCACAGCATTTCAACCATTTCAACTTTACCTTCAAATACATCCCAGGAGGGAAGAACTTTATGACTGATGCCCTGTCCAGGCTTCCCCAGTACAATAATTCCAGGCCTACAGTGGTTCATCCAGTCATCCTGCTACAAATCTGGTTGCCCCAATGGTTACTAGGAGCCACTGACCTGATGGACAAACTTAAGAAAGGCCTCGAGTCTAATGACTGGTTCAAAAAACATTCTGATGAATGCACCATGAAAGATGGACTGGCTTGGGTAGGAGCTAAATTGTATGTTCCTGCCAGCCTGAAACCTGTTGTTCTTCAATGGGCCCATGATTCGAGAATGGCAGGCCATTTTGGATTTGTAAAAACTTTGCATTTGATTAAGAGGCAATTCTGGTGGCCTTCCCTGAAAAAAGACACTGAGTCCTACATAGCCAGTTGTCCCATCTGTGTGGCGTGAAAAGACCACCAGGGAAGCCCCAAGGTCTCCTTCAAAGTGTTGTGCGCACTGGGTCCCCATGGAAGGAGATATTGATGGATTTTATTGTAGAGTTACCAGTAAGTCTTGGAAATACCGTTATTTGGGTAATCACCAATCTGTTGTCCAAGCAGGTCCATTTTGTCCCTTGTTCCAAGATCCCATCAGCGAAGTCGTTGACTAAATTGTTTATTTTACATGTATATAGGTTGCATGGAGTGCCTGAATGCATTATTTCAGACAGGGGGGTCCAATTCATCTCCCACTTTTGGAAAGAGTTCCTGAAATTGATTGGCTCCATCCAGGGACTAAGCTCTGCCCACCATCCACAGACTAATGGGGCTTGTGAATGGGCTAACTTGGTTCTGGAGTAGTACCTTCAATGTTTTATTAATTATTAACAGGATAATTGGGCTGAACTTTTACCACATGCAGAGGTGGCGTACAATAATTCTGTACAAAATAGTACCGGAATGACCCCTTTAAAGTTGTGTTTGGTCAGGACTTTGTGCTGATTCCTGAATTGCCTCAAGAAAAGCCACAAATTTTATCCTTATCTGAGTGGAGTAATCAACTTCGGCAGTTTTGGCCCATGAGCTGCAAAGCTTTAGATGCGACTCACCAAGCTCACAAAAAACAGGCAGATAAAAAAAAGGGCAAAGCCAAAAGAGTACCACGTTAGGGATAGGGTGTTTTTGTCCACCAAGTTTCTGCAGACTACCCAGAAATCGAAGAAGCTGGGCCTGAAATACGGGGGTCCGTTTCCCATTGTGAAAATCATAAATCCTGTATCAGTAAAATTGGAGTTGTCAAAGACCCTTAGGAGAATTTATCCTGTATTTCATGTGAACCTGCTAAAACCAGAGCACACTTCTTCCTTTTATCCACCCCAACCCTCACCCCCGGTTCCTCTTCTTATTGAAGGAGAGCAACATTTTGAGGTTAAAGAAATCTTAGATTCCAGAAAGCATAGAGGATTCATTCAATATTTGGTGTCCTGGAGACATTTGCCCCCTTACCAAGCTGAATGGGTGGATAAATACCATGTCAGGGCTCCCAAACGTTTACAGAAGTTCTACACCAAATATCCTGATAAGCCTTGAATTTCATATAAATGCTAATACTTGTTATTGTTATTTTGTGTTGTTTTCTCTTTCTATTTCTCCAGGGATGATATCCTTTTCTGAAGGAGGGCCAGATGTCAGCCTCTGCTTCGCTTACTTGCTATTGGCCGCCATAGAAACGGGGAGGGTGGGGGCATGGTATTTGGGATGGGAATAAATAGTACTGGAGGTGATATGAAAAAGGGAGTTTTCTTTTCATCATCTTCTGTGCATACTGATGGCCAGTGTTTGGGCCTGGTCAAGGCCAACTGTCCTGCATACCAAGATGCTGCTGCTGTCTGGAGATGCAACCCACATGACACTTAGGTAGTTGCAGATTGGACACTGGGGCGGGGGTCATTAGAGGGAGGGGTTTGGGTAATAGTTTGATATGTATATGTTCGCGCCTTTCTGATTCAGATCTTGCTTTATCTTCACTGCTATTTTTTCATAACCAGTAAAAGTACTTTTTAATTCCACAAACAATGGAGTTGGAAGTTTTCTTTCTTGGTTACTGAAGGAGGCACAATGACAATGACAAACTGACAGCTGCATTAAAGAATGCACTACCAGCTGACCCAGACAATAAGGACATATTGACTATGAGTCAACTGTATGTTGCTGCAAGCTTGAGACTGGAGGTGCTTCAGTGCAGCCATGATTTAAAGCTAGCCAGTTACTTTGGATTCCTGAAGACTCTGCACCTCACTTGAAGGCAATTTTGGTGGCCAAATATGAAAGCAGATGTAGAAGACTATGTAAATTGCTGTGCCATCTGTGCAGCCATGAAAATGAGACCAGGAAATCCCCCTGGTCTCCTTCAACAAGTAGCAAGCCCCAGTAGACCTTGGGAAGAAATAGCGATGGTTGAGTGGGGGAGGGGGGAACAGTCATTTGGACAGGAATTGACTTTTTCCCCAGTATGCACACTTTATATATATAAGAAATCATCTTTTACAGTGGGCCTCAAGCCTGCCACATATTCTACTGTGGGAAAATGGGAGGGGGGATTGTATGGAGCATGGGAATTTTGTAGTCAAAATAATATTCCTTCTCAGAGAGTCAAGGGCATCTTACCCCGGCACCTGGAGGGGAATTTTTTGGGAGGAATCTTCTTTTGGGACACTGACTGATTCAACCATGTGATGGGCGTGTGGGTGTTGGGCAGGGATTTGAACTTTCAATTGGGTGGGGAAAAGCTGGAAACTTTCAGATTCAGGTTTCCCCAGATGTGCAAACATGGTTCGTCTAATAAATTGGAACTTTGAGGAATCTCTAGCCTCGGACTTTATTGAAAATGATATTTTGAACCCTGAATTAACTTGAATCCCTGTTAAGAACTCTACCAGGGAGCTGGTAAAGTTGTTAACTCTGAATTCCGGGGTGCTGTCCCAGGTCCTGAGCCCCAGCACCTATCTGAAACTGGGTGATGTGAAGGCTCAGGGGAGATGGATCACAGGAAGTGGCCAAACGGTAGTTATGAGGACTGCCTGAATGAGTGGCCGGTTACCTCAGATGCCTGGCAATGGGCTGGATTGATGGTGGGCACCTGCTGAGACATGTGCAGCCGGGGCCCAACAATCTGGGCTCAGCCAGGAAAAACCCAGGCCAAGCATAGGGGGAAATATGATGCTGTGACTCATCCTGATGATCAGCAAGAAGCTCAACAATGGCTGCTGCCAATCAGTTAGTGTGACTACCCATTCATGTTACTCACTGAATCCCCCAGAAGTAAATCAATCTTGGGGAGTGTCTGCTACAATGGTAAGGCTTCCTGTGCAAATAGGGAATTTCTTTCAATTTATATAGCTCCTCATCTCATCAAGGTGACTGGCTGGCCAAAAGAATTTAAGAGAACAGCATAAAAGCTAAAACATTCAGCACACAATGAAAGCAAAAAAGGGCAATTGAGGATAATTTCCTCCATAAGAATGATGAAACATGAGTTCCATCAACTTTCTGACTCACATTGTTATGTCCCAGCTGTCAATCAGCACAGCTTTGGACATACATTGGTTAAGTATGGGTTAAGCTGTGTTTCTACTGGTTAACGTTAAGCTGTGTTCCTATTGGTTAACGGGTTGACAGCTGTGGGTTTAAATAAACTGTCAACCCAGAGTTCGTTGTATTCGTTCTGAAGCAGTGGTGAATAAACCGTTCCGTTAAACGCCTCCGACTCTCACATTGAATACCCGTCCAGAATATATAAAACTGGCAACGAGGATGGGATTTTAAGTTCCCATTAATATTCTTGATTACGTTAAGAAATAACTGTTAAGAATGGTGACTATGCCTATGTTCGCTCCATTCAATGCGGAGAGAGAGTCGTGGGAGGCATTCGTGGAGAGATTTGAGTGCTTCTTGATGGCTAATGAACTGGCTGAAGTATCAGGAGACAGAAAAAAAGGTTATTTCCTGAGTGCTTGCGGGACAGGAATGTTTGGGACAGCCAGAGCGCTGTCAGCCCCAATGTCTGTAAATACAGTTCCGTAGGAGCTCCTTTTGTCTAAATTAAAGGGTCATTATGCTCCAGCCCCATCAAAGATTACAAGAAGGCATGCCTTTCGGCAGTGTTTACAAAAAGAGGGAGAATCCATTAGTCAATATATGGCTACGCTTCACAGAGAAGCGATTAACTGCGAGTTCCCTGTATTAGAGGATGCATTGCTGGAACAGTTTGTGTGTGGAATCAGGGACTTGTGCCTGCAGCGACGGTTATTAGCGCGTTCTGAAAGCAACCTCCACATAGCCGTTGACGAAGCCAAGGCTGCCGAAATGGCTGAGAAGTCGACAGTTCAGATTCAACGTTACTGGGCTGCCAGCTCCTCAGTACTGAAATCGGCTGCTGTTAACCAGCAAAGCAGCCCGAAGGAAGAAAGAGACATGAGCCCTGAAGAAATTGACCGCCTCAAAACTAGATTGGTCAGACGGCCTCAGGAGGGTTGTCTCAGCTGTGGAGGCAATCATTACCGGTCAAACTGCTGATTCAAAGACGTTGTGTGCAGGCGCTGTCAAAAAAAGGGCCATTTAGCTAAAGTTTGCCGAGCTTCCTCGCCCAACCCCAACACCGCAAGGAACAGTTTCGGAGAAAGGAAGACCGCCTGGCAACCGGGAAGAAACAAGGCATCCTGCGCCATTTCTGTGGACGACCAGCCTCCAAACAATTGGGAGGTGCAGTCCGCTAGAGAGGAAGCAGTGAAAGGAAAAAAATTCTACCTTACACTGCTACTGGAAGGGTTCCAATGCAAAATGGAGATAGATACTGGTTCTGCCAAAACAATCATCTCCTGGCACACTCTCAAACACATATTACCTAACCTTTCTAAAGAATCTCTTTCTCATTGCAGTTGCAGATTGCGAGATTACCAAGGGAACTTCATTCCGGTGATGGGAAAGATGTCGGTGTTGGTAGAGTACAAAAAGTTTAAAGGCAATTTACCACTCATTGTCGTTGCCAACCCCTTGGCTAGCCTGCTGGGTATTGAGTGGTTTGAACCATTGGGTTTGAATATTACTGGCATTCACGCTTCTTCTGTTGATGATGACTTTGACAAGCTCGCAAAAGAATATGACGATGTGTTTGATGGAACAGTGGGTAAATATAAGGGTACCCCTATTGCACTTAATTTAGATCCACAGGTAAGCCCAGTTAGACTGAAGGCTAGGAGGGTACCATTTGCTCTTAAAGCTAAAGTGGAGGCAAAATTGGATAAATTGGTCTGCCAAGGGATCCTGGAACCTGTAGATTATTCACAATGGGAAACCCCGATTGTAATCCCTGTAAAGGGAGATGGGTCCATTAGGATCTGCGCGGACTACAAAAATACATTAAATAAAGCCCTACAATCTAACCCTGTACCAGTGGTGCAGCACTTGCTGCATTTCCTGGGACAGGGACGGATCTTTGCTAAGTTAGACATGGCACAGGCTTATCAACAATTGCCTGTGGATGAGTCAACCTCCAATGCACAGACAATTGTGACCCATAAGGGGGCATTCCGCTGCTGGAGGCTTCAATTCAGAATCTGTGTTGCCCCGGGTATTTTCCAATGCCTAATTGAGAGGCTACTCCATGGTCTGGACGGGGTAGTCCCTTATTTCAATGATGTGTTAGTGGCAGCAAGGGATGGGGCAGACCTAATCCGCAAATTGAGGGCAGTGTTACAGAGATTCAGGAACGCTGGACTACATCTAAAAAAGAGTAAATGGCCCCCAGGAGTACCATCAGTTGATTTCCTAGGGTTCCGCATTGATGCTGAGGGCATTCATCCCACCAAATCTAAGGTGGAGGCTATCCACAATGTCCCTGCCCCTAAATCAAAAAGTGAACTTCAAGCATTCCATGGGCTACTGAACTTTTACGTGGTTTTCCTACTGAATAAGGCTTCCGTGGCTGAGCCGCTACACCGTCTGCTGGACGGTGCTACGACCTGGCATTGGGGCGAGAAGGAAGCTGCAGCTTTCGCTAAGGTTAAGGCACTCCTCACTTCATCGGCGGTCCTCGTGCAGTATAATGAGCGACTGCCTCTAACACTCACGTGTGACGCTTCACCTTATGGCATTGGCGCTGTTTTAGCTCACAGGTTACCTAACGGGAGCAAAGCACCTATAGCTTACTTCTCGCGCACCTTATCGAGTACCGAACGTAATTATGGGCAAATCGATAAGGAGGCACTGGCAGCTGTGGCGGGAGTCAAACGATTCCATGAGTATTTGTACGGCCGTCAGTTCTTGTTGGTCACCGACCACAAACCACTACTGGGCATTCTGGCAAGTGACCGACAAACACCCCAGATTCTTTCACCAAGAATGTTATGCTGGTCAGAATTCCTGGCATCTTATTCATACCGATTAGAACACCGGCCAGGTAAAACTTGGGACATGCTGACACGTTAAGTCGCTGTCCCTTGCCCATACCGGTTACAGACCCCACTCCTACATCCACAGTCCTAGCCATTGAGGACATTAAATTACCACTCACGGCGACGGACATTGCAGCTAGCTCTAGCTTGGATGAGGTGTTATCTCAGGTTATCGATTATATACGAAGAGGGTGGCCAGCAGAAATCATAAAGGAAGAATTACAGCCGTATTATCGTAGGCGAACAGAACTGTCCGCCCTTCATGGGTGTGTGTTATGGGGCAGCCGGGTCATAGTGCCACAAGCTCTTCGAAACAGAGTATTGACAAGATTGCATGAGGGACACCCGGGCATCGTACACATGAAAGCGTTGGCCCGTAGCGCAGTCTGGTGGCCGAGGATGGCCGAGGCCATTCAGACATGCGTGAGCCAGTGTCCTCAATGTCAGGCTACTCGATCTGCTCCACCTAAAGCCGAGCCTTGGGTATGGGAGATTCCTTCTTCCCCTTGGTTTAGATTACATCTAGACTTTGCCGGCCCAGTACAAGGAACCATGATATTAGTGGTAGTGGATGCCTTGTCCAAATGGATTGAAGTAATACCAATGGGCTCCACTACCGCAGAAGCCACGATCAGTGCCTTAAATAAATTATTTGCATGCCATGGGCTGCCAGACATTGTGGTCACTGATAATGGACCACAATGGACAGCAGCCATATTTCAAACATTTTTAGCCTCCTTGGGCATTAGGCAGGCTCTAACAGCTCCATACCACCCAGCAAGCAATGGCTGTGCTGAACGGGTGGTCAGATCAGTCAAGGAAGCATTGAGGAGGATGGAGACAGGAAGCTTGCAGGATAAAATAGCTAACTATGTTTTTAGGCAGCACACTACCCCGTGCCCACTGAACAACAAAACACCCGCAGAAATCCTCATGGGAAGGAGACTGCGAACAACTTTGGATAGATTGCACCCTAATTACGCCACTAGTAAAAGTCCCTTAATAATGGCCCAACAGCAGCAGTTTCATAACAATGATTTGGTCTTCGCCCAGAATTTTGGGGGGGGGTCTCCTAATTGGGTGCCAGGGACAATAATAGAGGTAACAGGACCCTGCTCTTACAGGGTCCTACTAAGCGATGGTCGGGTTTGGCGGAGACACGTAAATCAGATGCGCCGCCGAGAAACCACAAGTGGTGTGGAAACGAATGAAAAAAAACCGGTGAATGTGCTACCGCATACCCTGCTGCCTAGCTGCCCGATGTGACCGACAGAACCTTAACGCCGCACCGCTCACAACTGAAGATCCGGCTGAGTCGTCTCGACAACACGAGCTGGACTCTCAGACACAGATGATACCATTTCCATTGACAGCTCCAACTTGTACATTTTCAGCACCAAGGCCAGGGTTCCTGGTACGACGTTCAGAGAGGACCCGGCGCAGGCCGGTGTATCTCTCAGATTACGCATGGGCGTTACGGGGGGGAAAGTAGTGTTATGTCCCAGCTGTCAATCAGCACAGCTTTGGACATACATTGGTTAAGCATGGGTTAAGCTGTGTTTCTACTGGTTAACGTTAAGCTGTGTTCCTATTGGTTAATGGGTTGACAGCTGTGGGTTTAAATAAACTGTCAACCCAGAGTTCGTTGTATTCGTTCTGAAGCAGTGATGAATAAACCGTTCCGTTAAACACCTCCGACTCTCACATTGAATACCCGTCCAGAATATATAAAACACATGATGGTTTGAAGAGCCATGTCTTAAATGTTCTCCATAAAGCTACCAGGGTTGGGACCATTTTAATATCAGGTGGTTCAGGATGTTTAAAAAAGGCACATTTTTGGTGTCCTACTGTGTTTCCCTGAAAATATGACATGTCCTGAAAATAAGGCCATGTCAGATTTTTGGGGTGGGCAAAAATATATGCCCTCTCCCCAAAATAAGTCCATTGGACAATGGACAGGCAGAGCACCACTCACCAACCCAGCGGTATCCCAAAGGTGCCAAGCCGTGGGAGCCAGGGGTGGGAAACAGGCGCTTGAATGGCTTGGCGCCTTCAGAATACTGCTGGGTTGGTAAATGGCATTCTACCCAGCTGAAGGGGGGATTGTGCAAGCACCTGTTCTGCCCCTGCTTGCGTGCCTCCCAGACTCACCACGACCTGGGCCAGCTCTCCCTGCAGGGCCACAGGGGCAGAACTGGAGAGTCTTCCAGAGAGTCTTCCAGCAGCTGGGCCACAACCATAGAGCGGCAAGCGCACTCCCAGAGTGGCCACTGCCAGAAGACTCTCTGCAACGGCTCCCAGAAGACTCAGCAGCAGACTTCTGGGGTTTGGAAGCTGCAGAAGAAGCCATCCTCAGTGCTGGGATGGCACCGCCGGCGCCGCCCTGGCCCTGCAGGGAAAGCTGGCCCGGGTTGTGGTGAGGTGGGAGGCGCATAAGTGGGGGGGGGGGGGAAGGGACGGAACAGGTGCTCGTGCAACCCCCTTCTCCAGCTGGGCAGAGCGCCACTCACTGACCCAGCAGTATCCCGAAGGCGCCAAGTTGCATGACCACCTGCCCTCTCCAAGCTGCGGGAGCTTGGTGAGAGCTTGGTGTGGGGACAGGAGGACACAGGCATAGCCTCAGGGGCAGGCATGAGGTGACCATGCTCACTGCCTCCTGCACCCCCAAAACAATAACCCCCCCAGCAATAAGGCCAAGGCCATATTTCAGGGGTCAAAAGAAAATAAGACCCTGTCTTATTTTCGGGGAAACATGGTAGTAGATAGCATTTTCCCATCAATAGGACCTAGATCATACCCTGCCTGCTGGATTTAATGGGACAAGTAGAAACAATCAGAAAGAGGTGGTCTCTCAAATGTCTTGGCCCCATTTCATTAAACATTTTTAGATGGTAATCTGCATCTTTACTTTTACCTAGAAGTCTGCATATGCAACTTGTGAAACAAAGATGTAACAGATGTGGCTGCTTTGGCAATTATAGTTGTTTTATTTGATTTATATCCCGTCTTTATTTTTTATAAACAACGCAAGGCAATAAACATATCTAGTGCTCCTTCTCCTTCCTATTTTCCCCACAACAACACTACGAGATGAGTTGGGCTGTGCAAGAGTGAGTGGCTCAAGGTTATCCATATGGGTTTCATCGCTAAAGTCAGATTTGAACTCAGGTCTCCTGGTTTCTAGACTGGTACCTTAACCACTAGACCAAACTGGCTTAACAACTATCATTGCCTGTGCAGTCACATTCTGGACCAATTGTCACTTCTGAATGTTTTTCAAGGATAACCTCAGTACAGTAATCCATTCAGGACTTGACCAAAGCATGTGCAGTGCCTCCTTTTGTAGCCATCATGGTTCTAGACATTGGGGCAGAACTTTCACAGTGTGGTTGACCTGAGGTGAGGATTTATAACTATGTATAATCTGCATATTATGTTATCTCACCTTGCACCATCAAATGACTATCCCAGTAACTTTATGTACATGTTAAAACAGGACTGAGAGAGCAGCAAGCCCTTTGGTCTCCCACAAAATGGGGAGAGCTATGAGGTGGGTTTCTCTCTCCCCGCATCAGCATTGACTGTGACATACCCTTGAGAAACAATTAGGGAAAAGCTGGGCAATTCCGGTACCTTAGTAACAGCTTGATATCATGATGGATTTTCCAAATAATACTGCAGAAATGGCTCTATTTTGCCTTGTTGGGGAACCAGTGTAGTCATGTAAGAAGATATATTATTTATTTAGTAAGATTTGTAGGCTGCCTCTGCCTTGGACTCTAGGCAATTTCAGTACAGTAAGATATTAGAATAGAGCAAAGGTAACAGTAAAAACATTAATAAAAGTATTTACCAGCATCACTACTCCTGGTAAATTGTTGGACACCCAGTTTAGTATCAAATACTTCTGTAAAGATTCTGCAGAAGAGTTGTGTCTTAACAATCCTGTATAACAATAGGACATTCTACTTTTGGAAGAAAGACTGTTCTAAAGGTAGGGAGTCATTGCAAAGAAGCTCTGCTTCTATGATGCCCTGGCCCCCACCTTCCAGATCCATGAAGGTTCAGGGAACCTTCCTAACCAGACTGCATTAGGTAGGCAGATTCTACTCAGAAGCTTTGAAGATCTCCAGGACTCAAGCACCTTTACAGGTATTAATTAGCACCCTGTATCGTAGCTTGAAGAAAGCCGGCCATCAATGGAGCTCTTGCAACAAAAAGATAATCTGCCTTTCTGATTTCACCTATGAACAAGTGGGCAGCTGATCTTGCACCAACTGAAGCTGATGGTTGTCCATGGCAATCCCACATATACTGAATTATAATAGCCCAAATGCAAGATAACAAAGACATGAGCTACTCCTAACAGCAAATCCCAGACTATACCTATCCAAAGCTAGGCAAACACTCTTCTGGCCCTGACTTGTAGCTATTGCTACAGTAGAAATTGGAAATCCAGGAAATCTCTAGATTGTACATTTGCTTCTTCAGTGCAACTCCATCTGATACCAGCGATGGAAATGGATGAATTCTAGCCATATAGTCTTCCCAAGATTAAAATTAGATCCGTTTCTTCCCATAAAGTCCTGTGTAGTGTCCAGACATCAGAAAAGATTAGCTACCCTCCTCCTAATACATAATCACTCTTGCAATTGCAAGGTGGCAGGAAGGTAAAAGGGACAAAATACACAGTAGCCATGCTGGAATATATACAAGCAAGGTGGATGCAGACCCTTTCAATTTACTTTTAAAACAAATATTTTTTGAAGGGAGAACAAAGGAATGCGTCCTTCTCCAATGTACTGAGGCGAATCCAAGGAATGAGTTAACTCTCCCATGCTGCTCATTAGACTGAGTCTGTCAATCTTTTGTAGCCATGCCTCTCATGTCTGCGTTCCCAGTTTTGACTCAGTCTTCAGCTCAAAAGATATTTATAACTTAGCTCCAGCTTTCAAAACTACAGAGCAAAGTTAGACAAAATTTCCCTTCCTTGGATTCTCACTTGGCAACAGAGGAAAGCAATTGGCTTCTTCCAGTGTTCACAAGGAAAGTGAACTATCAGGCAGGCTCCCGGTCCGACCGGCATAGCCACCATTATCTGGCTCAGTCTAGCGGAGCCAAGGCCCCTTGAGGCTGAAAGGCAGGCTCCCCAGTCTGACCGACATAGCTGCCATTGTCTGGCTGAGTCCAGCAGAGCCAAGGTCCCTTGAAACTCCCATGATCTGTGGAGGGGATTGGAGTCACTGCCCGGTATCCGGTGCATACTTGTGAGTGGCAATTACTTAGCCGTGACAGTTGTGTTTCCGTGAGAAATGAGTCTGCCTTTTTGAAGGGCCAGATCCAGAAAAATGGAGCCTTCTACAGCAACAGACAATCATGAAGAAACTGTAAGTGGGATAGAATTGGGTTTGCCAGCCAAGCCTCCGGCCCCAAGGAAACGCTCCTCAATGCCGAAATCGGCTACCACAGGAGTAGCTGCCCGCATCAGGGCAAAAACTCTTTCCTCCAAAAAGACCTCTAAAGCCAAGGGAAAAGGATGTGCGGAGGCATCAAAAAGGCCTGGACAAGGAGATTGCCAATCCAGAAAGGGAGGCGGAATGAGATAGGCAAGTGAATTTCCCCTTGGGTGAAACTGCCTTTTCCCACTCTTTTCAGCCTCAGCTGTACAGCCTCTGAGTGAGGCAAGGCAAATGAATACCTTGAACTCCAATCTTGGTCACCAGATGGTGCTCAAGAGCAAGCCTCTCAGCCACAGTATTCAATGGCAGAAAGCAATGAGATGTGCCTTACTCCTTTTTCAAATCTGCTCCCAGCAGAAAGGCATTGGGGACCAGCTCCAAAAAGGATAAAGCCTATCCCAGAGGCTACCTTTACCCCTACAGCGGTGGGGCTTTGTCCATGGGAAAACCAGGAACCAGAAACCACCAGAGATGCATGGGTTCTAAACACACTAAGACTAGGTCTCCCTCTCGACTTCTCTCCACACCCCTGAGGTTCTTCATTCGTTGCCCTATCTCAAAAAAACAAAGCAAAAAGAGTCCTCATGGAGGCCGCAATCCAACACCTATTGGACATTCAAGCCATCCAACCAACTCCAGAGGACCAGCAGAGACAGGGGTTTTACTCCATTCTATTTGTAGTCCAAAAAGCCTCAAGGGTGTGTGTGGAGAGCAGTGGTGGGTTTCAGGCGGTACTCTCCGGTACGGGTGTACCAGAGCCTGCCTCGAGCACCGGGTACCGTTCTGGTATGGTGCTCTGGAGGGCCCAGCCACACGCCTGCATGCCTTACCTGTCTTTAAAGCCTTTGATGTTTCCGCGCAGGTGCATGGTGCGTACAGTGCCTGCACGACACTCTGCCGATCAGCTGGAGCATTTGTGGAGGCTTGCGGAGGAGTCACTGGAAGGTAAGATGCATGCACACACGTTCATGTGGAGGACGCCGGGCCCACCACAGGTGGAGAGTGATTCTTGACCTAAAAAGGCTCAACAAGCATTTGGTGTACAAAAGATTCAAGATGCAGTCCCTCCAGTCCATACTGGGGAGCATCCAAAAGGGCGATTTCCTGACATCAATAGATTTGACAGAGGCATACCTCTATAAACCTATATTGCTAGCATACCAACAATTCCTACGGTTTTGCTATGTGAACAGGCACCACCAATACAGGGCCCTCCCATTCGGCCTATCCTCAGTGCCCAGGACATTCATGAAAATCCAGGCGATGCTCTTGATTCACCTCAGGTCTATCCCAATTCGTGTCCAATGCTACTTGGATGACATATTAATCCACTTCTGTCCATTCCCTGGAGGATTCCACCAGACAGAATCTCCCTCAGTCAGGAAGCCCTCCCCCCCAGACATTTAGTGACTCCAACTAACCATCTGGCACAGCTCTGAGGTTGGACAATGTCTCTGTCTGGGTGATATGGACCATCCAAAACCTCCAGGAGGCCTTCTATCAACAAGATTTATGATTCCACCTGGAAAACCTTCTGTGCCTGGTGTTCCAAATCCTCAATTGATCCCCTCTCAGGGCTGGTAGCCCAGATCTTGGACTTTCTACAGGATGGGCTGGACAAGGGCCTGTCACCCAATACGATATGCAGAGAAGTGGCTGCTTTGTCATCTGTATTATCTTTGGGGATCTGGAATCCCTTGCACAGCACCCTATTGTGCATAGCTTCATAATTTTCAATTTCAATTTTATTTGATTTCTAGACCGCCCCCTCTCCCCGAAGGGACTCGGGGCGGTGTACAGGTACCACATTAAAAAAACCATATACATAATAAATACCCTTAAAATCAAATTAAACCTTAAACCCTGTACAAATTGATAAAAATTAAAACTTGGCCTAAAACCAACCCATAGACTTTAAAAATGCAGACTTGAGGTGGGTAAGCTGAGATTAGGCCAGGCCGGCTAAATTGAACAGGTGGGTTTTAAGCTTCTTACGGAAGAAGCGCCCCTTTTATTTAGAGGCGCAATGAATTTGAAACCTGTGACGGTACATCAATATACCCCTGGGAATTGTCTAAGGTTCTCTAGGCTCTCTCCTCGGCACCCTTTGAGCCATTGAGATCCACCAGCCTTTGTTTCCTCACCTGCAAGGTGGCATTTTTCATGGCCATCACTTCAGCGAGATGCATCTCTGAATTGCCAGCCCTTTCAATAAGAAAGGTGTCAGGCCTGTAATTCTGGTCAAAGATTTATTGGGATCTGGCGGAGGTGTTCAGTGAGGAAGACGGGCTGTTTCATTGGTATAGTAGTTGGGAGGGGGGAATAGAAAGGAGTAGGATTGTGGAATGTATTGTTATGGATTTTCTTAGAAGCTCAAGGTCGTCTTTTGTCTCCGCACCTCGACACCTGGCCGGAAGAAGAGGGGTGTACATGCCAGCGTGGAAGATGAAGATTGGACCATGTGATGAATTATGGGGTGTGGGGATAGATGATGAACTTTTAACTGGGTGAACTCACAGGATGTGCGTTAGAGTTGAAATTCAACAGCATAATGCCAAAATGCCTGTCTTATTAAATTGGAGTTTTAAGGATCACTTTGCCCTGGACAATGATTTAATTCTGCATGATATTTGGAACGCTGACAAAAGGATTTGTGCGTTTTCCATCCCAACAGTGTGGTTCTGTGATTAGATCCTTCATTCCTTCCCAAGGTCAATTCCTTGTTTCACCGGGCACAGGAACTAATTTTACCAGACTTCTGTCCTGGTCTGATCCATGCCCTAGAGAAGAAATGGCACACATTGGACATCAGGAGGGCTCTCCACAGCTATATTAAGAGGGCAGCCTCCTTTCAGAGAGTCTCTTTTTGTATCCTTTCAACCCTCTACATTGGGTAATAAGGTCACAGCATCAAAATAGGCTGGTGGATACGGACATGCATCGCCAAATCATATGATCTTCAGGCTCTTCTGTTACCTTGGCGAGTGACAGCCCACTCCACTAGGAGCGTGGCCACTATGGCAGCATGGGTCACACAGGCCTCCATTGAAGAGATATGCAGAGTGGTGACATGGTCCTCACCATCATTGTTTATACGACAGTATAAAATGGACACTTCGGCTGAAGCAGTCTTCGGCAGACAAGTTCTCCAGAAGGGTACACAGACTTGGGAACTCTGGACCAGACTGCTGCCCACTCTTAGGACAAGCCAGCTTTGGTATGTCCCATTCCTTGGATTCTCCTCAGCACACTGGAGAAGGAGCATTGGTCTTACCTGATGCACTCCTTCTTGGTGTGCTGAGAGAGAATCCAACCCCACCCTGATGACTGTCTCATCCAGAGTCTAGGAGTGGCCAAGTCAGGCCAGGAAACACATTCAAGTCAATAATTACCCCTTCATCGAAAACTGGGGACGCAGACATGAGAGGCTACAAAAGATTGACAGACTCAGTCTAATGAACAGCAAGGCAGAGTTAACCCATTCCTCGGATTCCCTCTCAGCACACTGAGAAGGAGCGTGTCAGGTAAGACCAATGCCCCTTTTATGAAATTGAGGTTGAGACGTTCATTACTGACCAATTGCTGAATATTGATTGGTAGAGACATTTTCTTTCAATGGATAGAGTTCTATCTGGTTGCTGCAAATCCACCACATAGAAGGGACTGTAGTGTCCTGGCCATTAACGTGGTGAGAACACCTGACTCAAACCCAGTTTCATCTCAATTCTGGTGTCAGGAGATTTGTCAATGGAGCTAGAAGTGCTGCAGAATCAGTTATTATGTTCTCCAAGCATTTTTAGTGTTAGCAAGATAATAGTATTTTGGTTTTGTTACTCGAAATCAGAAGCCAGTGTTTTTCATACCTTCAACTTAATCTTGGTCATCCGAACAATTCCCGTCTTCTAAAAATAAATGGCAAATATGAGTGAATGACATTAATAGAGAGGAATTTATCAAATTTATACTTTACAATATTAATTTTATAGTCAGCCATTTCTTCTTGCTTTGTAAAGGAGTGTTGGTTGGACAGTTCACTAAATGAAATAGAATAGAGCATCCTAGAGTGCTTCATTGTTAGGATCAGCACTTTAAAAAGTCTTACTGCATTATTCAAGAACTGGCTTGTCAGGGCTTTTTATCTCGTGTTTTCCAACCCAGAAGTTTCAGTTGGCCTCTCAACAGCCCAGTGTTATCCCCCCAACAACCCAGTGATTCAAGTTGGTCTGATGGGGTAAGTGTAACAGATTCCCCAAATCAAAGACATTCACCAATCCAACTGCAGCTTTAGGATTTATAACAGTGGTTCTCAGCCTGTGGGTCGGGACTCCTTTGTGGGTCGAACAACCCTTTCACAGGGGTCGCCTGAGACCATCGGAAAACACATATTTGAACCGAGACACCAATTTTATGGTTGGTCACCACAACATGAGGAACTGTATTAAAGGGAAGGTTGAGAACCGCTGATTTATAATAAACCAATCTGAAAAGGAATTCTGCAGGTGGATTTTTTAAAAACAAAATTTTGTCAATCCACACTTATTTTCCAACATTAGAACAAGCATAGAATAAGTCACCATGTGTTAATAAGAACATTTAAGAAGACAAATGTTTTGGACATTGGAACCATAATTATAGAAACAAATCTCTCTAGGATACATGCATGAGAGCTGGAATTTGTATTCTTGTAAGCTATATAGCTTCTTCATTAATTATTAATTATATTTTGCATATGTCTGTTCTATTCGTTTCCCCCTCAATATCAGGGATGATGCCAGGATTGTTGAAAGGCAATACAAAGCATCTTCTTGAACTGTAGCAGGACTGCAGGTTGCTTCTCTTTTACTTTGTTTTGGTGAATACTGACAAATTGGTCTGTATTTGGTTTTTTTTAGTGTTGCCTGAATGCTCTGAAATCCTGATGCAGAAATTTTGTAGCAAGTTATCAGATAACTGAGGGCAGCCTAGTGACTGGAAAGATGGCAGTCCAGATTTGAGACCAGAGTGCCATGTGATGGGGTGAGCTCCCATCCTTGCCCCAGCTCCTGCCAACCTAGTAATTTGAAAGAATGCAAACGTGAGTTGATAAATAGATACCACTTCTATGGGAATGTAACACCCACATGACTGCAGAAATATCTTCAGCCAGTTCTGGTTCAATGGCTTTGAAATGAGCACCGGCCCTTATAGTCAGCAATGGCTAGTGGAGTAAAATCTGAAGGGACTCCTTTATTAAGATAATTAAGATGAAATTCTCTGTTAATTTTAATTTCTTATTTTTATATAAATCAAATAAAATAGTTGTACACATTATTTTCAATACCAGCATCCCACCCAAAATTCCCAAGGTTTCCTAGCTCCACTCATGTTCATGTTATTGTGATGTCTTCACTTCGCTCACCTGACCTAAACCAACTATGACTATGGGTTGTTGAGTGAGCAGATTCTGACTTACAAACAAATCATGTTTTTTTTCATATAAAGTTGATCTGTTCTGTCCCCTAGCCTCTGGTAACACAAATCTTTTGCAGTGTGCAAGGACTGGAAAAAATCACTTCCTCACCAGATCCTTCTTGATTGCTGCAGAAAGGAAGAAGAAACATCCATGTTCTCTCTCTCTCCCCCTCCCTCCTTCCCTCCCTCCCTCCCTCTCATTTTGGGTGCTCAAGGCAAATCTCCGAAAGTTAAAATAAATAGTCCTAAAGCTCCCATATCTCTCACTTGGTAGACATGCCTTTAAAAGGCTTGGAGGATTATTTGTTCCTCTTTCCCCCAGCCTTCCTAAGAAATATCTGCTCATAAACAGCAGGACTTTTAATCCTGTTTGCTAGTAGCGTGAGATGATATTTGTTTACTGCAAAAGTGATTGAGCTGTGGCAAAATAATATTGCATAGTGTAGGTTCAACTTGAGAGCCAGTTTGTGCAGTCATTAAGGCACCAATTAGAAACTGAGTTCTAGTCCTGCCTTAGGCACAAAGGCAACAGTATGACCTTGGTCCAATCATTCTGAATAGAATAGAATAGAATAGAATAGAATAGAATAGTAGCTGGAAGGGACCTTGGAATTCTTCCTTTCCAGCCCCCCTGCTCAAGCAGGAGAACGGAGGCTAAAACATATAAAGAACGGTTGCTGGAATTGGGTATGTCTAGTTTGATGAAAAAAAGGACTAGAGGTGACATGATAGCAGTGTTCAAATATCTGAGGGGCTGCCACAAAGAAGAGGTGTTCTCCAAAGCACCTGAGGGTAGGATAAGAAGCAATGAGTAGAAACTAATCAAAGAGTGAAACAACCTAGAACTAAGAAGAAATTACCTGACAGTTAGAACAATTAATCAGTGGAACAACTTGCCTCCTGAAGTTTGTGAATGCTCCAACACTGGAAACTTTTCAGAAGAGATTGGATAACTATTTGTTTGAAATGCTATAGAGTTCCCTGCCTAAGCAGGGGGTTGGACTAGAAGACCTCCAAGATCCCTTCCAACCCTATTCTATTCTATTCTATTCTATTCTATTCTATTCTTCCATTCCATTCTATTCTATACCATTTCAGACAAGTGACTGTCTAGTCTCTTCTTAAAAACCTCCAGTGATGGAGTGCTCATGATTTCTGAAGGCAAGCTGCTCCACTGGTTAATTGTCCTCACTGTTAGGAAGTTTCTTTTTAATTCCAGGTTGCTTCTTTCCTTGATTAGTTTCCATCCATTGTTTCCTGTCTTGCTTTCCAGTGCTTTGGAGAATAATTTGACTCCCTCTTCTTTGTGGCAGCTGCTCAAATATTGGAATACTGCTATCATGTCACCCCCTAGTTTTTATTTTCTTTAGACTAGCCAAACCCAAAACCTGCAATTGTTCTTCATATGGTTTGTCTCCAGGCCTTTGATCATCTTAGTTGCTCTTCTTTGAACTTTTTTTCCCCAAAGTCTCAACATCTTTTTTGTAATATGGTGACCAAAATTGGTTGCAGTATTCCAGGTGTGGTCTTACTAGGATTTTATAAAGCGGCATTAATATTTAATGTGACCTTGATTCTATGCCTCTGTTTATACAACCCAGAATTATATTAGCTTTTTTGGCTGCTGTTACACACCGCTGGTTCATATTCATATTTCAACCCTAGGAAAAAGGCAATGGCATACTACTTGCAAAATATTGCCAATAAATCTGCAGGTAGTTTTCCAGGAGTCAACACTATCTAGGAGTGCATATTGACTCATAGAGACCACTCCCCCCAATTTAACTTGATATTGCACTAATTTCTGCAGCATTACTGTATAAATCTTGTCTTTTCCAGCCTTCCAAAATAAATATATAAAATTATTTTTAAAATTTCTATTATATCTTTGTCTTCCAGTTCAATTATTCCTAATAATTGTCTCTAGGATGCACTTTAGAATTGTAAATGTGTACCCACACTCTCACATCAAGAGAGGACAAAAGATATCGCTTTCTCTCTCTGCGTAAGGGATTTCAGATGACTTGTTCTTCCTTGAACCCACCAGCTTCGTTTTAATTCCACAAGGGAACTATAGTTTGCACCTGATATCCTGAAAATACATTTTAATGCACATGGCACATTTAGAACTTTTTGCCTCAATCAATTTGAATAAATAGAATAGAATGGATCTATTCTTTTCTGATCAATAAAGGTTTGCTGATTTGCAAATTTACAAAACAGCTGATAGTGAGAATTAGGACTTTTGGCTAGAAAAGAAAAGGATAAGTAGGATTTTGCAAATATGTACAGTAATTAGCATTGAAACTATTATGTATTCATCTAAATTAAGTTAACCCATTGATCCATTCAGCTCCGTACTACTTATATCAAGTACTATGAGCAATTACATCCATTTATTAAATTTCATAGGGAAGAAAAACATCCATGTATTGTCATAAAGAATCTGTCATTCAATGTCATTGGGTAATCCTGAATTCTGCTATTAAGAAAGGAGGAGAAAAACCTCTATCCACCATCTCTATATAGGTAGTCCTCAACTTACAACTACAACTGAGCCCAACATTTCTGTTGCTAAGTGAGACAGTTGTTACGTGAATTTTGTTCCATTTTACAAACTTTCTTGCCATAGTTAAGTGTATCACTGCAGTTGTTAAATTAATAACAAGATTATTAAGTGAATCTGGCTTTCCCATCGACTTTGCTTGTCAAAAAAATCACAGAAGGTGAGCACAAGACCTTGGGAGACTGCAACTATTATAAATATGAGTCAGCTTCCAAGCATCTGAATTTTGATCACATGACCATGGGGATGCTGCAATCATTGTAAGTTTGAAAAATGGCCATAAATCACTTTTTCAGTGATGTAACTTTGAACGGTCATTAAGTAAACTGTTGTAAATCAAGGATTACCTGTATTCTTCTGTAATTTTATATACCTCTGTCAGGGCAACTTTTAAATTTAAAAAAGAACAATGAAAGGTTTCAATCATTGCAGTCTTTCTTCATAAGGAATTTCTCTGTCTCTTAAGCATTTGGATTAGATTTTTGTACCATATCATGTCACATCTCATACTGATTTTTAAGGTGCAGTAACCAGCACATATTATTGTAAATATAGTTGCATCATAATATATGCATATTTTTGCATAAAGTAATTATATCAACAGTATAATTTATGATTGTTTTTTAGCATAATTTTTGCAGAGGTCCAATGATGGATTGATGCTTTCATTAACCTACCCTTAATAATCCAAATTCTATTTCCTGGAAGACACCTTATACCATCAAAATAAAGTTAGAATTGTTTTTGTGTCAATGCATATCAATTTATATTTAAATTACACTGGGTGATTTTGTAATTTTCCCAGTTTGGAAAAAGCCTTTTATTGCTTTTTATTTCTTTATTTATTAAATTCACATGCTGCCCATCTGACTTTACAAAGCAATTTGGGCAGCACATATATGGATTTTCTTTTAATCATTTCAAACTATTTAGTGTCACTAGCAAGCCTAGCTGTCTCGTCCCTACCTCCAGGTCATTTGCATAAATGAAAAATCATTAGATTTAAAATATATCCTTGAATTACACAGTCTTTACATTCTTTCTCTTTAAGAACAGAGTATTCCTTCCCATTCTCTACTTCTGACCTTTAAACCTCTTGATTTAGGCCATGATTGCTCAATATTGTTTAGGAATTTTAAAAAAATCTACCAGATCATTCCTGCTTTGTTTCTTGCTGATATTCTCACAACCTTGTAATATTAGTGAGACAGAGCTATTTTCAGAACTTATGCTGATAGATTTGTCTTTGAGCTTGGTAATTTATCTCTTTGGTAACTTTTATCTAATACTGTATTTTAATAATATGGTAAACATATGAACTAATTGATCTTAGTTTCCTAGATTTCCCCCGGACAACATCATCATCAATTGGCATTCCACTGGTCATTGCCCACTTCTTTAACTAGAAAATTAGTCTTTGGGACATTTTGCTATTAGATCAGTGTTTTCCCATTTCATTTTTTTTAAACTCCCAGATGGATGCCATTTGGAGCTGGTGAGTTGTTTTCAATTGATCAATAATGTCTAGAACTCCATGCCTTGTTGCATTCCCTGAACCAGCTTCATAGTATCCCTTTTTGAAAAAGCCTACTTAGACATGAGTATCTGCTGTACATCTTCTGCACTGAACACATACACTTAATTTATGCAAATTATCTAGTCTCCTTTGACTCCATTAATAGAAATACTTTGTGATTTTTTCTTGTTGCTTATCTTCAATTTGCGCATCACCAGGTATTGCAATGTCAATGAACCAAACTTTTTTCTTTTCAACTATTATATCAGGTGTGTTGTGGGTCAAGTGCCTGTCAGTCTGAATTCTGAAATCCCAAAAGATCTTGACTTTTTCATTCTCTAGAACTTTCTCAACCTGGTGTTGCCAGTGGTTTTTGCTGTACTCAAATCCAAAATTCTGGCACAGTTTCCAGTGAATGATTTTAGCAACTGGGTCATGACGTTGTTGGTAGTCAGTTTGTGAAGTTTTGTTGCACCCACAGATTAAATGGCCGACTGTCTCATCTTTGTCATTACAGAGGCGGCATTTGCCGTTGGTGGTAACATGCTGAATTTTTGCCTTCATGCAAAAATTGTGACTAATTGTTCTTTTGCTGCCAAAATAATAATAACAATAATGAATAATAATGAATAATAATGAATAATAATGAATAATAATGAATAATAATGAATAATAATGAATAATAATGAATAATAATGAATAATAATGAATAATAATGAATAATAATGAATAATAATGATAATACCACCTGTATCCAGAAAGTCATGGGAACATAAAGTGGATAAAGTTATCGAAAATGAGAAGGTGAAGATCTTGTGAGACTTTCGAATACAAACAGATCGTCATTTGGAGCACAACACACCAGATATCACAGTTGTAGAGGGCTGAAGTGTACAATACAATACAATACAATACAATAGTAGAGTTGGAAGGGACCTTGGAGGTCTTCTAGTCCAACCCCCTGCCTAGGCAGGAAACCCTATACCGTTTCAGACAAATAGCTATCCAACATCTTCTTAATGACTTCGAGTGTTGGGGCATTCACAACTTCTGGAGGCAAGCTGTTCCACTGATTAATTGTTCTAACTGTCAGGAAATTTCTTCTCAGTTCTAAGTTGCTTCTCTCCTTGATTAGTTTCCACCCATTGCTTCTTGTTCTACCCTCAGGTGCCTTAGAGAATAGTTTGACTCCCTCTTCTTTGTGGCAACCCCTGAGATATTGGAACACTGCTATCATGTCTCTCCTAGTCCTTCTTTCTCTTAAGCTAAACATACCCAGTTCCTGCAACCGTTCTTCATATGTTTTAGTCTCCAGTCCCCTAATCATCTTTGTTGCTCTTCTCTGCACTCTTTCTAGAGTCTCCACATCTTTTTTACATCTTGGCGACCAGAACTGAATGCAGTATTCCAAGTGTGGTCTTACCAGTTTATTGATATTGCTGTTCCTGGAGATGCCAGGGTCGAAGAAAAAGAACTAGAAAAAATAATGAAACATTGCGACCTCGCCATCGAAACTACATGGCTATGGATGAAGCATGTAACCGTGATACCCATTGTCATCGGGGCACTTGGCACCATGTCCAAGAATTTTACAAGATGCATCAACAAATTGCAGCTTCCTGCAATAACACCAGCGGAACTGCATAAAACTGCACTACTCGGAACATCTTATATTTTAAGAAGGTACTTGGTTGATACCTAGGATGCTGGCAGCAACCATTAGCACCAGTCACTGGTATTTGTAATGCATTTTTGAATGTTCAGTTGGTTGAGTTTCATATTTAATGAATAAAGTTAATAATAATAATAATAATAATAATAATAATAATAATAATAATAATAATAATAATAATAATAATAATAATAATAATAATAATAATAATAATAATAATAAATAAAAATAACAACAACAACAGGAAGGTAGGCCTCTTTCCTTCCACCCCATTCCTGATCCATCCTTCCTACCACCAACAGGAAGGTAGGCCTCTTTCCTCCCCTCCCATTCCTGATCCTCCCTGCAGCTTCCTGCCCCCACCCCTGTTTGTCAATGGGCCATTAAGACCCCCAAGCCAGTCCCTTTACATAATAAAGAGTTCTCCCCTTCAGCTCCAGGGGGATGGGATTAAGGCATTATAATATTCGCCTTTTACCCAACTCAACACATGGCATCTGAAAACTCAACCAAACCTGGATTCAAAAGGTAGCCTAGAGAGTTGCCCCTGCATGGCCCCATGGGAGTATGACAACCAATCAGAATACACAGGAACAGGAAACAGAGGTGGGGCTGAACAGATTATAAAAAGCCTAGCAAGCCCCACCCTCGATGCTTCTCTTCTTCTCCACCAACATTGAAGCATGTGATCACTTTTTCTGTTCAGGACTCAAGCCATGTGGTCTTGTCCACCATTAAACCATCTTTCTAGGCAGCTTCCATGTCTCCAGTGTCTTTTTCCCCACTTGAAGCTGAACTCAGAAGGATATTTCTTTCAACACTACCACCAACAGGAAGGTAGGCCTCTTTCCTTCCCTCCCATTCCTGATCCTCCTTCCTACCACCAACAGGAAGGTAGGCCTGTTTCCTTCCCCCACATTCCTGATCCTCCTTCCTACCACCAACAGGAAGGTAGGCCTGTTTCCTTCCCCCACATTCCTGATCCTCCTTCCTACCACCAACAGGAAGGTAGGCCTGTTTCCTTCCCCCACATTCCTGATCCTCCTTCCTACCACCAACAGGAAGGTAGGCCTGTTTCCTCCCCCCCATTCCTGCTCCTCCTTCCTACCATCAAACATGAAGGTAGGCCTCTTTCTTGCCGTGGCTGGGCCTGGACAGCTATTTGGTGCGGTTCCTACAGTTATGATATTATCGTCCTTGAACCAGTGATGGCTTAGCACTGAGAACCAACCCAGGCACCTACCATCACTAATGATGATAAGAAACCAATAAAATTCCACTTTGGATCGGTCATCGCCTGGGTCAACAAGGACCACATCAGATGCTATAGCTCCTGGACATCTGTTGAAAAAGAGGCTACAGGGCTCAGTTGTTATTGCCAGCGAACCTGGGTGTGCAACTGCAAAGTGACTGGAACCAAAGTGCAAAATTTGGACAACCAAAGAAAATGGATGAATCCTCAAATATTACTATTAGGCAGAACCAACAGCCAGGGGATTTCAAAAAAGAATGGTGCAACTGTTGGAAGAAACAACACCCAGAAAGTGACATAACTGAACAAAGATTAATGGATCAAAGGCACTTCATCATCCGTAATAAAGTTTCACACAAGCAGAAATGCAACATTTAGAAATATTGGCTAAAAAGAAAACAAGTGATGATGAACAAGCTAAAGAAATTGGTCCAACAGCTGAACAAATTGACTAGCCAGTGGAAGAAACGAACATACAGGATGAAGACCCTCTTGTGCAACAACTTGAAAGTGTAGAGCTTAGTGATCTAGCAAAAATGCTGAAAGAAAAAATTGAAAACCACATCAAAGAAAATGTAAAAAGATAAAGACTACCTATCGTTCATGAAGGGCATAGCAAACGAGTGAAAGATCTGTTAACTGCCGTGAACAACATTTTAACTTCCATTCCATCCAGCACACTATATGAAACCAACCAATTAATGTATAGCACAGCCGCCATTATAACTGCAGAACTAAGTTATAAAATTCCAAAAAAAGAAGCCCACTGGAATACCAAAGTGGAAAATTCGACTTGAAAATAAAAATTTAAAAACTATGAGGGGATATCAGCAAACTGAAGTTCTTAAAAGAAGGAAAACTAAAGAACAAATAGCTGAAGAATAGTTTACACACAAAATACAACCTGGAGGAAAAAAAATAATGGAAATTATGGAAGAACGAAAACAAAGTGAAATAGCAACAGCAAGGAAAATTGAAAGATACGAAGGACAAATAAAACAATATTGTGAAAATGTCCAGTTCAGAAGAAACCAACACCTCTTCTACCGGTCCCTTGATGAAAATTGAGTCCAAACTAATATTCACCCATATAAAGAAAAAACTTTGAACTTTTGGAAAGAACTATGGGGAAACCTAGTGGAACACAATAACACTGCCTCCTGGATCAAAGATATTCAACAACAAACAACACAAAACAAGATGGAAACTATTGTAATAAAAACTGACCTGGTGGCAAAACAAGCAAAGAAGGTCAAGAACTGGAGTGCACCTGGCCTGGACAAGCCTCCATCATCGCATGGCCACTCAATTTGATCAAATGCTTCAAAATGCAACAAGCGAAGAATGGTTAACAGCTGGCTGAACATACTTGATAATGAAAGATCCTGAAAAAGGCACAGAACCAAGAAACTATCGCCCAATTACTTGCCTGCCAACAATGTTCAAACTTTTTACAAGGATACTGGCAAATTCAGTATTCAATCATCTGATGGAAAACAGTTTGTATCCAGTAGAACAAAAAGGAAAATATAAAAAATAGAAAGGAACAAAAGATCAGCTGCTCATAGACAAAATGGTACTAAAAATGCAAAACGAAGAAAAACAAATTTAAATATTTTTATTTATTTATTTATTTATTATTTTGACTTCTTAGTCGCCCCCTCTCCCCCAAGGGACTCGGGGCGACGTACACCAGCAGCGGTTGCAACGATACAATATGGAGGAGGTGGAACAATAAATAAATAAATTACAATAATTTAAAACAATTAAAAACCCCAATGATAGTTAAAGTTAAAAATTAAAATTAAAAATGCCCAAGAGGTGAGGAAGCTCTAAATTTAGCCAGGCCGGCTAGTCGGAACAGGTGGGTCTTAAGTTTCGTGCGGAAGGAGCGGAGGTCAGTCGTTGTCCTAATGTCTGGGGGGAGGTCATTCCAAAGGGTAGGGCGCATCACAGAGAAGGCCCTACTCCTGGGCGCCGCCCTCTGACACTCTCTGGAGGACGGCACCTGGAGAAGTCCCTCCCTGTGTGAGCGAATAGGTCGCAGGGATGTGTGGGGCAGAACGCGATCCCGCAGGTAGCTAGGCCCTGTGCCATGGAGCGCTTTAAAGATGGTAACTAACACCTTGAAGCGCACCCGGTAGGTCACAGGAAGCCAGTGCAACTCGCGCAGGAGAGGTGTTATATGGGAGAACCTCGTTCTCCCCATAATTGCCCGCGCGGCTGCATTCTGGACCAACTGCAATCTCCGGGCGCACCTCAAGGGGAGCCCCATGTAGAGAGCATTGCAGTAGTCCAGGCGGGACGTCACCAGCGCGTGTGTGACTGTGCGCAGGGCATCCCGGTCCAAAAGGGGTCGCAATTGGCGCACCAGGCGAACCTGGTGGAACGCCCCCCTCGCCACGGCTGTCACATGGTCATCCATAGCCAGCCGGGCATCTAGGAGGACGCTCAAATTGCGCACCCGTTCCACCGGGGCTAATTGCTCATCCCTGATGGCCAGAGATGGAATGTACTGGTTGAACCGGGAAGCCGGAAGCCACAGCCACTCTGTCTTGGAGGGGTTGAGCTTGAGCCTGTTGTCCCCCATCCAGACCCGCACGGCTTCCAGACACCGGGACATCACTTCGACGGCCTCGTTGGGGTGGTTTGGGGTGGAAATGTACAGCTGCGTGTCGTCAGCGTACAGATGGTATCCCACCCCAAAACCACGGATGATCTCGCCCAGCGGCTTCATATATGCATTGAACAGGAGAGGCGAGAGGACCGACCCCTGCGGGACCCAACAAGTGAGGGGCCTCGGGGTCGACCTCTGCTCCCCTGCCAACACGCATTGCGTCCGGCTGGAGAGGTAGGAGCAGAACCACCGCAACACGGTGCCTCCTACCCCCAACCCCTCTAGACGGCGCAATAGGATACCATGGTCGATGGTATCGAAAGCCGCCGAGAGGTCTAATAGGACAAGGACAGAGGAGCAACCCCTATCCTTTGCCCTCCAGAGATCATCCACCAACGCGACCAAGGCCGTCTCCGTGCTGTGTCCGGGCCGGAAGCCGGACTGGCGCAGGTCTAGATAATCAGATTCCTCCAGGTGACGCGGGAACTGCTGAGCCACCGCACTCTCAACAACCTTTGCTAAAAAAGGAAGGTTGGAGACAGGACGATAATTTGCTAGCTCCGTTGGGTCCAAAGAAGGCTTCTTGAGCAGGGGCCTCACCACCGCCTCTTTCAAGGTGGCTGGTAGAAGGCCCTCACTCAACGAAGCATTCACCAGTCCCAGTAGCCAGCCTCGTGAGCCCTCCCAGGATGCCAGTAGAAGCCAGGAGGGACACGGGTCCAATAAACATGTGGTGGCTCGCAGTCGCCCGCGCAACCTGTCCAAATCTTCGGTGACCACAGGGTCAAACTCCTCCCAGCGTGGTCTCTCAAGACTCGCCTCGGACGCCCCCCCTGGAGCACTGAAGGAGGTCCATTACCTCTGGATCTGAGCAATTTTATCCTGCAGGTATTCCCCGAATTCCTCTGCCCTGCCCTGCAAAGGGGGATCCCGCTGCCCCTGTGACAGGAGGGAGCGGGTCACCCGAAACAGGGCGGCAGGGCGGTTCTCTGCGGACGCAATAAGGGTGGCACAATATCGACGTTTGGCCACTCTTAATGCCACAAGGTAGGTCCTTAGGTAGGCTCTTACCTGTGGCATGGATTGATTGCAAGAAGGCATTTGACTCATTACCCCACAGCTGGATTAACACCTGTCTGGAAAACTTTGGAATCAGCAAAAATATCTGTACATTTTTGAAAGCAATTATACAACAATGGAAAACAGTTCTAACAACAAATGGGGAGAACATTGATGAAATCAACATCAGACGAGGAATCTTCCAGGGGGATTCACTTTCACCACTACTGTTCAACATTGCATAAATTCCACTGACAATAATCCTACGAAACACAAAACTGGGATACCAAATCTCAAGCCAACATGGCAAGATAAACCATCTACTATACATGGATGACTTTAAAATGTATGCAAAAAGCCCCACTGAACTTAAATCAATACTCAACACAGTTCAACTGTTCAACATCAAAATGAACTTTGGACTTGAAAAATGTGCTATATTATCCATGAAGTGAGGAAAAATGGAAAAAAATAGAAGGAATAGAACTGGGAAATGGAAGCATAGTGAACGCATTAGCAAAGGATGGTGGTTACAAATACCTAGGCATATTGGAAGCAGATAACATATTGAATGGAAAAGTCAAAGTGTCAACACAAAAGGAATACATCAGGAGGGTCCTGTGGTGACGTCAGTTCCATAAGGGCGAAGAAATGGTAGCTCTACTAGTTTTGCTCCAGTTTCTGTTGTGAAGATCCTGAAAAAGGACGAGTTGAACCTGGAGGGATCAACAGGAGAGAGGGGAAGCCCAGGCGCTGAAGGAAGAAGCAAGCAAATTCCCTATCAGATGAGGGACAACTCCTTGGAATCACCGGAGAAGAAATCGGCGTCCATGGCCGATTTTGGGTGGTGACTACCGCATATGAGGGAGAGAAAATAGCAACACAGCAGCATTGGTGAGAATATTTAAAACAACTAAAATGGTATAAATTCTATTAAAGACTCATTGAGCTAGAATTTCAAAGTTTTGAAACAAGCTGGATGCAGCTTAATATCGGCAGCAACAGGAAGAGGGAAAGCAAGCAATTTCCTATAGCAATAGAAGGTTTGGAGTGAGTTGAGAACAGAACTAAATAAGGAGAGATTTTGACAATAAACATAAATTGGAGCCAGACAAAACAGTGACAATTGTGAAGAACAGGAGAGAACTATTTTGGAATACTCGAGAGAAAGTGAAATATAGAAAAGCAAATATCGGACATTTTGGAGGAAAAAGAAAAACCCTATACCAGTGATGGCGAACCTATGGCACGCGTGCCACAGGTGGCACGTGGAGCCATTTTTCAGGGCACACGAGGTGCTGCCCTGTCAGCTGGCCACTGCATATGTGCGCGCTGGCCAGCTGAGTTCACCCTTTTTTAAAAGCATTTTTGCCCTCCCCAGGCTTCAGAGGCTTTATAGAAGCCTGAGGAGGGTGAAAAGAGCCTCCCCCGCCCCCTCGGAGGCCCTCCGGAGGCTTCATGAGCTTCCCTGAAGCCTCTGGAGCTCAAAAAACTGGCCCTACGGGCAAACCAGAAGTTCAGGAACAGACTTCCGGTTTGCTTGGAGAGTCGTTTTGAGTGCTCCGAAGGCTTCAGGACGCCTCTTGAAGGTCCCTGAAGCCTTCAGAATGCTTGAAACGACTCTGCAAGCAAACCGGAAGTGATTCTGGTTTGCTCGGAGGGTCGTTTGGAGTGCTCCGAAGGCTTCAGGAAGCCTCTTGAAGGTTCCTGAAGCCTTCGGAGCGCTTAAAATGACCCTCCGAGCAAACCGGAAGTGACTTCTGGTTTGCTTGGAGGGTCATTTTGACTGCTTTGGAGGCTTCAGGGAAGCCTCCTGAAGGTCCCTGAAGCCTCCGGAGGGCTTATGGGGGGGCGGGGGAGGCTGTTTTCGCCCTCCCCATGCTCCTATAAAGCCTCTGGAGCCTGGGGAGGGCGAAGAAAGCAAGCAAAAATGGGGGGATCGCTCCTTTAGTGCACGCATGAGCACTGGGGGGGTGTCACGCATTGTATTATTGGTGCGGCACGCCTGCACATGAGCCCCCTGCGCTCCCCCCACTTATGGCACATGAGCCAAAAAAGGTTCGCCATCGCTGCCCTATACGAAAGAAGAGTAACAGTGCCCTCTAGTGGAGAAAGAAATAAGAATTAAATGCAGGATTGCTGATGCAATCTGGAAAAATATTTTGTTTTTTGTTTTTTGTGATCTCTGAAATAGGATTTAAAAAATGGAAGGAGAACATTGAAAGAAGAAATATAAATATAAACTGAATTGTTGTGAGATAAAATATTGTTAAATGGTATTGAATCATACTATATTTGGAAGAGAGTGTGTAGAGGGTATATGAACTATTGGTGAACTATTGGTGATACTTTGAAATTATCAATGTTATAAATAGATGACATAATATTATATAAGAATTAAAATTAAGGATTTATTAGCCTAAACATATTATATACTTAGAGAATAGTAAAAAAAAATAGTAATATAGTGTTGATGTGAAGTTTCCAAGAGTTGCCCTAATTAATTTAGGAGCCCCGAGACAAGGTTAAAAAAAATCCCATTCATTTATTAGGACTAATATCTTGGCACGGACTTCTATGTAGCTGAAACTAAATCCCACTTAATGGCATCTGAACTTTACCCCTGTCTCCCCTCCCCTCTGGCTGAGGTCATCAATCACATTCTCCAACTGGACATTATGGCAGGGTTCTGGATATGCGCATTCACATCCCAGTACCGAAATATGAGACTTTTACTCTGGCCAAAAGTATGCATGGCATTCCCCCCCTTCTCAAGTTGATAGTAGTCATGTGCGGCGTTGACATTTGAAGTGGAGGATGTTAGTCTGTAATTTTTAAAGAGATAATATAAGATTACATACTGAATCAAATTAAGAATGTGTTAGGTTAAATATATTCAAAATATATTCAATATTGCATGAATATTGTGTGGATTGACTTGCATACTAACCCGAATATTTAGAAATTAAGATGTTAGATTATAGGATTGAATGATATTGAATTGAATTGAAATTTGCATGGAAGAGGGAAAGTTCAAAGACTGAAGGGGCTGGTATAAGAGAGTGGAAACAAGCAGTGGGCAGAGAGAAGTATATGTCATTGTGGGAAAAAATTGTAAGGAAATTAAAATCAAAAATGACAAGTACAACAACAATTAGTAAAATGAATAGAAAGGCAGCATCCAATCCAACATCAGCAACATCTTCACCCTCAAATCAGTGCACAATTGAGAGCACACTGGGTATAGAGAAAGCGAGCTCAACAACGAATCTTCAGTGTATGCGAGAAACAATGCTGAAAACACAAGAAACAATGCTGAAAACACAAGACACAATTTCAAAAAACCATGAAGAAACTAGGAGAAGTCATAAAGAAATTAAACTAGAAATGGGAGAAATGAAGAGTGAGATTAGAAGAATAAATGATAAAACAGGGAAAATATAAAGTGCAATAACAAAAAATGAACAAAAAATTCAAAAAGTAGAAACAAAGTAGAAAAACAGAGAAGAGAATAGAGATGGTAGATGAGAAGCTGACTACACTAAACAGACAATTAGGGGGGAAATGGTGTTTTTGGAACTCGAAAAAGCTGGCTTCTTTCTGCACTTTCAAAATATAGTAGAAGAAAAGGAGGAGGATTTAGGGGAAACAATCACAGAGATTGTTGCAAAAATATTACAAAAACAAACAAACAAGAAACAAGAAGGGACATAGACGAGGTGTATCGAATCCACACAAATTATGCCAGGAGACACAGGCTCCCAAAAGAAATCCATGTACGCTTTACTAGAAAATCAGTAAGAGATGAAGTATAAAAGAAAGTGAGAGAAGAACAAGTAACAAATAAAGGAAGAGAGATACAAATCCTGAGACAAATCTCGAAAATAGTGAGAGACCAGAGAAGGCAATATCAGTTCCTTACACAACAACTAATAAGGTACAATATAATGTTCAGATGGCTCACACCAGAGGGAGTGATGATTACCTGGCAGGATAAAAGATAAAATAAACTCAGTCGAGAAAGCACATGAGTTCTTTGAACATCATTTCACTGCTGAGGAAGAACAAGAAAGTAAAGTGAAACCAGAGAGTAGAAGTCAAGAAGAACACAGGGAGGAAGAAAGAGAACAAAGAAAAAGACAGGAAAGAGAACAAATAGAACAAGAAGGTAGTAAAATAGAAACAGAGACAATAAATGCAAAGAAACTAAGGGTGGCACACAAATAATACAATGGAACAAGAAATTAAGTTACTCCCACTAAATATAAATGGATAAAACTCACCAGAAAAGAGAAGGCAAACTTTGACTAGACTACAAAAAATGAATATGGACATAGTATACCTTCAAGAGGTACATATTAAAAACCAATATAACAAACTACTAGAATATCTAAAGTTAGGAAAATTATTTACAACATTAGCACAACAAAAAAAGAGGAATTGTAATATACATCAAAGAATGGATAAATGCAAAAAAAAAATGCAGATGAAGAGGGGAGGATTTTAATGATAGAAATAGAAACAGAACAAAGAAAAAATCTTCTCACAGCAATATATGCCCCAAATAAAAACAAAAAAGAATTTAAAAGAAAATCCACCAAAAAATAACAGAAATAGAATATGAGGATATATGTTTAATTGGTGACTTCAATGCTAAAACATATCAACAATGACTACAAGAGTAACAAAAATAAATAAGAAAAAAAAGAATACTACCATCTACCTTTTTCGAAATGGTGCAGGAATTGAGCTGAAAAATGTATGGAGAGAAAGGAATATAGGAAACAAACAATTTACATATTATTCAAACCCCCACAAACCATGGTCAAGGATAGATATGATTTGGTCAACCCAAGAATTGAGAAGAGATACAGAAGAGATTGAAATAATGACAAACTCCTGGGCAGATCACAACCCAATAAAAATAACATGGAAAGGACCAAAAAAGAAAAAGAGATGGTCAATGAATCAAAGAATAGTGAAAGATAAAGAATATATAAAAGTGATAGAAAGAGAATTGAAACTTTTCTATGAAGTAAACAAGAAAGAAGAAACATTGTTACAAAATGTATGGGATACTACAAGAGCTTTTGACAATAGCATATTTGGCAAGGAAAAACAAGGAAAAGAGACAAAAACAAGAAACTTTAGAGGAAGAACTTAAAGAATTGGAAATGGATCTGCAAAAAACCCACAAGAATCAAAAATAAAAGAGAAAAAAGAACTAATAAAACACAAATTAAATTTGACAACACAAGAAGAGATGGCCCAAAAAATCAAATTTGCAAAACAAAACTATTTTGAAAATGCAAATAAACCGGGAAGATGGTTAGCACACAAATTGAAAAAAGAAAAAGAAAAAAGAATAATACATCACTTACAAGATGAAAGGGGAAAGATACAATACTGGAAAGAGGAAAAATAATAGTACAGAAATTTTTTGAGAATCGGTACAGCAAAGAAAATATATTACAAGACAGTATCGAACAATACTTAAATATAAGGAATCTACATGAAATTGAAGAGAGAGAAGAGAAATGTTAAACAAAAAAATCACAGTGATAGAATTAAAGGAAGCATTGAAGAGACAAAAATAATAATAAAACACTGGGCCCAGATGGTATACCTGTAGAATTTTATAAAGCCATGCAAGAGCAGACAGAAAGAGTGATTTTAGACTTACTTAATAAAGCACTTATAGAAGCAAAGTTACCAAAATCATGGAGGGAAGCATATATAACATTGATACCCAAAGAGTATTTGGACCATCAACAAATAAAAAATTACAGACCAATTTCCTTACGAAACACAGATTATAAAATCTTTACATCAATAATGGCAGACCAAATCAAAAAAATATTAAATGAAATTATCCACACAGATCAAAACGGCTTTTTACCAAAACGTCAGTTAAAAAACAATATGAGGATAATTATAAATACACTAGAATATTATGAAGAGAATCCGGGAAAACAAGTTATACTGGTCTTTTTTAGATGCCCAGAAGGCCTTTGATAACTTGAATTGGCATTTCATTATCACCCAGTTAAAAATGATGAGATTTGGAGAAAAATTTATAAAAATGATAGAATCAATTTATTCGGCCCAGACAGCAAAAATAATAATAAATAGTGACACTACAGAAGAAGTTAAGATATGGAAAGGAGTGAGGCAGGGTTGTCCATTATCACCTTTATTATTTATACTATCTCTGAAAGTTCTACTAACAGAAATTAGAAACAATCAAGAAATAAAGGGATTTAAAATTTAAAAAGAGGAATATAAAACACAGGCATTTGCGGATGATATGGTATTCATATCCATTAAAATCAGGAATTAAATTAATCCAAAAAATAGAGGAATTCGTTAAGGTACCAGGACTTAAAATTAATAAGAACAAAACAAAGATCATTACGAAGAATTTTACTAAAAAACAAGAGCAAGAATTAGAGGAAAACATGGGAATGCAAATAGCAAAAAAAGGAAAGCACCTAGGAATTTGGCTGACAGGGAAATGCTCAACAATTAAAGAAGATAATTATGTTAAAATGATTCAGAAAATTAAGAAAGATCTGAAAAATTGGAGGAAACTACAAATATCCTTAATGGGAAGAATTGCCATCATTAAAATGAATATACTACCAAAATTTTTATTTTTATTTCAAGTGGTGCCGATTAGCCTAGGGATTTTTTTTTTCATAGATTTAAGCAAATTAATTGCAGTTTGTTTGGTCAGGGTAAAAACCATGAATTAAATTAAAATTGTTACAAGACAGTAGAGAAAGAGGATTTTGACTTCCCGATTGGGAGCTTTATTACCAAGCAGCAGCTCTCACCTGGATAAAGGACTGGATCGATTTAAAAAACAGAAGATTATTAACAATAGAAGGTTATAATTTGGAATTGGGTTGGCACGCCTTTATCTGGGATGGGAAAACAAGATTCATAGCTATTTCCAAAAACATTTAATTAGAAAAGCTCTACTACAAATGTGGTTAAAAATCAAAACAAAACATTACAATAAAATCCCAACCTGGCTATCCACCATGGAAGCTCTGATATACCCGAATGTATTGGACATAAACAATATAATAAGATATAAAGACACATTAGACAACCAAGAAAGGCTAAAAACAAGGCAAGAACTGAAAGAGGGAATAGAGGGAATAGATATTGGCTGGTGGCCCTATTTACAAATACAGGCAAGGTATAAAAAAGACAGGGAAAGGGACAGATTCTATAAGGAGCCGGAAGAGCTTGATAAAATTTTACAGGGAAATTGATTAAAAATATATATCACTACTTATTAAAATTTAAAATGGAAGAAGAAACTGTGAAAAAACCCATGATAGCATGGGCGATAAACTTTGGGCATAGTATAGAATTGGTGGAATGTGAATTTTTTTTTGAAATGAACTACAAATTAAAAATGGTAACAGCTTATAGAGAGAATATGTACAAGATGTTCTACAGATGGCATCTTCTACCAGCGAGAATTGCAAAAATGTTCCTGGAGTGTTCTCCTATCTGCTGGAAATGCAACAAACAAGATGGAACATACTACCATATGTGGTACACAGCTGCAAAAAAGTATTGGAAAAAAATAAAAGATTGGCCAGAGGAGATTACTACACATCAAATTGCACTAAAACCTGAATTATTTTTGTTAGGAATTATAAAAGGAAATTATGAAAAAAAAATACTAGATACTTAATTTTACACATCGTTATGGCAGCGAGAATTATATTTGCACAAAACTGGAAAAATAAATTAAATTAAATAAATTAAAAATAATTATATACCAACAGAAGAAAATATAATTAAAAAAATATTGGAATGTGCAGAGATGAATAGACTCATGAAAGAACTGAAAGAGAAAGACAAATCTGAATATTACTCCTTATGGGATTTATTGTACAATTGGCTAGAGGAAAGGAGGGGAAAAGCAGGAAAGCAAAAAAGAAATGAAGAAAGTTCAACAAAACAATAGACAACTACAAAACCGGAAAAGGATTAAAAGATTGAAATATGAGATAAGACTATAGTAAATAAATATTACACAAAATGACGTAAAAACTGTTACATATAGAATATATAGAATATTACATATAGAATGAAAAAAATGTATGAAATAATGTAAATGCAAAAATATATAAATAGTTATAAAAGATTTAATATATTATATATTATACAAAATGATGTAAATGTAATAAAAACTGTTATACATAGAACTTATAGAATATTATAGACAGAATGAAAAAAATGTATGAAATAATGTAAATGCACAAATATATGAAGTCATAGTTATAAAAGATTTATTGGTATAGATAAAATAGACACAACAGATAGGTAAAAAATGTAATGTGTTGCAAAGATGTGAAGTTTGTACAAACAAAATTAAATTTATTTTAAAAAAATCTATGTGAAAAGCCGCACTGAACTTAAATACACAACACAGTTCAACTGTTCAGCAGTGACATCAAAATGAACTTTGGACTTGAAAAATGTGCTATATTATCCAAGTGGCAAGGAAAAATGGAAAAAACAGAAGGAGTAGAACTGGGAAATGGAAATATAGTGAAAGCATTAGCAAAGGATGATGGTTACAAGTACCTAGGCATATTGGAAGCAGATAACATATTGAATGGAAAAGTCAAAGAGTCAACGTAAAAGGAATACATCAGGAGGGTCCGCAAAATATTAAAAATATTAAAGAATTTTAATATCAAAATATTAAAATCAAAGCTGAATGCTGGAAACATAATTAAAGCCATTAATACATGGCAGTGATAGGTTTCAATTTTTTTTAGAACCTATTCTGTAGGTGTGGCCTGTTTTGTGGGAGTGGCTCAGTGGTTATGTGACCAAGTAGGCGTGGCCAATTTGAAAAATGTGCTGAAACTCACTTAACAACACTTTTGCTTAGTAACCAAAATTTTGGACTCAATTATGGTCATAAGTTCTCTTTTACTTTCTTTCTTTCTTTCTTTCTTTCTTTCTTTCTTTCTTTCTTTCTTTCTTTTCATCTCTCTCTTTCCTTCCTTCCTTCCTTTTGTCTCTCTCTCCCTTTATCTATCTTTCTTTCTTTCATCTCCCTCTCCCACTTTCTTTTTCTTTCTTTTTTCTTTCTCTTTCTCTCTTTCTCTTTCTGTTTCTCTCTGTCTCTCTGTCTCTGTCTCTGTCTCTGTCTCTGTCTCTCTCTCTCTCTCTCTCTCTGTCCGTTTGTCTCTCACTCTCTGTGTGGCTCTTTGCCTCTATCTCCCTCCCTCCCTCTGTGTCTCTCTCTGTCATTCCCTCTGTGTGTCTGTCTGTGTATCTGTATGTCTGTCTCTCTCTGTCTCTCTCTCTGTATCTCCTCCCTCCCTCTGTGTGTGTGTGTGTTTCTCACTCTGTGTGTGTGTGAGTGTGTGTCTGTCTGTCTGTCTCTGCCTCTGCCTCTTTACCCCTCTCTTTCTGTCTGTAAGCCACTGTCGCACCTGTCATCCTGGATCAGGCTGAGGTGCCTGTCCTTCTTCAACACCTCCCAGGGGTGCAAGTCCATTGTATAATCCATCAGGTTGTCCAAAGTTGCGGGGCTCAGCAGGACCTTGGCTGAATGCGTGCAAACGCTCAAGTCCGCTGCTTGCCGCTCCTCAACTAGTTGCAAAGTTCTCTCCGGAGATTCTGGCGGGTGGAGGCAGCGCTCGCTTATTGAGCTTCGGCGAAGGGGATTTTTTCTGTGGGATGGAGCCTGGGCGGTAGGGAATTTCCCCGCCAAAGTAGAAGGCAGGCTTTCAAACTAATCTGATCCTGCTTGAAAAGACAGCTGTGGTGGAGCAAAGGGTGCCCTGACTGAGGAATTCCCTCCTTCAGTCAGTCTCTGGAATTTTTTCCCCTTTTTTTTTCTACAGAAGGGAAATTTTTTTTTTTACTGGGCAGCTTGATGTGATTAAGGCCATTCTGCTCCTCCTTTGCGCTTCTTACCCACGGGCACTCGCTGCCCTCTTCTCTCTAATAGCTGCCTGGTTAAAAAGGAGGAAGAGGCTCCGCTGGTCCTGAGCCCATCCGCGGGGGGAGGGATCCCCCTCACATTCCTCATCTTCCCGGATGTGCTCTGGACCAGCGGAGCCACTTCCTCCTTTTTAACCAGGCGGCTATCAGAGAGAAGAGGGCAGCGAGTGCCCGTGGGCTAGTGCAGCAGCCGAATCCTCACCTCCTGTGCTTTGGCTGCTGCATAAGGCCAAGGGCATGCGTTGCCTGGTGCTTGCTGAATCCGGCGCGGCTTCAGAGAAAGAAGGCATGCAAGAAAGCCCCCCCGCCTGAACGTTTGAATAAAGGAGGCTGCAGGCTCCTTTCTCCTCAGCTATGCGATCTCCTTTCGTTCTCTGCTGCCCGAACGAGTGAATGAGGCAGAGGGAGAATGAAAGGAGATCACATCGGGTGGGGGGGAGCGAGCCAAGCATTCTGGACAGAAAAGATGGATTTCTTCCCCACCCCAATTGTAAACGAGGCGGCTGTCAAAGCAAGGGGCTGCCCTGCCGCCTGTGTTTTGCTGGGCAAATCTGGGGAGGTGCTTTGCTGGTGGCCAGGTGAGGCCACGCAAGCTACTGCCGCCCCGCTGCCCCATGCTTTGCTGGGCAAGTCCGGAGACCTTGCAAAGACCTTGCGAGGTCCCCAAACTTGCCAAAGATGCCAGCCACGCCATGTAATCTCCTGCCGCCATCCCCACCCCCGCGCCCATACTTGCTGGTGGCCAAGCATCTTAGGCAAGTCCGGGGACAGGTGTGGGGAGCAAGTGAGCAGTGACCAGAGGGGCAGGGGGAGCGAGCGACAGAGCCAGTTCCGGTTCCCAGGGCCCAGACGTTACTTCCGGGTCTGGTTACCAACCGGTTCGCACGGACCAGTGAGGACCGGCAGAAACCCACCACTGATACATGGGCAGTTCCAATGATATGCTACTCAGTTGGAATCACCAAGTGGACTCTGGCTGAACTGGAAAACCTGGACCGGAATATTTTGTGGACCCTTGAATGCCTTCTTGTAATCAATCCACGCCATATTTAAATTTGTTTTTCTTCATTTTGCATTTTTAGTACCCTTTTGTCTATGAGCAGCTGATCTTTTGTTCCTCTTGATTTTTTATAGTTTCCTTTTTGTTCTACTGGATACAAACCATTTTCCATCAGATGATTGAATACTAAATTTGCCATTATTATATAATAATAATAATAATAATAATAATAATAATAATAATAATAATAATAATAATAATAATAGGTTAATCTTTGGTGAGACTCACAGCCTTTGGGGCTGGTTGTAGCTCAACAGTTCGAGTCCTAACCAAGGACCTAGGAATTGTTAAGGTAACGTCGTAGGATATAAGTTGTTGTTGTTGTTGTTGTTGTTGTTATTGTTATTATTGTTATTATTGTTGTTATTGTTGTTATTGTTATTATTGTTATTATTGTTATTATTGTTATTATTGTTATTATTGTTATTATTGTTATTATTGTTATTATTGTTATTATTGTTATTATTATTATTTTAACCAAGTTAACATATTGTCCTTATATCACTGATCCTTCCATATATTTCCCTGTTTCTAACTCCTGTTTTTTCATTTAGCCATTGATAAAATAAGTCCAAAGTCAAAAAATATTCATTTTCTTTCTTTTCCTGTAAGTGTTAGCTTATCCATTTCTTTACATTCTAATATTTTTCTAATCACATCATCTGTTCGGATCTCTTCACTTTTCCATTGTTGTGCAAATATTATTCTCGTGGCAGTCAATATATTTAAAATCAGATATAATTCCCTTTGTTTTACTTGTCTGCAGGGGTGGATTTCAATTGTTTTTTACTACCGGTTCTGTGGGCATGGCTTATTTTGTGGCCATAGCTTGGCAGTCATGTGACCAGATGGGAGTGGCTTGGTGGTCATGTGACTGGGTGGGCATGGCCAACTCAATGTCACTCACGTCAAGGGTTGCCTCACCTGGCTCCTCTCCTCTCACTTATTCCTTGTCACACCCAGCATCAACATATCTATAGTTCTGTAAAAATGTTGTTCACCTTTTTTCACCTTTATTATCTACATACTGTAAGGTTTGAGAATCCGTTTAGACCCATAGAAGTTTGAGAATGCATCCAAGTCACAATGAGCCAAAAATGAAACTTAGACAGAGGCTTGAATAACAATCAGCATTTAATCTTTGTTCAAAGTTAAAAGACATGATGGTCAGTTGTTCCAAACATACCCAAAGATATGCAGGGGAGAACTACACTTCAGAGAAGGTGTAACTCCTTTTTATACAGTCAGAAACGTCATAAAAATAACATCCTTGCTTCCTAATTAGTTTGTGTATTCCTGCAAAAAGGATAGAATACTCCTTATCAGCCTACCTCTTTCCTTTGTTCTCATCATTGGCCATTTGGCCCTCTTTTGTTTACAGACCCCAATAACAGCATTTTTCCTTAGTTGCAGGAAATACAAATATAAAGATCTAATGTGGCATATTTGTGTTACAATTACAAAGAGCATAACAGGCATAACAAAAGGCATGTGTTACAGGAAACAAATACAACTACAAAGGGCATCATATAGTATATGCAAGTATACAAAGGCACCATTTAGTATAGTATTATTTAGTATATCCTTATTACTATTCCTCTTCTTTTAAGAGGCTTTTAAGGGGTTGCCAGAAAAAAAAAGGGGGGGCAATGTATTTTCCAAAGCATCAAAAGGCAAAACAAGAAGCAATGGATGGAAACTGAACAAAGAGAGAAGCAACCTAAAACTAAGGAGAAATTTCCTGACAGTGAGAACCAATATAGGTGCAGAAATATTTCAGTTGTAATTCCACATATAAAATAGCCATTTGTGTAATAAAACCTGCATATTGTTCAAAACAGTAATTAGTATTATGGCAGCAAGCTTAAAAGTCAAAGATCACAAGTGTGCTTCTTTGTTTGTATGTATACAAAACATCACATGCCAGGAATAGCATATTATGCTGGACTTATTTGACCTGATGTACAAAATAAACACACACATATTTATGCTCTGGACTATAGACATTGAATGCATGTAATACCCTGAAAAATATGTGGTAGCCCTGGGCAAAAGAAAGGCAGGAAAATCACTCTAGGTGTAGGGACAGTGTAAAATATTAACGCATGATAAATAATGGAACAATTAAAAATAATAGCACAGTTTTCTCTCTCTCTCGTCCTTCCTCTTTCTTTCTATTTCTCTTTCTCTGTCTCTTTTTCTTTTTTACTTTCTCTGTCTCTTTCTTTTTTCTTTCTTTCTTTCTAAATCACTCTAAGGTTTGATGAAACGCCAGCTTCGGGAGATATTTAGTATTCAAACATTGAAGTTATTCCTCTCACCCCTGCTCCCTAATAGCTTGTCCACATGCATCTGCCTGCAGAGATATGTACTCAAGCAAACTCTTACACTTGATAGCTCCCGTAAGCCTCCAAACATGTGTTGGCTATCTCATTGGGCTAACTTCTCTCCATTGCGAGTGTGCTGTCAGTGGCATGCAATAAGAATGAGAAGCATGATGGGAAGAAGGGAGGAGGAAGAGGGGCCCCCACTCCCATTTCCCCTCGACATTCCTCCACTCTTCAGCTTCCAAATCTTCAAAGGGGGACAGAGATGCAGAGACGGCATTTAATTAGAGCACAGCGCTGTTCCCTGGCTCACATGCGCATGCACAAAGGTGAAGGCAATTAACAGGCCAAAGAGATTTAAACAAGTGTTGAAGACTGTGCTTGCTAATTTAATCTACATTTTATGTATGGACCTTCTGCTGCAATATTTTGTTCAGAGAAGATGTGCTTTTTATATAACCATGTTCAAAGCAAAGACTACAAAATTTATATTTCAGATTGGAGATGGGAAATAAAATATGCTGTAAAACTTTTTAAAAAAAGGCCAAAGAAAGCAGCAACCTGAGCTGCGTCAAGCTGAATGCAGGAGAGCTGGAGAGTTTGAAGGGTGCTTGGTTTTGTTTGCTACCAGCGAGCTCCAGGGGCAAGCAGCCGAGTGAGCAAGCCAGGATCTGCTGGCAGCCTCTAATCTGCAGTTTACTCATGAGTACCTGCTCATGAGTAAACCTGCTCACAAGTAAACTGCAGATTAGAGGCAGACCCTGGCATGCTCACTCAGCTGCTTGCCCCCTGGAGCTCACAGGCAGCAAACGAAATCTCCTGTCTCCATGCATCGAGGAGGCCAAGCAGCAGCAGTAAGAGTACGGATTTCAGCAGGAAGTGGCTGCCAGCAATGCCCTCAGGCGAAGATGTGGATGTGAGCAGGGAGGCTTGATCCCACTTGCACCCAAGCTGGAGGAGATTGTCGGTTGCGGCCGCTCCAGGAATCCCGAGGCTTCACAACCACTGCCTCCTACAGCTCATGCGCAGCCAGAGCCAGCCCAGCACCCTGCACACATGGGCTGCCTGGAAGCCCTGAGGCTTTGCAACCACCGCCTCCTCCTGCTCGGGCGCCCTGCGCACATAGGCCACCCAGGAGCCTTGAGGCTTTGCAACCACCATCTCCTCCAGCTCGGGTGCAGCTGGAGCCAGCCCAATGCCCTGTGCACATGGGCCCCTCTGGGTGCTTTTCGGGCACCCAGCTTGCCAGGCTGCCCCCCGTGCCCTTTGAAGCTGCAATGGTGGTGGCTTCAGGAGATGCTGGCTGATGGGAGAGAGGCGAAGCTAGCACGAATACTGCTTATCTGTGTGTAGGCATGAGGAGGCAGTTCTGTTAATGCATGTGGTGAAGTTGAGGCAGGGCAAGTGTCCGAGTGTACCAATTCGGGGGTGTGGCGAGCCAGCCATTAGTACTGGTTTGGCGACAGACATCCAATTACCACTACCGGTTATCCCAAACCATCCAAACTGGGAGCAACCCACCTCTGCTTTTCTGTTAAAATGCCCAACAAAATGTCTCTAGTTTCAAATCTATATGTTGCTTTATCATTTTTTCCAGCCATGTCCAATATTATTTTGCTTTTTGACATGTCCACCACATATGATAGTTTGAACCAGGTGTCTGATGACATTTCCAACATTTTGCAAATTTATCCATAAACATCTTTGCTAACGTTGAGAGTGGAAAATGCCATCTATAAAAATTTTTGTGAAAATTTGTTTGTATGCAGTCGACATTGTTAATTTATAATATCTATCCCATAGTTTCTGCCATTTATCTAACTCAATCGAATAGCTAAAATTTTTAGCCCGTAGTATCATTGTCTCTTTTACTTATTCATCTTCCATCTTAATACTTAACAATAGCTATATATTTTCTTTATTAACTTTTTAAAAATATTTTTATTACACAGTTTTTTTCATTTTTAAACACAAATATCATCTTTGCAACATTTCTACATCGGTAAGCCTCCATTATACTCTTTTTATCCTTTTTATTGATTTTTTTCCTCATAATTCCCTGTAATTATCCCTAATACAAATAGTTCTAGTTTTAGTTCTATTGATTGTGTAGTTATCTCTTCCAGCCAGTTTTTATTCTTATCCAATATTTTTTTGCTGCTGTATACATCCACCACATATGATAGAATGTTCCGTGGGCCTGGCTACATTTCCAACAATCTGGTGAACAGTTCAGAAACATTTTTGCTATTCTCACTGGTGATAAATGCGATCTGTAGAACATTTTGTACAAGTTTTTTCTGTATGCTGTTGCCATTGTTAGCTTGTAATTTATTTCCCAGAGGTTTCCCCATTTCTCTAACTCTATGTTGTGTCCAAAATTTATTGCCCATGTTGTCATGGTCTCTTTCACTACTTCTTCCATTTTAAATCACAATAGATAATGGTATATTTTTAAAATCAGTTTTTCTTCCATCCCCTGTAAAATTTTGTCTGATTCTTGTGGTTCTTTGTAAAATCCACCTGTTTCTAAGTCCTTCTTGTATCTAATCTGTATCTGCATGTATGGCCACCAGTCTACATCCATTCCCTGATTCTTTAATTCTTGTCTTGTTTTAATTTCTCCTGATTGTCCAATAAATCTTCATATCTTATTATTTTATTTATATCTAGTAGGTTTGGATAGATTAGTGCTTCCATAGTTGATAACCAAATTGGAATTTTATTATAATGGTTTCTTTTAATTTTTTGACATGTTTGCAATAGAGAGTTTCTAATTTGATGCCTTTGGAAGTAACTGTTAATTTTATTTTTCCCATCCCAAATGAAAGCATGCCAGCCTAATTCTAAATCATGTCCTTCTATTGTTAACATTCTTCTAGTCTTTAAATGTGTCCAGTCCTTTATCCAAGAAAGGGCAGCTGCCTGATAATAGAGCTGCCAGTCTGGGAGTCCAAAGTCTTCTTTCTCTCTACTGTAATAATTTAATACATGATTTTTTTCTGTAACCAAATTAATTGTATTCTTAATTTGTTTAAGTCTGTAAAGATTTTCCCCCCTACATTTATTGGTGCTACTTGAAATAAAAGCAGAAGTTTTGGCAGGACATTCATTTTAACTGCAGCTATTCTTCCTGTAAGTGAAAGCTTTTTTTTTCAATTTTCCAAATCTTTTTTAATTTGTTGCATTATCTTATTATAGTTGTCTTTTTTGATTGTTGAACATTTTCCTGTTAACCAAATTCATAAATATTTCACCTTTTTTGTTATCTGCAGGCACATTATTTATTCCAATTCTTTTTCCTGTTTTTTGGTAAGATTTTTTGGTATGATCTTTGTTTTGATCTTATTAATTTTAAGTCCTACTACTTTGCTGAATTCCTCTATATTTTTTATATTAATTTGGACCCCGTTTCTAATGGTTCTTCTAAAATGAATACTAAGTCGTCATCAAATTCCCGAACTTTGTATTCTTCTTTTTTAATTTTTAATCCCTTTATTTATTGTTCCCTTCTAATTTCCATTAGTAGTACATCTAATGTTAAAATAAGTAATAAAGGTGATAGGCGACAACCTTGTCTTACTCCTTTCAAAATATTAAACTTCTCTGTAACGTCTCCATTTATTAATACTTTTGCCGCTTGAATTGAATAAATTGTTTCTATCATCTTCTCAAATTTCTCTCTGAATTGCATGTTTTTAATTGTGTAATTATGAATTGCCAATTCAAATGGTCAAAGACCTTTTGGGCATCCAAAAAAATCAGTGCAATTTGTTTCCCAGGATGTGTTTTGTAATATTCTAGTGTGTTCATAATTATTCTCATATTATTTTTCAGTTGTTGTTTTGGTAGAAATCCATTTTGGTCTGTGTGGATAACTTTGTTTAGTATTTTTTTTAACCATTCCACAATTATGGATGTGAATATTTTGTAATCTGTATTCAATAATGAAATGGGTCTGTAATTTTTTATTTGTTGATGATCTGAATCTTCTCCCATTGTTGTAATTTTTCCATTTTCCATTTCTCTTTTCAGCTCCCCAATTTTTTTAAAGTTCAACTTATTTAAGTATTGTTCAATGTTACCTTGTGCTATGTTTTCTTGCCTGTATACTTTTTCAAAGAACCTTTGTATTATATATATTTTTTCTTCCCTCTGGTGTTGTATGGTTCCTTTTTCGTCTTGTAATTGGTGTATTATTCTTTTCTCCTTTTCTATTTTTAGTTTGTGGGCTAACCATCTCCCTGGCTTGTTAGTGTTTTCATAAAAAAATGTTTAGCTGTTTTAATTTTCTGAACCATTTCTTCTTGTGTCATCAAATTCAGTTTGTGCTTTATCAACTCCCTCTTTTCCTTTGCTTTGGTTTTTTGTGGATCTTTTTGCAAATCCGCTTCCAATTTTTAAAGTTTTTCCTCTAATAGTTCTTGTTTTTGTTTCTTGTTTTTCTTTTTTCTTGCCAAATATGCTATTGTCAGTCTTCTATGTATGCCTTTGTTGTGTCCCACAAATTTTGTAGTGATGTTTCTTCTTTTTTATTTACTTTATAGAAGTGTTTCATTTCTTTTTCTACCATTGTTATGTATTCTTTATCTTTCAATATATTTTGGTACATTGTCCATCTCTTTTTTCCTGCCCTTTCCATATCACTTTTATTGGATTGTGATCTCCCCAGGTATTAATCATTAATCTCTTCTATATCTCTTCTCAATCCCTGTTTCATCTAGACCATGCCTATCCTTGAGCATGATTTATGTAGGATGGAGTAGAAGGTATATTGTTTGTTCTCTATCTTTCTTTCTCTCCATGCATCTTGTAAACTCAGTTCCTGCACCATTTCAAAAAATGTAGTTGGCAATGTTCTTTTTTTCTTGTTTCTTTTATTGATTTTGTAATCTTTTTTAGTATCTGTTATTGCATTGAAGTCACCCATTAAACATATATTTTCATATTCTATTTTTTTTTTTATGAACTTTCTGTAAAATTCTTTTTGGTTTTTGTTTTTGCATCTATTGCTGTGAGAAGTATTTTTGTTCTGTTTCTGTCTCCATCATCAAGATTCTCCCCTCTTCGTCTGCATAAATTTGTTTGGGTTTTAGTCATTCCTTAATATATATTGCAATTCCACTTTTCTTTTGTTGTGTTAATGTTGCATAGAGTTTTCCTATTTTGGAATTTTCTAGTAATTTACTGTATTGACTTTTAATGTGTACCTCTTGAACAATATATCCATATTCAATTTTTGTAATTTTGTCAAGATTTCTTTTCTTTTCTTAGGTGAGTTTAGTCCATTTATGTTTATTGAAAGCATCTTAATTTTTTCTTCTATTTTGCTATTTATGTACAGTCCTCAGTTTTCTCGTGGTCCTTGTCTCTATTCTTGTTCTTGCACCCTCTCATTCTGCTTGTTCTCTTCCCTGTTTCTTTCCTTCTTCTCATTCTACCTCCTTGCCTTTATTAGCTGCTCTTCTTGACTTCTACTTTCTGCCTCCTCCCTACTCTCTTATTCTTCCTCAGTTGTGAAGTGGTGTTTGAAGAACTCGTGTGCCTTATGTAATGTGTCTATCTTAAACTTTTTCTCCAGCCAAGTGATCATGATTCCCTCTGGAATAAGCCATCTGAACACCACATTGTATCTTATTAATTGTGTGGTGAGGAATTGGTAATGCCTTCTCTGATCTCTTACTCTCCTTGGTAGTCTCAAAATTTGTATTTCCTTTCTTTTATATGTTTTTTGCTCTTTCGCTTTTTAATACACTTCATCCCTTACTGATTTTTTGTGTGAATCTTACATGTACTTCTCTTGGGAGTCTGTCTCCTAGCATAATTTGTGTGGATTCAGTACACTTCATCTATATCCCTCTGTATGTCCTGTTTGTTTTTTTGTAATGTAACTGCCAATATTTCTGCAATTGTCTCCTAGATCTTCCTCCTTATCTTCTACTATGTTTTGGAACATTAAAAAAAGCTGCCTGCTCAATCGCAAGAAAAACAATATTTTCTTCTAAGTCCCTATTCCCTATAGTCAGTTTCTTTTCTATTCTTTCTATTTTTCTTTCTGTTTGTTCTACTTTTGTTTCCACTTTTTGGATTTTTTGTTCATTCTTGATAATTTCATTTTGTATATTTCCTATTTTATCATCTATTCTTCTGAACTCTCCTTTCTCTTCTCCCATCTTGCTTTTAATTTCTTCTTGATTTTTTTGGTCTCCTCATGTTTTTTTGTTATTGTCCCTTGTGTCATCATCATTATTTCTTGAATCATAAGTAATACTGCTTGCATACTCTGTAAATGTGATTTGAAATTGTCTTCTCTGTGCCTGATATGTTCTCTATTGAGTGCTGGTTTGAGGGTGATAATGTTGTTGATGCAGGATTTGATGCTGCCTTCTTATTTATTTTGCTGATGGTTGTTGTGCTCATCATCTTCACTGCACATACAATGTTTTTCCAAAATAACATATACTGATGTAATTATTTAAATATGCAAGTTATTTATGCTTTTACCTTTAAATCTACCCTCCCACTTCTTCTTTTAACTTTATTAACTTTTCATCTGTCCCTGTTAATATCTGATCGAAGTCTGCTAATTCTCTATACAAACCATACATTTTAATATCCTTCTCATATCTAGATTGTATCTGCACATATGACCACCATATTATCTCAATCCCTTGCTCACTCAGCTCCTGTTTAGTTTTAAGGTAAAGGTTCCTCTCACAGATATGTGATAGTCATTCCCGACTCTAGGGGGAGGTGTTCATCTCTGTTTCAAAGCTGAAGAGCCAGCACTGTCCAAAGACATCTCCTTGGTCATGAAGCTGGCATGACTAAACCCCAAAGGTGCATGGAACGCTGTTACCTTCCCATCAAAGTTGGTTTCTATTTTTCTACTTGCATTTTTATATGCTTCAAACTGCTAGGTTGGCAGCAGCTGGAACAAGTAATGGGAGCTCACTCCATTACGCGGTGCTAGGGATTCAAACTGCCAAACTGCCAATCTTTCTGATCGACAAGCTCAGCGTCTTAGTCACTGAGCCAACTTTACTGTAGTTTTAAGTTCCCCCTTTTCATTTAAAATATATTTATATCTGGTAATGTTCTCTACATCAATAACATTTGGGTAAATCAGTGCTCCATTGTGAAGAGCCAGACAAGTATTTACAAATAATGTTGTTTAATTTTCTCTCATACTAATAATAATGCATTCCTAACATAGTGTCTTTGGAAATAGGTATGTATTTTGTTTCTTCCATACCATAAAAAAGCATGCTAACCTAATCATATCCCTCCAAGGTCAATAGTCTTTTGTTCCTCAAGCCAATCCATTCTTTCACCCAAGTAAGTATCAAAGCCTGGTAGTACAATTTCCAACCTGGTAGTCCAAAACCACCTCTATTTTTAGACTCCTGCAACATTTTCAAAAGTATCTTTGCTTTTTCCCCCTGGCCAAATATATTTTAATATTGTTTTATTTAATTCTTCAAAATATTTTCCCCAGTTTTATTGGTATTATTTGAAATAAATATAGTAATCTTAGCAAGATATTTATTTTTATAGTGGCTACTCTTTCCATCAATGATAATTGTAGATTTCCCCACTTTTCCAAATCCATTTTAATTGGTTGCACAAATTTATAATAATTATCTTCTTTAATTGTTACATACCTTGCCATTAATTGAATTCCTAAATATTTAACTTTCTTGACTATCTTTATACTTATTTTCCTTGTTAGTTCTTTTTTCTGTATGTCTGTAATACGTTGGAATATTATGAAGCACATCCTGGAAAACAAATGGCATTGATCTTCTTAGATGGACAGAAAGCATTTGACAACTTGAATTAGCAATTTATGCTGTCACAACTAAAATCTATAGACTTTGGTAGAGATTTATTAACATGATAAAGGAAATATACAATAAACAAACCGCAAAGGTGATGGTAAATGGAGATATGACAGAGAATTTTAATATAAAAAAAGGCACAAGACAAATCTCCTTTACTATTTATATTGACATTGGAAGGGTTAAATAGAAATATTAGACAAGATATAGAAATTAAAGCTATGGAAATAAAAAAGGAACAATATAAACTACAGGCATTCGCAGGTGACTTGGTCTTTATCTTGGAAGACCCACAAGAAAATGGACATAAATTAATTAGGAAAATAGAATAGAATTGAATTCTTTATTGGCCAAGTGTCATTGAACACACAAGGAATTTGTCTTGGTGCATATGCTGTCAGTGTACATAAAAGAAAAGATACATTCGTCAAGAATCATAAGGTACAACATTTAATGATAGTCATAAGGTACAAATAAGTAATCAAATCATATTAGGAAGCAATCAATATAAATCATAAGAATACAAGCAACAAAGTTACAGTCATACAGTCATAAGTAGGAGGAGATTGATGATAGGAATGATGAGAAATTTAATAGTAGTGAAGACTTAGTAAATAGTTTGACAGTGTTGAGAAATTATTTGTTTAGCCCAGTGATTACGTTTGGGAGAAAAACTGTTCTTGTGTCTAGTTGTTGTGGTGTGCAGTGCTCTATAGCATCGTTTTGAGGGTAGGAGTTGAAACAGTTTATGTCCAGGATGTGAGGGGTTTGTAAATATTTTTACAGCCCTCTTTTTGACTCATGTGGTATGCAGGTCCTTAATGGAAGGCAGGTTGGTAATAATTGTTTTTTCTGTAGTTCTAATTATCCTCTGAAGTCTGTGTCTGTCTTGTTGAGTTGCAGAACCATGGCAGACTCAATAATTCCTCTGTAGAACTGTATCAGCAGCTCCTTGGGCAGTTTGAACTTCCTGAGTTGGTGCAGAAGAAACATTCAATGCTTTTTTGATGGCGTTTTTGATGTTAGGTGTCCATTTTAGGTCTTGGGATATGGCAGAACCTAGAAATTTGAAGCTCTCTACTGTTTATTTATTTATTTATTTATTTATTTATTTATTTATTTATTTATTTATTATTTATTTATTTATTTATTTATTTACTGTGCTTCTAGACCGCCCCCTCTCCCAAAAGGGACTCGGGGCGGTGTACAGTCCATGCAAAGAATATCAAAATACAATAAATAGAAGAATTAAATATGTACAGTTAAATATGGAGGAGGTTAAAATAGAATTAAAAGAACTGTACAGTTAGCCAGTATATATAAATATAATTTTAAAACCCCTAGGACACACACAAATTAAATTAAAAACAATACCCCTAAAATAATTAATAGTACGTCTACCAGGAGGTAACCGTTGTAGTTATGCCAGGCCCGCTAATCGGAACAGGTGAGTCTTCAATTTTTGCCGGAAGGAGCGGAGGTCAGTGGTGGTTCTGATGTCGGGGGGGAGGTCATTCCAGAGGGTTGGGCCCATCACAGAGAAGGCCCTACTCCTTGGTGTCGCCCGCTGGCATTGCCTAGTGGACGGCACCAGGAGAAGCCCCTCCCTGTGTGAGCGAATTGGCCGCAGGGATGGGTGTGGGAGGATGCGATCCCGCAAGTAACTAGGTCCTGTGCCATGGAGCGCTTTAAAGATGGTTGATACTGTGTTGTCTAGTATTGTAAGAGGTGGTAGTATTGGAGGGTTTCTCCTAAAGTCTACCACCATTTCTACAGTTTTGAGTGTGTTCAGTTCCAGATTGTCCCAGTTGCACCATGAGGCCATTTTTTCAACCTCCCTTCTGTATGCGGATTCATCATTGTCTCAAATGAGACCAATCTCTGTTGCATCATTGGTGAACTTCAGTAGTTTAACAGATGGATAGTTTGAGATGCAGTCATTGGTATATAGAGAGAAGTGGAGAGAGCACACAGCCTGGGAGGCCCCTGTGCTAATTGTACAGATATCTGATGTGATTCTGCTTAGCTTCACTTGCTGCTTCCTGTCTATTAGGAAGCTTATGATCCACTTACAAGTGTGTTCAGGTACAGCTGGCTCAGGGGCCTGCAACCTTAAACACTGAAAGAGCCATTTGGACCAATTTCCCACAGAAAAGAAAATAACAGAAACCACAAAACCTAGTTGGTCTTGGCCAACCCATTGTCTCTCCCACCCAGTCACATGATACCCCCCAGCCACGCCTACCCAGGGTTCATAGCTCTTGGTGTTTTCAGTGGGAAATGGATCTCTCTCCATCTCTCCCTCCCTCCCTCCCTCCCCCCTTTCATTTCTGTTTTTCTCTTTTCCCTCTCCTTCTCTTCTCCCTTTCCTTTGTCTTTCTTCCTTTCCTTTCTTCCTTCCTTTCCTTCCTTCCTTCCCTCTTTCTTTTTCTTTCTTTCTCATTGAATATGATAGCAAATCCAAAATAAAGTTATTAATTGTGGGAAATGGCTTCTCTGTAATCTTTTCATAGTGAACTCTAAGTTGATAGAAGTTGGCAAGATTGTATTAACAGCTATACCATGGTATCCTATTGCGCCGGCTGGAGGGGGTGGGAGTCGGAGGCACCATTTTGCGGTGGTTCAGCTCCTATCTCTCCGACCGGACGCAATGTGTGTTGACAGGGGGGCAGAGGTCGACCCTGAGGCCACTCACCTGTGGGGTGCCGCAGGGGTCGGTCCTCTTGCCCCTCCTGTTCAACGCATATGTGAAGCCACTGGGTGAGATCATCCGTGGTTTTGGGGTTGAATATCATCTGTACGCTGATGATACTCAGCTGTACATCTCAACCCCAAACCACCCCAACGAGGCTGTCGAAGTGATGTCCCGATGTTTGGAAGCCGTCGGGGTCTGGATGGGGGACAACAGACTCAAACTCAACCCCTCCAAGACTGAGTGGCTGTGGCTTCCGGCACCTCGGTTCAGCCAGCTGACTCCATCGCTGGCCATAGGGGGCGAACAATTGCCCCCTGTGGAATGGGTGCGCAATTTGGGCGTCCTCCTAGATGCCCGGCTGTCAATGGACGACCATGTGGGAGCCGTGGCAAGGGGGGCGTTCCACCAGGTTCGCCTGGTGCGCCAATTGCGCCCCCTTCTGGACCGGGATGCCTTACGCACGGTCACTCATGCACTGGTGACGTCTTGCCTCGACTACTGCAATGCTCTCTACATGGGGCTTCCCTTGGGACACGCCCGAAGACTGCAGCTAGTCCAGAACGCAGCCGCGCGGGCTGTCATGGGGAGTACTAGGTACTCCCACGTAATACCACTCCTGCGCGAGCTGCACTGGCTGCCTGTGGTTTTTCGGGTGCGTTTCAAGGTTTTGATTACCATCTTTAAAGCGCTCCATGGCACAGGACCTAGCTACCTGCGGGATCGCATCTCTCCACACACATCCCTGCGGCCAATCCGCTCTCACAGGGAGGGACTTCTCCTAGTGCCGTCCACTAGGCAATGCCAACGGGCGGCGCCAAGGAGTAGGGCCTTCTCTGTGATGGGCCCAACCCTCTGGAATGACCTCCCCCCCGACATTAGAACCACCACAGACTTCCGCTCCTTCCGACAAAAATTGAAGACACACCTGTTCCGATTGGCTGGCCTGGCATAATCATAACTGCTACCTCCTGGCAAACATATTTTTTACTGGTTATTTTAGGGGAATTGTTTTTTAAATGTAATTTTATGGGATATTTGTTGGGGTTTTAAACTATTTACTCAGCTGTACAGTTCTTTAAACCTTTTTTATCCTCCTTCGTACCTATTTATCTATTTGATAATTTAATTGTTTTTATAGTTATTTATATATTGTATTTCTGATATGGACTGTACACCGCCCCGAGTCCCTTTCGGGAGAGGGGGCGGTCTAGAAGCGCTTAGTAAATAAATAAATAAATAAAAATTTTAATTTCTTTTCAGTTTGACAATATAATACATTATCCAAAATTATAAATAATCTTATATTCAAATGCATTTTTGCCATCTCTGTTATTTCCTTTAAAAAAAATCAGACTTGCTTCCAATTTGTGCCTTCTGGCAAACTGCAGTTTTTTTGGCAAAAGATCTAGCTTGTCATTGCTTTTGTTATAGGTCTGAGAAAGTTTCTTTCTTTCTTTCTTTCTTTCTTTCTTTCTTTCTTTCTTTCTTTCTTTTTTCTTTTCCTTCCTTCCTTCCTTCCTTCCTTCCTTCCTTCCTTCCTTCCTTCCTTCCTTCCTTCCCCTTCCTTTCTCCCCCTTCTCTCTCTGATTTGTTTCCCTCTTTTCCCTCTCTCTCATTCTCTCCCTCCAGTTCTTTCCTTTCTCTCTCTTTCTCTCTTTTTCTCCCCTTTTATCACTCTCATCTCTTTCTTGCGCATGCGCTCGAGCGAGCAAAATACCATCCTGGGCTGGGATCACGGCAGAGGGGACAGTGACTCCTCCTCCCGCTGCCACCACTGCGTACTGAGGTGAGTATGTGGCTGCACAGTGTGTTGTGTTAGCTCAGGAAGGAGAATGGGGAGCAGCAGTAGCAGCTGTCGCTGGATGCAGGGAGGGAAGAGCTCCAGCTTTCCTCCGCCGTGCAGGAGAGCCCTGCACAGCACAGGAGAGCCCTGTGCAAGGAGAGCCCTGCTGCTCCCCCTTCCCCTCCTTCCTGAGCCAACACAAAGGGGACCATGCTGCACAGCCAGCTACTCATCTCACTGTGCAGTGGTGGCAGCGGGAGGAGGAATTGCTGTCCCCGCCATTGTGATCCTGTCCCAGGAGGGTATTTCACATGCACATGCACAAGAAAGACATGAAAGCGAGAAAAGGGCTGGAGCTCTTCCTGGTGCTGAGTTGTCTGCGAAGGACACAGAATCGCAAAAAGCAGCTGAGAGGCTAATGTTTTCCCAAGGTAGAGAGCAGATCATGTGACGGAGTCAGCAGGAAGCCGCAGGAGAGGGGTCACAGAGCCACATGTGGGTCTTGGGCCACAGGTTGCTGACACCCACACTAGCTGGTTTATGTATATAGAAGTTTATATAAATAAAAGAATATGGTGAAGTTGCAGGACTGAAAATAAATAAATAAACAAAATAAACATAAAAAACTATGTTATATTAGACTTTAAACTTAAGGTTAATCTAAATTATTATTTACAAAAGAAGCATTGAACTTGGTTACATTTAAGTATCTTTAAAAAATATTTAAATACAGAATTAAATATACATTTTTTTCAGAATAGGGAGGGGGTAGAAACATAAATCTTAACAGCAGGAAAAATAAGAAGTATATCTGAGGAACCATTTCATCCCATTGGGACTAACCCACCCCACTCGTTCCAACAGAAGGAGACTACTTCAGATCCCATCAGCCAACGGGTTTCAGCTGGTGAGCAAAAAAAAAAGCCATTTCTGCTGTGGTCCCTGCCTTCTGGAATATTCTCCCACTGTAGGTCAAGTCTCCTCTCATACTCTTGGCCTTTTGGAAGAGCCTAAAATTGGCTCTGTCACATGGCCTGGGGCCCTGACAGTGGCCTATTATATTGGGAGTGGTTGATGTGGTTAGAGAAGATCTCCACTCCCAGGCCACCCAATATTTTGGTTTTTAACTGTGGGAAGAAATATCCACCTGGTTCAGTTCCAAGCCAGGAGAAAGACCCTGGAGACAAAATGGAGACTAGAGGCTGATTGGAAAGATGGTTTAATGATGAAGCAGAATCACATGGGTTCTGGGCAGCTGACCATATGGAGTTGAGAGTGAGGGTTTTTATACCTTCTCTTGGGCTTTGCACTTGAGCTTCCTGTTCATGTGCAAGAACATGTATTCTATTGGCTGTTGTCAGATTCCCCGTGGTGCCATGTATGGAATATGTAGGGGGTCTATTCTGACCCCCCCTCTCGTATACCAAGTCACTCCGACACAAAGTCTCTTCAAGATGTTTATTTACATACAGGTTCAACCTTGGCAGCAATCCAGCCTGCCAAGGTCCAGATAGCACTTTGGGCAGCAATCCAGCTACAGCGAACCCTTTGGCAGCAATCCAGCTACCAAGATCCAGATAATCACCTTGGCAGCACTCCAGCCTGCCGAGGTCCAGGGAACAGATTGGCAGCAATCCAGGTAAACACTTTGGCAGCAATCCAGTCTGCCAAGCTACGACACAGATCTGAGAGCGTCTCCAACTCTAATGATCAGTTGATTCCTGCAAAGGGTGTGTCCACAAGCAGCTCCTTTATAGTCTGGAGAGGAGTCTAATTATCAGCAGCTGAGAGCAATTACCTCCTGTAACTGCTCAATTGCTCCTTACGCCGGGTAGCACGCCAGTAACGAGCATCTAATAACTCACTGCTGATGTCTGACTCACTGTCCCGTGACTCCTCCCCACTGCTCCAAGGCATGACATCAGGAGCCCCCTTCCTTTGGCTTTCACCACTACTCCATGCCTCAGGCGCCTCCTGGTGGCCAACCAGCCTCTCTGCGCCCTGCTCAGAGTCAGAACCCTGTCCAGGGTCCTCCACATCCTCCTGAGCTGACTCATAGGGACCCTCGGTGTCTGAGTCTGATGGCAACTCCAACGGCTCCTGCTGGGCCACAACAGGGGTCATAGCTGATTCTATAGGCAAAGTACAAATCCTAGATGTTTGTCTGAGCTACATTTGTGTTGAGGTTTCTGAGGGTGATGCAATAATAAATGGCTTTGCCCTGTTTTGGCTCTTGCGTGAGGGCTAATCTGCCTTTTTTCAGACTTTGCTGCAGGGAGTAATGGATTACCAAATCTGCATTTCTAAAAGCTGCCCCAGGTCAGTATCTGCTTGTGGGTAGGGAGCTGGGGTTCTGAGTTTCTGTTTCCCTTAAGATTTTTCATTTCTCTTTTAGGGGAAATATTTTATCCTGCCTTTTTTAAAAAAATATTCCTCAAAATATTTCATTCTTCTAGGAGGGGAGTGGTGGCTTCTCACAATCCCCCCTTTTTGCCAAAATATGTGTGGGTGGCACATACACTTTCCTGGCAAAAGAATAAATTTGATCAGACTGTACATGCAAAGGGAAGACATTGATAGAAGTAGCAGGAAAGTATCCCTTTGGTGGCTCCCAAAAGGAAAGCTTTCAATCCATAAAGGTCTAGCAGCTAGGGCAAAAGTTCTGGAAAGAAATTTACAGTATCCAATTTTCTATGCCAATTATTTTCAGATGTTTGATGTCACTTTCTGTGAGCTTCCAGTCAGGTCTGAAGCAAACACAAACCCCAATATTCTTCACAGCTATTGTTTTGCTTTAGTAAATAACTATTGGCTGCCCATGTCCAAGAGTTGCTTCCTGAATCTGCCTTAGCTTTAGTTTAGTGCATTCACAGTTTGTAAAGTCAAATTGAGGTTAGCCAGTGTGCAATCCAGGCTATTAATATTTTTGAAATTGCACACAAGGAGCCCTGGGACTCCTACTACTGAGCCCAACAGTGCAACATACTCAACCTTACTGGGCAGTAGCATTTGTGAGTCACAATCAGGGTTTGGGGTTTGGAGATCTCTTTTCTGCTACCTCTTCAGTGGGGGAATTGCCTGAGGGGGCATGCTCTCTCCCCCATGGAATTGGCAGGGAGATATGATTTTTGGGCCTTAGTGCCACAGAGCAAAAACCAACCTAGGAGAAGCTTTATGCACGGGTGGACAAAGGGGATAGCCTCAGTGTGATTCTGAATGGTGTGTGTGTGTGTGTGCGTGTGTGTGTGTGTGCGTGTGTGTGTGTGTGCGTGCAGGCATGCGCAGCTACTTCTACAAGACAGACAATACAAACATGCAGGAGAAATTTCTCTCCCACCAGACAGACGTCCAAGGTGTTCAGAACTTGCTGTGCCAACTACTCCCAAATGCCATCCCTCCATGAATCCATTTAACCGATCAGTTATGATGTGAATGAAACAAAAGAAGAAAACCTTATAATGAATTTCTGCCCTCCCCCATAGTCTTTCTAGCTTTCTTCTGGGTATTGAAAATAGTCTTTCAGTCTTTACTTGTCCATCTCAGGGTTCTTTCTTTCATGTCTGCTGGGTGGCACTAGGCTTGGCTTTGTGATAAGGGTTGGGAAGGTCTGATCCATTCTGGTGATGACTTTCTAATGGCTGGCTGGATCCAAACCCAATTCCTTGGCTTGAATGGATGGTCTCCTCTGGAGGCAACAATCTGCTGCCACAAGTTGCAGAGTTGTCTGTGCAGTGTTGAAAGATATGAGAACAGAGGGCTCTTCCTCCCTTTGTGGGTGATCCTTCTAGAAAAGGCATTGTTGGGGATAAGAGATGGAGAGACAGAGTGGGGGTGGGTAGATAGCTTGCAGCCAGGGTTTGAAAAAAAACCCGCAAGTACTGCAGTTATTAAACAGATAAACCAGTCTCAACAAAAGGAGGACACCACAGATGAGAAAAAGAAGATGGATTCATATGCTTCAGGAGAAGGATGGATGGATAAAACCACTTAAACACATACAGTAAATGCAAGAATGAATGTTTTTCTGTAAATGAACTTAAAACATTCCCTCATAACCTTGAGCTGTTCTTAAAGGTACAGAGAGGGAAGGCAAAAAAGTGAAATCATTTCTCTTCACCCTGCTCTGCTGGCCAGGCAAAACCAGGATGAAGGCATTTTCTTTTCATTGCTTTAACTTTTTCCTAACAATTTAAATTCTTGTCACTAGGGATCAGATATATTTAATAGATACAATTATCTTGAGGGCACACAAAGACTTTGACACACACACAAGTAGAGGAAAAAAGGAAAGGGAAAACAGAACTCTCAGGTTTACACCTTGGTCATTTCCACCATAAATCTCAGTTAACTCAACTTAGGGAATGTACAAATCTTAACAAACATATCACGTGGCTGCATGGAAGACAGAGAGGAAGAGAGAGAGAAAAACAAAACAAAACAAAGAAACTCCCAACGTTCCTATTTATATATTTACCTTTTTATTTAGCCAAATTGGTTTTCCACCTTCGTCCCAGAACAAAGCCCACTCTTTACACAATTTCCTTTGCTCTCTTTTGTTCATACCAGCCAGGATAGGCATCTGCTGTTCATCCCATGCCTTGAGCAAATCTCCTATGGGTTCTTGTCACAACCCTTGAACTACAGCTTCCCATGTTCCCCTTCTGATGTGGGGTTCACTTTGGCTTAGCCTGGTCATAGCCTAATAATTTTCAGACAAAAAGAAAAAGCATTTGGGAGGACTCTGGTTCCCTCACAGAATATGGGCACCTCCTTTATAGGAAACACAGCCTACCAGTTTTTGGACTAAAAAGAAGAAAATGGTCTGGATGTCAGGGTTCCAAATAGCATCCAAACTTAAATCAGAGTCCAAGGCAAAGTATTGCTCAAAGTTCCAATTTATTCTGAGAGCCATGTTGGAACATCTGGGAAAACCTGAATCTGAAAGTTTCCCAGTTTTCCCCACCCAGTTGAAAGTTCATGATCTTGCCCCCACACCCACAAGTCCATCACATGGTCCAATCCTCCACTGCCATGCTGGCAGTTCCACTCATCCAGTTCCAGTCAGGTGCAGAGGGGCAGAGACAAAGGATGACCTTGATTTTCTAGAAAGGAATTTTATTTTGGCTACATAGCATTTAACTCCGTACCATCCCCCCTCTCATTTTCCCCACAATAGAAACGGCATAGTAAAATAATAGAAAGTGTGGCAAGCCAAAGATCCAAAATGAATATGGCTGCAGGCCTTACAGGCGGCCTCTCCTCATAAGAAAAGCATTTCTTGAAAAGAGAATAATGTAGGAGTTAACATAAGCAGAACTAACCACCTCCCCCCTCTCAGGAGGGCCCTTTGACTTATCAGGAAACTTATTATGGAATTGTTTTACTAACTTATCAGCTTTTTACCCAAGTAGCTTCAGACAAAGGGTACCCCTTCCAATGCACTAAATATTGCAAACGACCTCTATACAACCTAGAGTCTAAACTTTTCTTCACTTCATAGTGTGGTTCTTCTTCTATCACTACTGGAGGAGGGGGAGGCTGGGTGGACAGTCTTAGGCTGGATCCAATCACCGGCTTCATTAAGCTGCAATGAAAGACTGGGTGAATTTACCCTAGAATTCTGGGCAGACTGAGCTGAAATGTAACTGGGTTAATTATTTTTACTATTGGGAATGGACCTAGAAATTTTGGGCCTAATTTCTTGCTAGGCATTCTTAACTTGTATTTGATAGACAAGAAAACATTATCTCCCACACGGAAGGGGGGTTGGAATGAGCGGTGCTTATCAGCTTGTTTCTTGTACTCTTCTGCTGCTTCTGCCAGAGCTTTTTTCGTATTTTCCCACCCCTTTTTAAGAGTGTCCATCTATTCAGTCAGAGACATGGAAGGGTGGTGGGGTTCTGGGCAGTTCAGGCATAGGAACAAATTCCATGCCACTGGTAACTTGAAAAGGAGTTAATCCAGTGCTGCTGTGGACAGAGTTGTTGTACGCGACTTCGGCAAAAGGTAGCAAATCCGACCAGTTGTCTTGCTGGTGATCCACATAACAATGGATGTATTGCTCTATCATCACATTGGCTTTTTTGGCTGCCCCGTTTGAACTCAGATGAAAAGCCAAGCTAAGTCCTTGTGTGGACCCAATGGATCTCAGGAACTTTCTCCAGAACTTGGTGGTGAACTGAATTCCATGGTCTGAGATGATCCTCCTGGGTACTCCGTGCAGGTGGTAAATGTGTTTAACAAACATTTTCACTAACATCTTTGCAGATGGTAGTCCTGAGCAAGCAATGAAATGGGCTTGCTTGGAAAATAAGTCAATGACTGTCCAAATTACTTTATTACCGTTGCTGTCTGGGAGCTTGACAATGAAGTCCATTGCGATCTCTTCCCATAGTCAGCTGGAGTTGGCTAACTGTTGCAATAATCCTGGCCATATTTTCATGGTTGTTCAAGTGCCACAACTTTTTACATAGTCTTCAACTTCAGCTTTCATTTTTGGCCACCAAAATTGACGCCTGGCGAGGTGGAACATTTTTAGTAATCCAAAGTGGCCTCCTAACTTTGTGTCATGGCTTCGCTGTAGTACTTCCAGCCCTAAGTTCGTGGCAACATACAGTTTGGATCCTTTCTAGGCTAAGCCATCTCTCATCATCAGGATGTCTTTGTTGTCATTGAGCCAGGGGTCTGCGGGCAGCACTGATTTTATTGCTGCGGTCAGCTTGTCCTAGCTGAGGGTAGGCAGCCAGTTAGTCTGGCCTCTGGTGGTGACTTGGAACACCTTTTGGTGGGAAGGGGGAAGGATGGGGTGAATCACTTCTTCCCTTTTAGTGACATATTGCGATTTTCTTGATAAAGCATCTGTCAGCAATTTCTTCCCTGCAGGGATGTGCTCAGTTCAAATTTGAACCTTTGGAAGTATTGTGCCCAGCGAACTTGCTTTGGGGACAGTTTTCTGGGGCTTTTGAGGGCTTCGAGGTTAGGATTAGGTCAGACCTCAAATGGAACATCCCCCCTTCCAGGAAAAGTCTCCAAGTCAGTAGGGCCCACCTCCTTTCAGTAGCAGTGAGTTTTTTGAAGACATAAGTGCATGGCAAGAGGTGCCCTTCTTTGTTCTTTTACAACAGCACTGCTGCTACAGCCACATCACTGGCACCTGTCTGGATTCTGAATTGCTGTTCTGGGTTGGGGTGTTGCAGTATGGGTTCTTGGGCAAAAAGCTGTTTTAATTTCTCAAATGCTTTTTGGCAGTCCATTAGGATGTCCAATAGGTTGGGTTTTTTTTGGCTTTGTCAGGGAAGGCCCTTTTTTTAACAGTTCAGTCAATGGCAGGGCAACTTCTGCAAAATCCGGGATGAATTGACTATAGAAGTTGGCAAATACAAGAAATCTTTGTAGCTGTTTGCAGGTACTTGGGGGTTTCCAGTCTAACACAGCTTTCACTTTCCCTGGGTCCATCTCTATCCCCTCGCTGGAGATGCGATAGCCAAGCTAGTGAGGTTTTGTAGAATTTACACTTTGACAATTTTGCATGTAGCTTTGTGGCTAGAAGTTTTTCTAGGACTTGTGTACCAGCTTCACGTGCTCTTCTAGGGTCTCAGAAAAAAACGAGGATTTCATCAAGGTAAATGAGCACCCCTTGGTATAGGTCAGGGGTTTCTGGGTTTCACCCGGTATGCGCGTACCAGATAGTCAAATTTACTGTGCCTTTCCATACCTGTTGGTCCAGTGGCACTGTACTGGAATGCTTCCTCTCTTGGCCTGCCTCCCCCCAGGTCACTTCCCCACCCACCTGGTCACTGCTCGATCTCTCGCTCTCTCCCTCCCCTCACCTTACCATGCGGGGAGCCTAAGCAAAGGAGGAGGCGGAGAGTTGGGCAGAGGAAGGGGGAAACCCTAGCAAGGGCTGCCTGCCAACAACTCGACTCCACGCAGAGTGTGCTGCAGAGGGTGCCATAAGGCGGGTTGATCAGGGTAGCATGCTGCTGCAAGAAGCTGTGCTGCTACTACTGGAGCTGCATTGCCCCGCTGGGTTCAGGGAGTTCTGCCCCTCGTGCCGTGCTTTGTAGACACCACTAGAGCCCTGCACAGACCTCTTTGGGGTACTGGGAACCAGGTTTCCCAGCAGCAGCAGCGAGTTCCATGATGTTGCCTTCAAGGTGAGCGGAGGGCACAGGTGCCACTTGGCCGGGGCAGCGGGACTCACCCAGCGCCCACCCAGCCACCACTTGATGGGTGGGCAGGTAGGCAGACAGGCGGAGGGTTGCTCTGGCTTGACCGGTGGCTGGTGCGACAGAAGCAGCACAGCTTGGGGAGGCTTTGTCAGGGGAAAAACGCCCTGGAGAAATCTGAGATCAATGGATCGGGCTGATTCCCTTCCGCATATCTTTTGAGATATTAAGAAAAATAAAAGTCTTTAAGAAGTATTCTAATTAATAAACAAACTTTAATAATAAAATAAAATAGAAAATAACTAATTGGTTACATTTTGATAATAAAAGCTCCGGTTACCAAGTTGGCAGCTGAACAAAAAAAAAAGAGGAATTCTGGAATGTGTGACGCATGCGCAATAAATCACTTTCAGATAAGAACTTTTATGACCTGCGCAATAAAGCTTTCTTAGTTTAACTCTTGAATGTCAGTTCATGCCTAGCAAACTTTTTAACATCGTGACACCCCTTCTTTTGCTAGTCTGGGCTGACGTCATCAAATCATCAATTAAGGCACATCTTCTTTCGCAGATACTCGTGTTGATTTGCGGCAAGTGGTTTGTTAAGCATGTCTGCGATTTGATCATGTGTAGAAACATATTGCAATTTAACAAAACCTTGCTTAACTAATTGCTTTGTGTTTTGATAACGAATGTCAATGTGTCTGGACCTAGAACCTGTAAAATGTGACTCAGAAATATAAACCACAGATACATTATCTTCCATCACGGTGATTGGTCGAATCGGACGTGTCCAGATATCTGTGATCAAAGCATCAAACCACGTTAGAGAATTACAAGCATCTGAAACACAAGCATATTCAGCTTCAGTAGATGAACATGAAACAAAACTCTGTTTTCTCACTTGCCAGTAAACAGGACATCCATTCAGGAACATCATGTAACCAGAAGTGCTTTTGCGTGACTTCTTGTCGCTCGCCCAGTCGGCGTCAGCAAAACAAATCAACTTTGGTTGATCAGTGTGTGTTGGTTCTAGCAATAACCTCATGTGTTTAGTGTGCTTTAGGTATTTCAACAACTTCTTAATGCATGACCAATGAAATTGTGTTGCCTTACCTACGTGTCGTGATAAAAGATTAACACTAAGTGCGATGTCAGGTCTGGTCCAACTACTAATGTATAATAGTGAACCAATGACTGAACGATAAAGTGTTTGATCCTCGAACTCAGGACTTGGTTCATGTGTTAAGTTGTGAAAATCTGTTTGCATGGGTGTCTTTGTTGTGCTAGCATCTTTCATGTTGCAATGATGTAGAATGTGGTCAATTTTCTCCTCTTGTGAAAGACTAAACCCCTTCTGTGTCTTTTCAATTTGAACACCTAAATAAGTGCTAATGTGTCCTAAAGATTTCTGTGTGAAATATCTCTGCAAACTTTTGGCAAAAATCTCACTCATTTTCTTATTTGGACCAATGTCAACAATATCATCAACATAAACAAGAATTATCTCATATGCATTGTTAGATCTTTTTGTGAACACGCATTCATCAGTTTTGGACTTAATAAAGCCCATTGAATTTAGTTTGTCAGTAAGATATAAGTACCACATTAAACCTGACTGTTTCAGACCATAAAGACTTTTGTTCAGGAACCAGGTATCCCCTTCTTGCTTTCGGAATCCTGGAGGGCTTCTCACGTAGATCTCTTCATCTAGGTCTGCATGTAGATAAGCCGTGTCCACATCAAACTGGAAAACCTCTAAACCAAGGATGGTTGCAGTGGTTAAAGCAATTTTTACACTCTCAGTTCTGACTGTCAGTGAGTAGGTGTTTGTGTAGTCCTCAGGATAACATTGAGGGAAACCCTCAACTACAAGTCTGGCCTTGTACAATGACTCACCACTTGGTTTCTTCTTGATTCTGTAGACCCATCGAGTGCCAATGACCTTTTTGTTTGCTGGAGGTTTTGCAGGTGTAAATACATCAGGTTTCTTTAAACTGTCCATTTCATCCTGCATTGCCTCATATCACTTCTCTTGCTCTGAATCAGGAAGCTGCTTGATTTTTGTGAACATATCAGGAGGAAGTGTAACATTGCAATCAGGAAGCTGCTTGATTTTTGTGAACATATCAGGAGGAAGTGTAACATTGCAAATCAAAGGCAAGGGTGTTTTTGTCAGTTGCCACGAATATCGCTGTGGAGGGATTCCTTTTGTGACCCTCGTGGAACTTCTCGGAACAACAGTCCATTCTTCTTCTGCTTTGTCCTCATCCTCACATTCGTCGCTAGCATCAGCATCTGCGGCTCGCAAAGACGGAACATCAGGTTGTGAAGAAGTAGATGGAATATCTGCCTATGAATCTTGGTCACCAGGCTGCGTGGCATCAACAACATCATCTCTAGGAAAATAAACTCCAGGATCATTAGAATGAATCCTGGTCCAGTCAATATCTTCCTCAAAATTAGCAGATTGTGAAATCACAATTACATGTTTAGAGTCAATAAATTTGCTCCATTTTGAATTATCATCAATACCCATAAACCTCAGTGTCTTTGCTGCTAGACCTCCTTTTCTTCTTTGAGCTAAGGGAATGTTCACCATAGCGTATGAACCAAAAATGTGGAGGTTCTTGAGATCAGGCTTGTAGCCATACAGCATGTAGAAAGGAGTTTGATTGATTACACTGCTCCAAGTACGGTTGACAATGTAATTTGCATATTTGATTGCTTCACCCCAGTATGTGTTACTGAGATTGGTGTCTTCTAGGAGACAACTCATCATGGTTTGTAGGACCCCTTGTCTTTGTTCTGTGACTCCGTTATGAGCCAGTGTGTATGGAGCGGATGTCTCATGAAGAATTCCATTCTTACGCATCCAGTCCTGGAAATGCTGAGACATGAATTCAGCACCACGGTCACTCTGGATTCTGGTGATGCGAACTTGGTATTGGGTAGAAACAAAAGCTGCAAAGTCTTTAAAGATCTGAAAGGTCTCAGATTTCTCTCTCATAGGATATACAAATCCATATCTAGAATGATTATGAACAATTGTCAGAAAATACTTTTTACCACCAATTGTTGGTGGAAAAGTACCCACTATGTCAGTGTGTACCAAATCAAAGATGCGTGTTGATTGGCGTGAAGCGTGTTTGGGAATGGCTGCTGCTTTCGATTTAGCTTTACTGCAAACTGCACAATCCAAAAACACCTTACACCACTTTAGATCCAAACCTTTTGTGAACGCCTGCATTTTCTTAAGAACACGGAAACTGGCGTGCCCCAATCTTCTATGCTACTTGTGGATACACCTGGAATGCAAAGGTTTACCAGTTAGTGAATTTTCAACATTAACAGTTTTATGAGGAACCCCAGGCTTGCTCTGAGCAACCTGCTTCCCTATTTTCCTTTTGTTGGCTTTAGGAGCCTTCGGAGTAGCAACAGGATCTCTCTCTGAAGCAACTCTCTCTGGGCCTGTGCTCTCCTCTTTTGGAGTTTGTATACTTGCCTGTGCTTGCGGTTTAGGTTTTGGCTTGATGTAATAAACACCACCAATTAGCATGGTTTCAGCAACAATATCTCCATTTTTTACTATGTAACTTGCTTTTTCGAGGTGGTGAACCTGGAACTTTAACATTCTAGACAAGTGACTCTGGCTAAGGAAATTACTAGTTGCTGAAGGTATGTAATAAACATCAGGGATGAGTGCATCAAGCTCTTCAACATAAACAGTTCCTTTTCCCATGACCTTACAAGGATGATCGGAGAAAGAATAAAGTTCATGTAGATCAGGTTCTGGCTCGTGCATCTCTGTGAAAAGTTCCTTTCTGTAGGTGATGTACAAAGCTGCACCACCATCCAAAGTCCACAGAAGCCGTCTGTCATACTTTGGATCAGGTTATGGATTGTTGGTTAAGGCCAATGTGGCGAGTGGAGCTTGCGGATCACGCCTTGGACCACGACAAACTTGTCTTCCGCCTCTACCTCTGCCTCTGGAGTCTGTTCCTCTGGGCTGGTATGTGACCGGAGCTGGAACTCGTTGGGGACAATGCAGGATGTCATGTCCCATATGGTTACAGATGTAGCATCTTGGCATCCTTGGAGCATAGGTTCTTCCTTGGAAGGGACGTCTCACTGGAGCTCTTGTTGTGGGCGGCCATTGCATATGTGGTGTGAGTAATTTGATAGCTTCCTCTTCAATTAAGAGCCTGCAACACATTATTCACTGTTCGTTGAGCAATAAGCACATGATTAATCTTTGCAATGGCAACTTTCCATTCATAATTCAATGAGTTAATGATAATGCTGATCATTTGGACATCATCAATAAAATGGCCTCTTTCTCTCAATTCTCTTCTCATTTCTTTCAGTTTGGTCAAATGTCCACCAATTTGTTCACCAGGTTTCAATTTCGAACCATGGAACTCAGACATGAGCAAACATGAAGATCCAATTGAAATGGGCCTGTAGCAATCTTCCAAATGGGCCCAAATTTGTTGGGCTGTTGCATTAGGCGGAAAAATAATCTGCAGTTCAGTTTCCATGGACATTAATAATGTTGTGCAAGCCTTAGTTTCTAAGTCTCTTATTGCAGGAGTCCATGGTTGGGCAGGAGGATTAAACACCATACAATGGGTACCTTCTCTGCGAAGCAAAATTGAAATCTCACTGACCCAGGCTTTATAATTTTGTCCTGACATTTTTAGTTTTGACTCACCAGTCAATGGAGGAGCAAAAAATGCATGCTGAGGAATGTGCATTTGAAAAGCTTGCTGTGCAGGTAAAAATGCTGGTTGTTGCACCAGGGGTCACTGTAATCGAACCTGTGGTTGCTGTGTTACAGCTGGAGCTGGTGCTTGGGCAGCAAAATTAACATGGCTTGCTTGGGGGGCAGGTATCTGCCTTTGCTGCATTAAGTATTGTTGTGCTCCATCTGAGAAGGCACGTGCACTACCAGGGGGTGCTGAAAATTGGGCCTTTGGAGACACTTGATGCGTTGCAGCCTGAATATCTGAGTAATCTAATGACATGTGTGAAAGAGTCTGCTGCAATGTCTGAAATTGCTCCTGAATTCTGACATGCATATCAGCCCTTTTTAGTAAATTATTTCTGCCAGGAAATGGTGCTGTGGTTACATCTTTTGGCTGTAATATTTCTGCTTGCGTGGCATGTGCATTTGGAGAACAAAAGCGATCACATGGCAATTGTGACATGTGCACATCTCTCTGTTCTGATATCCTCCAGGGGGTGTGTCTTAGGCTTTGGGGAAGAAGGCAAGATGCCGTTTTCAGAAATTTGAAAGCATGGGAATCCCTCTTCTCTGACTTGAGCATGGAATAAGCCCTTTTTGCTTGAAATAACTCATTTTCAAAAAATTCTATGTGATCACAATAGCTTTTCATAGCTTGCTCAGAGGTGCGGAGAGAATCACACATATCTCCTTCTGTGTGGGAGTGAAATTTCTGCAGCTGCAAGAGGTTTGGCCTTGCACCGAGAATTTCAAAATCTCTAGGAGATATTTGGGAGCTTGCATAATTAGGAAGATACTCTACTGACCTCAGTCGTAGATCGTCATCTCCTGGAGCAGTCCCATCTTGTTGAGATCTTTCTCCCACAGCAGGTCCTTCACCCGGTCTGGTTGCATCAAGAGTTGTAAATCTTTGTAAAATATTTTTCTTCTCTTCATCGGAGAGGGTGAAAATATCTGAATACCTTGAAGAGAAATCTTTCAGTTTCTTTTTTTTCTTTGGCATGTTAGAAAATGATTTAAGCGTTCTCAGCCGCTATAAATCATCCTGTCTAGATTAGCCTATTACGCTTATCTTCAAAAAATAACAAAGCAAGGAAAAACCATAAAATCAACCAGCCTCTGTTGCCATGTGTTAGGGTGTGAATTCCGCCTTGAATTATGGAGGTGTGGACCGTGAAATTTCCTTATAGCATACTTTTGAAATAAGTGAAAATAAACCTGAGGCATGATCTAATAAAAAACATTTTAATATAAAAAAAATAGAAATACAAACTTGCTAACTGAATTAATCACATCTTGGCAGAGCTCTGTGCCTCCCTCCCTTGGCAGGTGAACAAAAGATCAGAAGTGAAAGTTAAGAAAAAATGTGTGACCTGCACAGTAAATCATTGCAGATAAGAAACAGTTCATTTTATCATATAAGTCAGAATGTAGGTACAGCTGGCAAACCAAAAATAAACGCAGTGACAGGGCAGACTATCTGGCAATAGCAGAGTTTGCGTTCAATAACTCACAGCACACATCCACGCAGACGACGTCCTTTTTGGCCAATGTAGGGTATCATCCTCGGTTCTTTCCCCTCACACCCATCGACTCACTGGTCCCTGCACTGAGGACTTCCTGTCAGAACTACAGGCAGTCCATCAAGTAGTGTGGCGACATCTGGATAAAGCCAAGGAGGACTATAAAAGAGTCGCGGACAGGTCTCGGTGCACGACACTGGCGTTGACTGTGGGCGATTGAGTGTGGCGGCCCACTAGACACCTTCCGTCAAATCGGCCAGTCAAGAAATTAGACTACCGTTACATTGGCCCATTTCCTGTTGAAACAATCATCAATCTGGTCGCCTATCGCCTGACTTTGCCATATTCAATGCAAGTCCATCCGGTATTTCATCGATCTCTTCTTGTTCCTGAACGGCCAGCTTGTCCTCTTCGTCAACCCAATCATCCCCAGCCAGAATCCCGTGCCGATGAGGCGCTGGCTGAGTACGAAATTGCCAGGATCTGGGATTCCCAATGGTTGAAAGGATGGTTCCAATACCTGGTGGAATGGAAAGGCCGGAAGCCAGAGAATGTTATCTGGGAGAATGTGACTGCCTTGCACGCACCTGCTTTGGTGCAGGCCTTCCATGAACAATTCCCAGCTAAGCCACAACTTGAGCATCAGACTTGGGGGAAGGGCCCTGTGGTGAGGGATAGTGTTGTGGCCCAGCAGCGGCCGGCTGAGCTGTTCGTGGACTCTGACAGCTCAGACCATTATGGGACTGCTCTGGAGGATGTGGAAGACCTGGAGGGTGTTTGGAGTCAGAGCAGGAACTAGAGAGGCCTGTTGGCCACCAGGTGGCATTTGAATCAGGGAGCAGTGAGGAGCAGCAGAGGGAGGTTGTCCCTGATGTGCGTTTACGTAGAGCTGAGAAGAGAAAGGAACAGCTGTGGAGAAGATGTCATAGAAGAAAGTAAGGACAGCTGGTTAAGGGTGTGGCCCTTCCCAAAGAGTTTATAGGTGGAGCGATGGGGGGGGAATCTTTGCAGGAAACAACAGTCCATTATATGAGCTGTTGCGGAAGCATTATGTAAGTTTTAATCTTGGGTTCTTGAAGATAACTTTCTAGGCTCCTAGCCAAGGGGTGGCTTTATCTATGTAATTAGTCATGGCAGACAGCCAATCCTGTGTCTGCATATTCATTGGAATCATGGGACAGAACAGGTGGCATAGGCTCCTCCCATTAGGGATCCGTTGACCTGCTTGAACCGGATCGGGTGGGCCACTCTTTTTGCTCTGATGCCCAGTTTCAGGACTGTGGTTAGGTTGATCAAGCACCTTGTGCAGCCTGAGTCTATTAGAGCTTGAAAATCCCCCTGGTTTCCTGTTTTTGGGGCTGTGAAGTGTATTGGAAAAAGGAAAGGGTGAATTGATTCACTCACCATTTTCTCCCTTGTCCTCGCTCTCATATGATTTGGGCGACTGGTTGTCATTGCCTGGGGTTCCATCACTTTCGCCTGAGGGGAAGTCATCTATGTCTTGCAGTTGGGGGGCTCTCCTCTTGTAGAGGGCAGCTAGCCATTCCCTTGCTTCTCCCTCTAGACCTTGTGCGATGGTATTCACCATGGCTTTGTGGGATGGGTAGAGGTGCCCATAGCATTCTAGGTGGATATCAGCTGAATCAAGGAATAGCTCTGAGTCTCCGTCAAACTTTCCCCTGAATTGGGGTGGGCCATTCAGCCCTAATCCCTTAGCCTCCTGTTGGCCTTGGTATGCTTGCACCTGATATGGCTGGTCATCTTCTTCACCCCTAGTTTGGAGAGAGGGAGGGGGTTGCCTGCTCTTGGCAGCCTGCCTGCTGCATGGGACAGGCACTGGTTGCTGTTTTGGGCTCCTTCTCCTTCTATCGGGAGGGGGAGGGGGGCTGTGCTGCAGTCTGCATCTCCTCCCTTCAACAGGATCAGATGTCCCTCCCCTCTCTTTTGGGTGGCATGATGGCCCCTCATCATGAAGGGTGGCTTGGCAAAAATCCTCCCTCTGTTGCTCTTTTGCACTCCCTCGGGATTCCATCTGGGGCTTTGGGAGCCTGGCTTGTTTTCAATCCCACCTCCAGTCCATCCTTGCCAGCTGGCTTGAGACCCTTCCCTGTATCTGGGGACTAGGGCAAGGGAATTTCCACCAGTACTTATCTTCTCTTGCTTCTGCTTCTGAGAAAGGAATCGCTGCTTGGCATTGCCGCATACCTCCAGCTGCAATCAATCTCCTGTTGCCTGATTTTTCCCTCCAAGCAGCCCAAACATTGGGGGAGTGCTTGGAGAGCCTGGGCTTGAGGAAACCCAGAATTTTTTTTGGCTCTCTGTAAAGTTCCCAGAAGATGACCTAATAAATTTACAAGCCTCGAGACCAAGTTCAAAAGAAATACAATCATTTATTAGGATCAACATTCTGGCATGGACTCCTGTGGAGCCAAAACTGCTTTCACTTAATTGCGTTTGAACTTTACCCCTGTATCCCCTCCCTTCTGTCCTGCGTCATAACTCATATTCTCCAACTAGGCTGTAGACATGAGATCCAACTCTGCCCGAAGGCATGCATGGAATTTCCCCTTCCATGCCAGCCTGATAATAGTCATGGCAACGCTCTAGAAGTTGACAGCTGGCTTTGTTTCAGTAAGTGGAATGATTGGTAAGTGGTCATTCCACTTACTGAAACAAAGCCAGCACTCCACCCCCCAAACAAATTTATAGAAAGACGGAAGCTCCGATCACTCTTTAAGCCCAAAACCCAACCTGAAGACAGCGAGTGAGACCTTGCTTAAACATTGCCAAGACAATCTCAATCTTACACGGGAAAAGACACGAATACAGCAAGATCAGCATACCTACATCCATGAAAATCTACGAAAACATACATATACATATACATAAATATTGAGGAAATATCCTCCATATTTTCATAGGCCACCACTAGGTTGCATTGCTACCCATTCCTATTTTGATTAAAATGTTTATTTATTTATTTGGCAGATTTGGTAATCCATTACTCCCTGCAGCTAAGTCTGAACAAAGGCAGATTAGCCCTCACTGGAAGGAAGCTCAAGTGCAAAGCCCAAGAGAAGATATAAAAACCCTTCACTCTCAAATCCATGTGGTCAGCTGCCCCGAACCCATGTGGTTCTGCTTCATCTTTCCAATCAGCCTCAAGCCTCTATTTTGTCTCCAGTCCTTTCTCCCATCTTGGAACTAAACCAGATGGATATTTCTTCCCACAATTTGCCATCCCAGATAACCTGACCAATGGACCTGGCCTGGGTCCACCGTGCTGGCAGCAGACCCCTTGTGTGTGTGGGTGAGCCCCTGGACCTTGACCATTTGGACCAAGGGTAGTGAAGAGAGTTTTGAGTTTGAGCAAGTGAATACCTCTTTTAACTTTAACTTTTAACTTTTAATTTTAACTTTAAAGCCCAGAAAAGTGAGGGTAATGTGTCTATGCCTGTGTGTGTTAGTGAGAGGACCCTTGACCCAATCACAGCTGGATTCTGCTCCCTCTGTGCCTTTCCTAACCCCAGAAAGATCAGTTCTATCAACAGAGCCTGGAGAGCATGGGGGATTTGCCAGAGCACAGGAACTTCTGTTGGGGAAAAGGGAGAGACTGTGTGAAAATGGAATGGAAAAGTGAATGAGAGCATTGAAGTTGGGCAACCAGCTGGGAAGTCACTGAGCAAAGCCCTGTATTAGGAGGTGCCTGTACTTCTCTGCTTGGGGAAAGCAGCAGGTCCTCCCAGACACACACACACACCTGAGGGTCTGAAAACTGGTAAGCTCTTTTAGGAGGTGCCCATACTTGTCTGTGCAAGGGGCCGCAGATCCTCCCAGTGTCAGGCTTGCAGCCATATTCCTTTTGGATCTTTGGCCTGCCACATTTTCTATTATTCTACTATGACATTTTTATTGTGGGGAAAATGAGAGGGGGGATGGTACGGAGTTAAATGCTATGTAGCCAAAATAAAATTCCTTTCTAGAAAGCCAAGGTCATCCTTTGTCTCTGCACCTCTGCACCTGACTGGAACTGGATGGGTGGAACTGCCAGCATGGCAGTGGAAGATTGGACCATGTGATGGACTTGTGGGTGTGGGTGCAAGATCGTGAACTTTCAACTGGATGGAGGAAACTGGGAAGCTTTCAGATGCGGGTTTTCCCAGATGTGCCAACATGGCTCTCAGAATAAATTGGAACTTTGAGCAATACTTTGCCTTGGACTCTGATTTAATTTTGGATGCTATTTGGAACCCTAACATTAACCCAAATCTGCCTTAAAAATACTTCACCAGCTACCCTGAAATTTGGGGTGCTGTCCGGGGTCCTGAGCCCTAGCACCGACCCGACCTTGGGCGTGCAAAGATTCAATGAAGATGGAGGAGGGCAAGAAAGCCACGGGGAAAGCAGCAGATGACAAATTGCCTATCAGTGTTGAGACCATCTACATTCCTTCCAAAGCCGTGGTGAAGGCCGCAGAGGCCGTGAAGAAGGAATGCTGGCTGGGAGCCAGGTGCAAAGAGCCAGCCCCTAGGCCTCCCTCGCAATCGGAACTAGCTCTGCAAGATGAAGCCTTGGGATTTATCACCCCTAAGGAGTTGCTGTTGGAGCCACAGGGGGGTGCGAGGGGAGCCTCGACCCATGACTGGAAGGGATATACATGCATGCATGCATGCATGCATGCATGCATACATACATACATACGTACATACGTACATATATATTCTTCATCAAAATCTAACTTGATAAAGATTCTTTCTTATGGTCTTTGGACCATTGAAATTTAGCTTTTTTAAAAAATGTTATTTGCTACAATCCAGTCATTGTAAATGTTTGTAATCAAAACATGTTCCCTTTCAGCAAATTCACTTTTCTTTCTTTCTTTCTTTCTTTCTTTCTTTCTTTCTTTCTTTCTTTCTTTCTTTCTTTCTTTCTTTCACAAGTAGGAGGAGGCATTTCATCCATCGATCTGTACAAGACAGAGTGGTCTTTGGGTACTATTTAGTTCCAAAGAGGGCCATAAAAGGCAGATGGTCTCATTAGAAACAATTTATGCATATCTGTTTCTAAGAGGAGGATGCTGCCAGAATAGATTTGAACTGTTTCTTGTACCAGAGGAAAATATTGTTTGTTAATGTTTTGCTTTGCAAAATGACATGTTCAAACTAACCAAGCTACTAATTCTATAGAACCTAGAGAAGGTGAGATATCACTCTGATTGTGCTGTTGATCATCTTCAGGATATATTATTTCACGTCCTCCTAGATATCATTCTATTTCTGTTTTGTATGCTAGTTCCCCTTTCTTAGGGGGCAGAATTTTAAATCCTGCTGAGCTAATGCCATAGTTCTCAGAACAATTTTTAATTTCCAGATTGAATGACCTGTTAATTAAAAAGGTGATCTAACAAATTCAAATGATGGCAGGAAATTATTTTCATCACCAGATATTATTTCTTAAAAGTGCAAAGCATATAATTCTATCAAGGCTAAATTTCATGTAATTCAATAGTATTTTCTCAAAGGAGGCTTTGGACTACCAAATTGGGAATTGTACTATCAGGCAGCAGTACTAGTATGGATGAAAGAGTGGATTGTACTGAGGAATATAAGATTATTGACTTTGGAAGGACATGATTTGCAATTGGGCTGGCATGCATTCTTATGGTATGGGAAAAATAAGGTACATCGATATTTTCAGAGACATTATATAAGGAATGCATTATTATTGGTGTGGAAGAAAATTACAGAACAACATTATTCAAGGATACCAGTTTGGATTTCAACAATGGAAGCATTGATCCACCCAAATATTATTAATATGGGAAACATAATAAAGATATTTTAAATGAAAAAGGGGGACTTAAAACGAAAGAAGAAATGAGTGAGCAAGGGATCGATAAAAAGTGGTATTTTCATGTGCAGATACAGTCTAGATATGAGGAAGATGTTAAATTACAGGGTTTTTATAAAGAATTAATGGAGTTAGATAAAATTCTAACAGGAACAGAAGAAAGATTAATGAAGAAACTGTATAATTACTTATTGGGCATAAAATTGGAAGAGGAACAAGTAAAAGAGACAATGATAATATGGGCAAAATTTTTTGGTTATTCCTTAGAATTGGATAAATGGCAGACATTGTGGGATAGGAATTACAAATTAACTATGTCAATTGCGTATAAAGAGAATTTGTATGTTTTACAGATGGCATCTACCACTGGCAAGATTGGCAAAGATGTTTAAAGACAACTCAGCTAAATGTTGGAAGTGCCACCAAATACCTGGATCTTATTATCATATGTGGTGGACATGTGGAGAGGCAAAGAAGTATTGGACAAAAATTAAGACATGGTTGGAAGAGATGATACAACAGTGTATTGAGCTGAAGCCAAAAACATTTCTGCTGGAAATTCTACCTGAAATTTATAATAAATATAATGTATATTTAATCATTCATGTATTAACTGCAGCTAGAATTGTATTTGCACAACATTGGAAAAGTGTAGAAATTCCTATTGATGAGAAGGTGATAAGAAAATATTAGAATGTGCAGAAATGAACAGATTAATATTAGCAATTAAAGAGAAAGAGCAAACTGAATTTTATATGATTTGGGAAGTATTTTACCAATGGTTGGAAAAAAAAAAGAGTTTGGAAATGAAGAAAGCTAAAAAATAAGTAGACAATACACTTAGATAAAGATATAAAACTGTTAGTAGGTGTATGATAAGAATAACGATGTTTAATGTTGATATATTATTACTAGAAGATATTAAGAAGAAGAATGTAGAGTTTTATAATGTTTAAATGCTCAATATATATAATATCAATATGAATGTGAAAGATGTGATAAATGAGGAACGATGTTGCACTGAGATATTTGTACTCAGACAACACACTGCATAAGGAAAGATGGAATTTTTATTTTTATAATTGAAAAATAATAAAACTCTTAAAAATAGTATTTTCTCACAGTAAAGACATATACAATTGTAATTTAAATCATTACACTAGAAGCCAGGAATTCACTATGCTATGGTGAGAATCACTTTTTTTACCCTACACTGCTAACTTTTCTGATTTGTTGACACCGTCCTTGCAAGTTGTCTGATGCTTGCCCTCCCTGGTCCATCATACCCTTCTGACACTCACAAGAAACTTTCCCCTTCTCATCAAATGACTACTGAAAATACAGCTCATCATGCTTACCTTTGTTTCTGGTGGTGTTGCTGTTATGAATGAAAAGTACATAGAGATATGGGGATTTCTGAGTGACAGATATCAAGGCATCTTTTGGTTCCATTCTGAGTCTGCTTAAATAGGTAGGTACCTTTTTAGTTTTAAAGGAGTTTGCATGAGTGGGCCAAGAAGATTGGTACTTATAAGCAAATTCCAATTTCTTATCCCTGTTATTTCTCTCTCTCTCCCCATTATCTATTTAGTGTTCATTGATGTTTCATCCCTAAATTTGGCAAAAGGCTATTTAGGGCACCAGGTTGAAAGGACTGATATTCAGTGGCCAGGCCAGTTGTGACCATTCAAGCCTTCTCTTGTTCACATGTGGCAAAAGCAATACTTTGGTACAAAATGGGGAAAGTAAATTTGATTCACACATTTTTCTGCATTGCAATTTTTCTCTGCTTGTACAAAGAACAAAATGTATCTTAGTTGCTTCAATTTACTATAGAACTAGAAGTTGTCATCTAGAACTACAATATGTGTAAATAATGTGTAGAAAAGGAAGTAAATCCAGGTGCAAAATGGTGAAACCAATACACTATATACTAGGCTAACACAACCATACAAAAATCCACTTCTGGTTTTCCTGGCAAATTACTAGTGATTCAGCAGACTAATTTAGGAAGAGGAAGAAAGGAATAGAAGCAATGCTATGCTCCATTCATTATAACAAGAGTTCCCAATCTACCGCCTCTCTGGTTTAGTGAGTGATAACTGGTCCTATATACTAGATCTATTAATATGTGTTACATCTTGAAGTATGTATGATGAGATTTAATCCTGGATCTTCCTACACTGAATTCCCAGGATTCCTAGGTAATATTTCTGGGTCAGTAAATTCTGGGAGGTCATGTACTTTTTCATCTATGACATTTTGACAGACACGAACTTCTTAGTATTTAATTTTAATGCTCTAATGCTGATCATAGTTTCTAAAGGCGTATTAAGCCCAATGAAGAAATATTATGTTTTAACAATGAAGGGCAGGAAGTATTTTCATGATGAGTAAGTGGCTCATTTGCTTTATTCTTTTTATGTAAAATTGTCTAGCCAAATGCTTTCCAAATTCCAGAATACAGCACTCATGAAGCTTGCTGGATATCAGCTCCCTATTTTTGTGTGGCCAGTAATATTCATAGATAAATTATACCAAATAAAAAATGTTAGATTTGTGTATAGAGCAAGGGAACCAACCTCTGGTTTTCCTCTTAAATATGAAAACCAAGCTAAAGGTGAGTTAAAAACAACATCCTTTTGATATCAAAATGCACCTTCAAAGGTAAGAGCAGAGGGTTTTTCTCTTTTTTTTAAAAAAAAACAGCAGCTGTCATACATGCTGATCTTTACATCTCATGAGTTTAACACTAATGAGTTATGGGCAGGCCCACAAAAACATAATGTGTAAATTAGGAATTTAATGATCTGTGAGATTAAAAGCTGTGTGGGACTGTATGTATTTAAGGCTGCCATCTTGTGTTCAGAGAGGAATTATTTGATTAAGCCTCATTTTTTCACTTTGTTTAAAATGATTTTAAGTTATTGGCTGATGTATGCCTCACACAACTTTCTGAATAATTCTGAATAGTTCTGCTAAGATTTATTACAGCTTTACTCCAAAATTAAAATGTATATTGATCTGGGTGAGGTTTGCGTCTACAAAACCACCAAGTTTTATAAGGTGCCCAATCTTTTGAAGTCAACTATTTTATCAAATTAATTTAAATGAAAACATAGCACAAAACATAAAATATGTTTGTAAGAAATTGCAAATAACTAGAATTTGTTCATCCTCATGTTGGTTCTCCATTTTTACAGTTTTATATATTCAAATTATAACTCTGTACTTTCATTAACAGATTTTATGAAAAAATACATTTTTTAATCATTATTAGAAAGTTGGGGGAAGACCAAACCCAGAAAAGAATGAGCAATTCAGAGCAACTTTTTTTTACCCACTTACCTTCTGATTTAAAATCATATGTGGCATTAAATTCAGTGACCATCTTGAAAACTGAGTGACCTTTGCTTGTCTAATTACAGCATATTAAATGGTTGGAAAAAGACATTTGCTGTCATAACAAAATTTCATTTTACTCTGATTTAAAGAAAGCAGTATTGGGACACATTTTCCCATTTTTTGGATTCACTTTCCCAAGAAATGTGTAAGTTGGAAGTGCTGTTTTTTGGACCCATGCAAAGACTCTGGGGCCAATTTGGATTGAGAATCTGACTGTAAAGTTGGCTATGATCCCTTCCATAGCCATACTAAAAATGCCAATATTAGAAAAATTATGTTGAATCTGTCTAAGGTATTAATACAGGTTATTAAAGAGGAAATATAATACAGACCCTCAAGCACTCCTCCATTTGCATCTGTTCATGGAGACAGATTCATTTAAATTCATGCTTAAGTTTATCAGCACTGTTTAAAGAATCAGAATTCAGCAAATGGAAATGAATGTACAGTATAGTATAAGATGCAGCAAAATTATCAAAATGCTCAACTACCATCTCAATATACATAGTATGTAGGTGATAGATCCACTTATTCTGAATATTTGTTGGAAATCCCAAAGAGTCTCTTTAGACAATTAAGATAATACAGATGGGTGAACTAGTCCCCCATTTATACCATGCTTCCCCGAAAATAAAACCCAGTCTTATATTTTTGGAGGCTCCAAAAGTGATTCCTTAGTTTTTTTTTCCTGTACAAGAGGCATTGATTGCAGGAGCCAAAGGGAGTGGGAGTGCTACTACTGCTGGGCCAGAAGGCCGTGTGGAACATTAGGATGCCTCCTCCCTGTGCTTCTGTCCAACTGCTGGGCCTTCTGCACCTGCTGCTTCTGACCTCACAGGGGCTCTCTGCCCTCCTGGTCTTGGCTGCTCTGCTAGGCTGCTCCTGCCTGATGCAGGGTGAGTCAGCCCAGATCTATGACCTCCAGAGTTCCCCCCTAATGCTGGCCTGCAAGGGCCCCTGCACTGCAGGGCATTGCAGCTCTTGTGCAGGCTGTGTGAGGCAAGCATGGGGCTGACCATGGCTGCATTCAGTCTCTACCTCACCCCCAGCTTCTCTGCTCTGCTATTGCTGCCTAGCCTTACACCTGGCCTGGCCTGGCCTGGCCTGGCCAGCGGGCTGTCAAGGCATGAGGCAAAGCAGGTGGTGAGGGATGCAGCTGCCTCCCTCTGCCTGCCAGGCACCTGCTGAAACCACACAAGGTGGGGGTGCACTGTCTGGCCAGCGGGATGCCCAGGGCAGCTCCAGTGGAGGATAGTGCAGATTGCTGGATAGCAGTCTGGGCTTGGTGGTGGGCTGGGGAGAAAGCGAGCTGGTGGCAGCAGAGCAGCCATAGGTAAGGTAGGGACTGAAGGTGGCCATAAGCAGCCCCAAGTCCGCATACCTGGTATGAAAGCTGCAGTGCCCTGCAGTGCATGGGCCCTGGCAGGCTGGTGGTAGGAAGGGTCCACTCCGGAGGTCATAGATCTGGGCCAACATGCCCTGCACCAGGCACGAGCAGCCTAGCAAGGAAGCTGAGAGCATTTCATGGCCTTCTGCTTTATTGTAGCAGCAGCCTGAGCAAAACCTGAGCTCCAGCTCTGGTGGAGTACAAACCACGGTTACCACTGGCTCCAGAGCCACAAGGTAGGCTGGGGGGGGGGTTGGTGAGATTGCCTGCAGGGGTGGTTTTCAAATCTCTTTACTTCGGGTTTGGTGGGCATGGCTATGTGGGCAGTGTCAGGGGAAATATTTCACCCTGAACTAATGAGGCTTAGACCGTGGCTTTTCCAAACAGGCATATTCTTCAAGAAGCGAAAAATAAATAAAACCCGAAAATATGTTCTAATTAAAAACAAGCTTTAATACAAAAATAAGAAAATAGAAATAAAACAAATCTATCTAATTGTTACATTTTGGCAGAAACAGTTTGTCTCCCAGCTTCCTGGCAGACGGACAAAGATCAAAAGGGAAGAAGTCTCTGGAATGTGTGATGTATTAAAAAGCATGCGCAGTAAATCATTGTCAGATAAGGCTTATGACCTGCGCAGTAATTCATCAGTAATTATTCAGTTCAGCTAGCAAACATTTAACGTAGTGACAGGCAGGGCATATGTCTCAGTGGGTGTGGCCAACTAGACATCACTCAGACACACTCAGTCACATGATCCCCCCACCAAGCCATTCCCACCAAAATGGTGGCAATTTTTTTTGACAAAGGGGGGGCACGCCAGGCCGGGGCTCTTCACTGTCTCAAGCTGAGCAATCTGCTCTCGAAATGATGGCTGTGGTCGATGAGCTTGGCCCTGGGCTCTCGGTCAGTCTGCTCAGGATGCTCCGTCTGCTCTGTCTGCCTGGGAGACGGAGCCTGGGGAGGAAGGAAATGGCCGTTCAGGTGGTGTCGCCTGGCATCCCCACCAAGTGGAGACCAGCTCAGGAGCCCTTCGGAGGCAGCGGACCCAATGGAGGCAAGCGCTCCTCTCAGTGGTGCAACCATGCTTGCGGCTCACCCACTCCTGGCCTGAAGCCTCATGACCCCCCTGCCTGGCCAAGCATGGCTCACCTTTGCCAGGAGACACCTGGGGGTGCTGGCAAGTCTCCATGGCAACGGGCAATCAGAGGTGGTGCCGCCTCCTCCAGCCCAGGTGCAGCCAGAGCCAGAGCCAGGCAAGTGCCCTCCACACATGGGCTGCTCCGGGAGCCCCGAGGACTCAGCTCAAAGGCACATGCCTGGGCTGGAGGAGACAGTGCCACAACTGATCGCCGGTCACCATGGAGACTCGCCAGTGCTGCCAGGTGCCTCCTGGTGCAGGTGAGCGGGGGGGGGGGGGTCATGAGGCTTCAGGGCAGGAACAGGTGAGCTGCAAGCACAGCCACCCCACCAAGAGGAGTGCTTGCCTCCATTGGGTATGTTGCCTCCATAGGGCTTCTGGGCCGGTCTTCACTTGGGGGGATGCTGGGCAGGACAGCCTGAATGGCCATTTCTTTCTTCCCCACCACTCAGCCTCTTGCAACTGTCTTGTGGTGTGCAAGTGATGTGCTGCCTGGTTCGCTTCTCAACCCCTGGCCCGCACATGTTCTAGGTAAATGGGTGACCCCTGGGAGCGTGGCAGCACCAGGTGGGGGCCAAAAGCTGCCACCATCTTTGTGCAAGCCTTGGACTTGCAAGTCCAAGGGATGCGCATGTGAGAAGGTGGCAGTGATGGCAACTCTTTCTTCTTGCTGGCCGACCAGAGCTGAAAAGTGCTTTGTTTTCATGCTGTTGCCAAGCTCCTGGAGAGCCACACTCCTGCTGGTGATCTGGAGGGCAGCGGGAAGCAGCTGCTGCCTCCTAGCTCGGGAACTAGCCAGACAGGGAGATAGCAATGATGGAGTCTGGCGCTTGGGGAGGGCAAGGTTAGCATGCTCCCTGCCCCGTCCTGTTGTGCATCTGCTGGCTCAGAGCAGTGGACTCAGCTGCAGCCCTGAAGAGCTGAAGCTGTGGGGATTCCCCCACATGTTGCATTCCCCTTCCGAGCTTTGGCCTATGCCTCCGTACTTTCTTTGAGCTCCCTGCTTGCTGGGCTGCCCTGCCCCCACTGTGGCACAGAGGCATGGGCAAAGGCTGGGAGGGGGATGCAACACAGAGGGGTTCCCTGCAGCCTCAGCTCATCCGGGCTACAGCTGAGTCCGCTGCCCTGAACCAACGGAGGCACCTCAGCATGCAGCTGGGAGTGCATTAACCTTGCCCTCCATGCAACACACGGGAGATCCTGGCTGCAGTTTACTCATGAGCAACATTGGCCAACAAAACTGATGATTCAGAAGATGAAGGGTTTTTACAAACCCAAAGTGACCAGAGATGTTTTAGAACATTTATCCAAACAGCCAAGGGGAGATACAACTTCTGACCCTTCCATATGAATCCAACTCTGTGAGTAAACAGTGATTGGTTCTCTGTATAAAATTGATCCATAGGGAGTGTTGACAGAATAGCCTGGGTAATGTCCTCATGTGAGGTAAGTCGTGCTACCATTGGGACCTTTGGAGCCTTAGGGTCTTCCCAGGAATCACTTGGGGGGTATGATGGCCTGTACTATTTCCTCACGGGCACTGTCATATTGTGGTTTTCTGTACAGTGCATCCACCAAAAAATTCTTTCCTGCAGGTATGTACTGGAGGGAGAAATTAAATCTATGAAAATATAATGGCTACCTCACTTGCTTTGGTGACAACTGCCGAGGAGTCTGTAGGGCCTCTAAGTTTTTATGGTCCATCCAGACCTAGAATGGTAACCCCCCTTCTAGGAGATTTTGCCAAGTGGTCAATGTCCACCTTACTGCAAAGGCCTCTTTCCCCCAAATTGGCAAATTTCTCTCACTCTTGGACAATTTCTGTGAGGTATAAGCACATGGCTGGAGATTCCCCTCCCTATTCTTTTGTAAAAGGACTTCAGCCACTGATACATCACTAGCATCTGCCTGAATTATAAAAGACTCAGATGGCTGGGGATGTTGCAAAACCACCTCCCTTGCAAACAGTGTTTTTAATCTATCAAAGGCAAGTTGACACTTAAGTGTACATTGTAGTGGACAACTAGGATGTGGTTGTTTAGTCAAATGCTTCATCTTTAAAAGGTCAGTAAGTGGTAATGCCACTTGGGCAAATGATGGGATGAACTGGTGGTAGAAATTGGTGAATCCTCAAAAAACTTCGTAATTGTTTTTGTGCTCTGGGTGCCTGCCAGTCCATCACCACCTGGACCTTTGCAGGGTCCATCTCAATTCCTCTCTGGGATATACGAAACCCAAGATAGTCTAATTGGGTCCAGTGAAACTCTCATTTAGAGAGCTTCACATACAACTGGGCATCCAACAGTTTTTTTTGAGGACTTGACACACTAAGGCCACATGTTCCTGCATTGTTTTGGTGTAGATAAGTATATCATCTAAATACACCAAAACTCTGGGTTTTTAATAAAGTTTTTTATTTTTTCATTTTCATAACATATAAACAATCACATGTATACTACTACATAACTAACATCATATTGTATTATTAAATGTTTACATCAATTCATCTTACCAACAACTCCAAAAAACCAATTATTGGCTCTTCTGCTTTCCATACACCATATTTGTATCTTATCCATCACTTTCTTCTCCCTCTCTCCTCTCCCTCCCTACCTCATTTCTTCCCTCTGTCCTCCTTCCCTTCTCTATTTCCACTTCCTCTCTCCTTCTCCTTCCTCCCCTTACCACTCCTCATTTCTCTCCTTCTCTTCCCCCCTTGCCCTCTCTCCTATCCCTCTCTTCTTCCCTTTCTCCTCTACTTCCCACTCTTCATCTCATTTACTTGGTGTATTTCAGCTTCTGAGCAAACTCCATTTTATGTTGATGGTATTAATAATTCCTTTTCAATATACATATTTAATTTTAACCTGTATGCTCCTCCTTTTTAATAAAAAAAAATAACAAAAAAGTATACATATGTAGTCATTTTGCTTTTAACCCCCCCTCCTCCAGTCTAATTTTGGCTGTGATGTAGATTTGGTTACAATTCCCCACTATTCTCATCATTATCTTTATATAATTATACATCCTTGCATGCCCCCAATTTGTGATTCTGTCTTTTAATCTCAATAGTTTCCCATTGTAGGTATATTTCATGTTCCCTCTCCATTTTTCATATCTTGGATTAGATTATCCTTAATTGTCTCTAAATGGCAATCCTCGCTGTTCAATGTTCATAACCCTTCCTTTAATCTATTATATAAAATAACAAGCAGTAGACATTTCACTTTATTCATCATCTTAAAAGTTCTATATATGTCCATGTTTCTTATATTTTGACCCATACTTAGTTGTCCTTCTATTGTCATATTCAATCAATTCACAACTCAATTTAATTATCATGTATAAAAGTGGATCACAAACCTCTGCTTTACAACCTCCCCATATAAGTTTCATATTTATCCATATTCCATATATTTTAACCTTTAGTTAGCTATCTTTCCATTATCAAATTCAACCAGTTAGCAACTCCATTTTATTGTCATATTTAGGAATAAAGCCATTATCTTAACTTTATATTTTCCCATATAACAGTTTCTAGTTGTCTGATTTTTTCCTAGTAAGTCTTTTGTCCTACTTCTCTGTTCCTGTCTTTTTCCTTTTCTTTATTTTGACATATCCACTCTCTTCAATTTTCCCCAAGTCACCATCAAAAGGATATTTTATATTTCTCTTTGTTGGGGCATAATCTCCTTCTTCAATTTTCCTTATGCCACTAACAACCTCCAAAACCACTTTTGCCTGCTTTTTATTTTCCTCCATTTCTACCCCTCCATTGTCTTGCCCCCCTTCTTCTTTGAATTCTTCTTTAGATATCTGCTTCTCTGGATTCAGAATTCTATTTAGGCTTGAAATTAATGATTTATGCATATTTCTTATAATTTCACATAGTTGTTCAAATTCCCAGTTTTCCATGATGTCCAGTTCCAAAGTTACAGTTAGTTATACAGTTCTTATTTCAGAGTTCTGTTTTACCTTAAATTTATCTACTTCAGTTGCTGTGGGGAAGAACGATGGGAGCCATCTTGGTCTTTTGTTCTTCCTAAATGTTCAGTTCCAAAATTTCAGTTAGTTATACAAGTCTTATTTTGAGATTCTGGTCCACCTTAAATTTAATTCAACTACTGTGAAACCAGAAGAGAAGCTGAGGCCATCTTAATCTTTTGCAGAGAGAAAAAGAAAGAAAGAAAGAAAAAACCTTTGTATTTCCCAGTTCTTGACTCTGTTATTATTCTGTTATTATTCTTTCCCTTGCCACCTTCCAGGTCCGGTCGATTATAGCTGCTCAAAATATATCACTTGGAACAAACTTGCAAACAGCCAGATTTGGGTATTTCTCTTTGCCTCCTACTTTTCCAAATTTTGATTTATGACAGTTGGTTAATTATAACTTCCCCCACAGTCAAGCTTAGGTTATCAGTTATCAGTGAGAAGAAGTGCTTTTTTTTGGAGTTGCTTAAGATATATTCGTTGGAAGAAATTCAAACAAAGTAAATCCTTCGGAATGTTTAGTGTCTATTGCAAATCCAAAAGCAAGTTTAGAGTTTATATTTGAGTGGGATTGTCACTTCTCTGATTTCTCCGTTTCTGTCCAAAATTGTTTCAAACAAATAGCTTTGGTAAGGGGGGAGGGCTGGTGTTTCAACCCTCCATTTTCCTTTTCTTTCTTTCTTTTTAAAAAAATACCAATCTGATCATCAATATTATTTATGTTCTCAAGATTTCTTTGCCTTTTCCAGGCTTGATTTATAGCTGTGGGTTAAATAAATTTTCTTACCGGTCTTTCATCTCGTCCACACCCTCCTGTTCATTTGCTTTGACAAGGAGCCAGCATCTTGTCAGCCATGTTGCAGACTGCCGCCCCAACTCCGATTCATAGGGCAAATCTCCAACCTGCGAGGGACCTGTTGTCTCCCTCTGGGTCTGATGAGACGCTGCCCTCTTTGCCCCCCCTCCAGGGGGTTCTGATCCCAAAAAGAACCCCCAGAGTTGGTTTGTCAGACAGGGTTCATGTGAGACTCTTCAGAGCTCACATCTCCCACGTCTGTCTAGCTGAAGAACTTCCCATCGACTCCCTCACCAAAACTCTGTTGTAGAGGTGTTCATGCAATGCCTGGTTAATCAGCTGCATGAACACAGCAGGAGCACCTTGTAACCTAAAGGGCATTACCCGAAATTGGTAACTACCTAGGGGACAATTGAACACAGTCTTCCATTCATCCCAGCTTTCACTCTTACCCTGTAATACGCTTCACTCAAATCCTATTTGGTAAAAACTTGCTCTTCCACCAATCGGGCCAGCATATCCGTAATCAAAGGAAGCGGATAGAGATGCTCCACGCATGCTGCATTAAGACCCCTAAAGTCTACACATAGACAAAGACCTCCATCCTTCTCTTGAAACAGGACTGGGCCACTATTCTCTATCTAGTGGGTTGGATAAACCCCTGATTTAAATTTTTGTCTATATAATCCCTCATCTTGAGCTCTTGTGGCATCATGGAATACATTCTAGGTTTTGGTAGAACTGGTCCAGGATGGATTTCTATCCCACAATCAGTGGTACGATGGGGAGGCAGGATGTCACACTCCTGCTCACTGAAGACTTCTTTTAAATCCAGGTATTCTGTGGGGTAGCTGAGGTCTTTCATAGCTCCCAGTGGTGCCATAGTTACTTCTCCCCCTGGGCCCTGGGTAGGGGGCACACAACTATCTCTCTATCCTTGGGGGGGGGTAGGACCCAACCCTTTATGCAGGTGCCTACAACCCCCACCCCACCTAATCATAGGACCCCATTTATTCAACCAAGCCCAAACAAGCACTATCTCCTCTGTTATATTGGGAACCACTACAAATCGTATTTTTTCACAATGGTCCCCTATCTCAAGGATTACCTGTTCAGTAACTTGAGTAGCCAGCTGTCCCCCCTAACAATGAACCATCCATTTGTTCAAACCTTATGGGATGGACCAATGCATGAAGGAGCACCCCTAAACTCTCAGCAACTGCAGCACTCATGAGGCACCACGTACAACCTGTATCTATCAAAGCCGTACACCATCTCCTTTTGGATGACTCCATTACTATGGGGATACTATGGTGGGTTCACTCACCATAGGATCTCACCATCCTCTTCACTCCCACTTGCTGATAGGGCCTCCCTGCCATGTCAGCCACAAACCCACTGTGCAGGGTCTTTGTCGATGTTTGCCTTGTACCTCGTAAGGTTTCAGATGAACTTTTTTACAGTTTTTTGTGCTGTACCACGTTTAGCAATGGAAGTTTTAGCTGCACTTTTTAGACTTGTTGCAGGATACTCTGCAGCCCAATGACCTTGCTTCTCACACCTGAAACAGATCATTTGCGGTCAGGTTGGAATAGCTGGTCCTGAAGTTGCAACAGGCAGGGGTTTTGCTAATGATGTCTGCATCCCATGACGCATTGATGGGTTTGCAGGGGGATTCATAGGTCAAGGAGTAGGCTTCTGGCCTCTGGAGCCCCATAGATGGTCATCTCAAAATTCACTGTCCTTCAATTGCAGCCTGATACCAGGCTTGCAAGTGATAGGGTAATACCCCCCCTCAAGCAGGCTTGATGCAATGTCCGATCAAGGCTCCCTTAAATTGATATATAAGTAACCATTCAGGCCATCCTTGCACCTTGCCAGCTAAACGTCTGAAATCTCTTTTTTTAATTAAAAGAGTTTTATACAAACAATTTTTCCCCCTTTTCACCCCCCCGCCATACAATGTAAATCTCATACAGATACTATGCCCCCCCCAACCGCCCCAAGAATTTTCTCATTCAAATATTATACTATACACTTTACCCCCTCCCCTCCCCCATCTTAAAATAGATTACTCATTCACATATTATACCCCCTCACCTCCCAACAAACATAATATAAGTTTCTCTTAAGGTAACAATAGCCCATTGATCCCATCTTCTAAGTTAGTTGAACATATATAAATCATAATATAAATTTCTCTTAAAATAACAATATTTCATTAATCCCATCTTTTAGTTTAATTATGCATATATATTAGCCCACCCTCCACCCTAACCCACCCCCACCTCCCACTCAAGCCCCCCTCCTGGCTTCCACTATACATCACTCTAACATTTCCAAGCAACCCATGTATTATTTACTCGAATCATCTATCAGTCTAAACATTCTTACCTAAAGGCTACATAATAACTCCTAGTCTGGTATTTATTCTGTATATAATCAATCAATTTTACCCATTCCTGTGTATAATCCTCCTGCTTCTGAGCTTTTAAGAAAGCTGAAATTTTTGCCATTTCGGCGAACCCCGCCACCTTCTGAGTCCATTGACCAATTGTCGGTAAAAAATCTTTTTTCCAATGTTGCGCAATCAACAACCTAGCTGCTGTGACCATATGCAAGACCAATTTTGTAAATGTAAATTTAACAAACTGTTTCAATGGGAGTACCCTTATTCATGTTAAAACTGAAAAATTCCTTCATGTGTTTTTTAAGTTCATCAACATTTTTTTCGTATCTAAATAAATTTTCATTTACTCTCCAAGACCTTCTTGGCCTCTTCCCTAACTCAATTTGTAACCACACCGGGCTATGATCGGTAAGTGTCCTGGAGAATATCTTGGATTTCTTAGCTTTAGGAAGTAGATCCGGTGTTAACAAAAAGAAATCAATCCTTGAAAAGGATTTATGTCTATCTGAGTAGAAAGAAAAATCCATCTCATTTGGATGTTGTGTCCTCCAAACATCTTTTAATTTCAGATCGTCTTGTAAGTCAAAAAAAGCCTTTGGTAATTTGGTAGTGAGTTTAGTCTTTGTACTCTTATCTATCCTTGGAGAAATCACTCCATTCCAATCTCCCATTATTAGAATACTCTTAAAATTCCAATCTAAAATTTTTAAATGGAGCATCTTATAAAAGCTTTCTTGGCGTTGGTTAGGTGCATATATTCCTAGCACCAAAATAGGACCAAAGTCTGTATCAAGTTCAATTGCTATATATCTACCAGTGTCATCCGCCTCTATAACTTTAGTTGAAAATATTTTATTTATATATATCACCACACCATTTTTCTTTACCAAATCAGAGGCAGCATAAGATGTTCCCAATTTTGAATTCACTAAATACTTCTGGTCTTGCAACCTAATATGAGTCTCTTGAAGGCAAACAACATCATTATTAAATTGCTTCAAATAATAAAATATTTTTTCCTTTTTTGTGGGGAGTTCAATCCATTCACATTCCAAGATAATAGCTTAAGCATCTTTGGATCTGATCTGGAGCGTTGAAAGCATTCGCTGAAGATCTCTCTCCACAAGACTAATCTTCAGCCCTGCTCCTCCCATGGCTCCAATTTGCTTCTTAACTTCTTTCTTAGCACATTGTGTTTGGGGGTCCACCCGCTTGTGAGATTCTAGCATTTGTCTAGTCGTGGATCTAGTAATACGTTGTTTGACAGGTTTAAGTATCGGCATTTCAATGAGAGTCTTAGACGGTCCTTCTTCCAAGAAGGAGCTCAACAGAGATCTGGAGGGGTCCACTCGAGATCCACCTACAGCACCCTGCACCTCCTTCTCTTTTTGTGTCTGCTTTCTTTGTTCTTCTGTCTCTTTCTCAAACATCCTCTGCTCTAAGACATCCAAATCTACTGGTGTTGGTGTGGATGTACGTGGGGGGGGGGGGGTGTCACATTTTTCTTGAGTATTCCATAATAAAAGTCTCTGGCTTTGTCTATTGTATTCAAACGGTACCTCACCCCTTCGTATCTGAGTATAACACCAATTGGAACATCCCA
>NC_138550.1:61797023-61894566 GCF_964273705.1 Natrix helvetica
GTTCTGTTGCCATGTTTAACAAAAAACACAACTTTCTCACAAAATACTCCTCCAAATAGATCAAATTGTATAAACTAACTTTAAAGTTGTTAATAATTCTTTCAGCCGCCTCTAGCTGTCACCATTCAATTAACTTTCGTTTTCCTTGGGTATTCAGCTGTAAATTAATGCCATTTTGAAGCCTTTGTTCCGAATCCTTTGTTCTAAGCCCACACCTTTCAAGTTGAATCATAGCGTTCTTTAACAAAGTTTTTCAAACTTAAGACTTAAAATACTTGCAAATGTTTCCTTCTGAGTTGCTTGGAGTTAAAACGTTGTTATTTACGGCGTCTTGCTCCGCCGCTTGGCAGAGGATTCCACCAGACCGGAGTTTGAAGCGTCTGCAAAGGGGGGCTCTACTCGCCCACACCCCAGAGGCTATAAATCCTTCTGGGGAGCTGCAAGAGGTCAACCCCGCAGCACTACTCTCTCTCCTAGATTCCTAAGAATTTCGGAGTTTCCAAGGCGTTTATGATCTTTAAAAAAAACGCCTCTATGGTCTAGTGGTTCGACAAGCTCAAAAAAAGCTTGCCCACGACGTCCGCGCCTGCTCTCTTCCCACGTCTGAAATCTTGAATGTACTCCTTGACTAGCCTGCCTCTCTGCTTGACAACCAACAGGTCCCCCTCCACTTGTAACGACCGAGTCACATCCTCAAACCTTTCCTGCAATGTCATTAGGAATAGGCCTAGGTCCTCCAGCTCTGCCATGTGGTTGCCATGGCCACCCATTCCGCTGCCTCATCCTCCATCACTACTGTTAGTCATCATTTGGTCCCATTGGGAGGTGTACTGGTGCCCAACCTGTCATGTGGTTTAAGACTTGTCCGATAAACAAAGCCGCATCCCCCAAAATCCCATTAAAGGTTGCTCTTAATGCAGGAGGATGCCAGCATCCTGGCATCATAATTCCTGGGTCTCCAGCAAACCCCTACTCATGGGTATCCTGACTAGCCCATACAGGTTTCGTGGATGGTCAATGGATAGCTGCTCTCATAGGCCCTGCACCTTCATACTTTCTTACACCTGTTCCTGGTGACCAGAATTATAAATCCAATAAAACAAACAAAAAAACAAACAATTCCCTTGTGGGACCCCCTCTCAATTGGCTAGATTCAGGAGGAGGACAAAAATCTGGGGGTGTATTATGTCAGCCACTACTCTGAACTGTGCCTCCAAACCCCACAACCCCAAACATTTCTTGTAAAACCTCAATAGTTTGGTTGCCCACTGTTGTGGAGTAGCTCCAGTTGTCGTCATCTGAAATATGCCTTTCTCTCCATTGAGAAAAATATGTTCCTGAAGGTATTAGCAAAGGTCCTGAGGCAGGTAACCCCCAAGAGTTCCCAACATCCAAAGATCCCAGCCACCATGATTCTCCTCCCTCCCTACCCTCAGCCAATTGCCCAGGATCTTCACATGGAACATGCCATGCAGCCGGGCATTCCTTTGGACGTACATCCTTCACCACCTCCTCTGCTGTTCCAGCCTCTACCACAGTTGTCTCCGTGGTGTTACCAGATGCCTCCAAATCTGCTGCCTCCAGTCCCAAGACAGTGCCTTCAGCCATCATAAGTAAAGTGAGCTCCAACAAACTGTCAAGGTTCTTATGAAACAATAAAAAAACAAAACACCAATCCTGCTTTAAATGCTTCTTCATCACCCTGGTACTAACTGATCACCAAATTCTTGCAAAAATGAAATATTGTTGGAGCTGCTGCTACATGCTCCCCTCCACCTTATAAGCCAATTCCTTGTGCCCCACCCAGCATCCAGTGGCCAATCCCTCCCACATTTTCACTTTCCCTCCTCTATTGGAATGCATAAAATCAAAGACTTCTCCAGCAACCCCCTCCCCACTGGTCTGCTCCTCCATCAATTAAAGATATTTCATTTTGGCAGTTTAAGACGCCCCAGAGAACGTCACTGATAATCGCCACCTCTGTAAACCTTGATTACATTGAATCATGCTTCCTGGCTTGCTGATAATAGCAGCCATCGCCTCAGCTGCTTGGCTGAGCTCCAATGCGGAGCCAAACAGAGAGACAGACAAGGCTCTAGCAGTTCAGGGGCTCCAGCAGGGGCAACAAAGATTAGCCAGATGATGGTAGGAACCCAGCGTACTCATGTCGCAGCCTCAGACATTGTGGACGATGAGGCTGACACCCAGAAGTTCTGGGATGCCCCCCCACTCCTGCTACTGGGATGGGGGCACTGCCCACTGCTCCTGCTCCTTTGGCAGCCACTGCGGTCTCCTCCCACTGCCCTCTTCTTCTGCCGCCACCCTCTGCCCCCATCCCTGCCGCAATGCTTATCTGTGTGTGTAGGCAGGAGAAGGCAGTGGATGCATATAGTGAAGGCAATATAGGGTGAGCGTCCGAGCAGGTGGGCCAGTTCGTGGGTGTGGCCAGCCAGTGGTCACTACCAGTTCTGTGACCCATGCCGGCATATCACTATCAGTTCAGCTGAACCGGTCCGAACCAGTAAGAACCCACCCCTGGTTGCCTGGTGCCATGGGCAGGGCTGGGACTGGTGAGAGTGCACTGGAAACAATTACAGGCACTTGGAGAGAGGCACCTTCTGGCCCTGCCCATGGCACCAGGCAACCTCACCAAGGACCCCTCTCATGTGACTTGGTGGGCGTAGTTTGGTGGTTATGTGACCTGGTGGGCATGGCTGCACAACTGACTCACACACAATGCAAAAGCAGCTGGACTTCACACAAAATGGCCCCTGCATCAAGTAGGCACAGCTGATTGTTGCATAGCTGATAGGTAGTAAAAAAAATCCTAAAAAAGTTCCAATACAGCTGATCATAGGAACTTTTTAAAAACTTTTTAAAAGCATTTTACTGCCAGTTCTGGTGAATAGGTAGTGAAAAAAATGCTAAAAAAGTTTAAGAAAAGTTTCCATGATCATGCACAGCTAATTGTTGAAACTTTTAAAAACTTTTAAAGCATTTTTTTTTACATTTCACTCCTGGCATGTCCCCTCACATGCACAGGTGGTGCTTGGTGCCAAGACCTGGCAGCTGGAGTCAGTGGGGAGGGAAGGGGCTGAACCTCCATGAGGTGACCGGGGAAGGGAAGGAACTGCCGTGCTATGCACTGCCTTAGGGATTTCTGCCCATGTTTGTGAGGAGACAGATGGTTGGATGGGTGGCCATTGGTGGTTCCTGGCCCAGAGGGTGGAGGGATATGTTTCCTCCTCTAGCTTCATTACCCCCTCCTTGGCCTGTATGTGTGTGTGTGTGTGTGTGTGTGTGTGTGTGTGTGATTACAGCTTCGATTCAGGCCTTCAATTTATATGGGCTTCTGAATCAGTATACAAGGCAAAACACCCTCCCTTTAGTTACTTATACTTTAGTGTTTTATTTTCTGCTCTTGGGTCTAACTGTGTTTGGGCAATTTATACATTTGTTGTGCTTGCCCACATCCCACTGTCTATCTTCTTGCCCACAGCTGCTACTTGACACCATCGGCCCCTGTGCACTTGCCGCCTCCTGTGCTGGCCACAACCATCCCTCTGCGCTTAAGAAGATCTTCATTAGGGCTTATTTTGGGAGTATGGCTTATATTAGGTGCACACTTAGAAATCATGCCAGGTCTTATTTTTGGAACAGGTTTTATTTTCCGGGAAGCACGGTGTAATATTTGTTTATTAATTCATCAAATTGATATAGATAATCATCAAGAAGCGACTCTTAGTAAAAATAATACACACACCTAAAATAAAAAAACACATTAAAATATAAATCAAAACTCAAAATATACAAACTCCAAGCAGAGACAGAGTGAGTGGAGCCATCTAAACAAATCTATGGTTCCCTGGGACCCCCCACCCTCAACTTTTGATGGCGCAAAAAGGTCCTGAAGGGCTTCTGGAACATTAAAGTGGATGGAGCTAACCTAATTTCTGGGAGGAGAATATTCCATAAGGTGGGGGCCACAGCAAAGAAGACCCACCCCTTGTGATCCTCAAATATGTCTTATCCTAGTTAGGCTATTGATTTGATATTAGGAAGTCCCTTAAGGAACTGGGAAAAACATTTCTATAGTATAAATATTGACTTTGAAAGTTAAGATAATTCAAGCAAATAGGTTAGAGTCAAAGAGTTTTAGAGAGTTCTGTTAAGACATAATACATGGAAACTACCAGGGCTTTGTTTTCTAAAGAAAGAAGGAATATGGTTACATTTGCTTTTTTCCATGTTATGCCTCAATTTACATTTCAGGGTAAAAGCTTAATTTATGGTATGTGATATAGATTCCAGTACATTTCTTGGGATGTAAAATTGGCTTATGGGATGTAAAATGTGGCATTTTTCTTAAAATCAAAATCTATAATTCTCCCTATACACTGTGCTGAGGAAATTTTAGACTTAAACTGTTAGATAGGGCAATGAGAAGGCACACTCGGGTTTAATGCAACAACAGCTCTTTATTCAACAGTCAAGTATGTACAATCCAGCAACTGTTAGGTCTGACAGCTCTCCTTTTATAGGGAGCTGTCAGACCTCTCAACCAATCAGATTGAACCTCTGTTCCTGCCTAAACAGAGGACTGGAGTGGAAACCACAATAGCCTGTGTTAATATCTAACACCCCTCCCCTCTTGGTTGGAGTGTTCCAATTTGTGGCATAGTCTTTTAGGTAGGCGGGTCTTTGTTTCACCCTGGCAGACCTGCGCAGTTCATTTGGAACCGGCTCTTCAGGCAGGTCGGATGGACCTGTGTGCTCTCCAGCTCCGCTTTGTGGAAGCTGCTGGAACTTACCCCAGGCCACAGCTGGAGTCCTTTGAGTTTGTTCACTTGGGGCTTGCTGTGGGCTTGCAACAAACTCAGATAAGTCTACTGGATATCTCGGGTTTGAGTAGTCTGTGAGAGGAGTGAATGTTTGCTCCTTTTGGGTAGGGCCGTGGCTGTTTGGTTTTAGAGTTTCGTCTGGTACTCTAAGATTGGAGTGGGAGAGGTGACCACGGAGTTGGACAATGTGCCTCCTCCAATTTCTACCATCCTCCAGCTCTAGTAAGTAAGAGCAAGGCCTGGTGATGTGTGGAGAAAAGTCTCCGTAGCACCTTGATGACCGCCTCTGCCGTGGTAGAGGTCATCAGGGCTACCTCTAGCCATTTCGAATATGCGTCTACAACTATTAGGAACGTTTGGCCATGAATGGGGCCTGTAAAATCTATGTGCACCCTAGACCAGGGTGCCTGAGGGCGCTCCCACTCCTTAGCGGGCGCCTCTGGGGGAGCTGGTCTGGATTCCTGACACGGAGCGCAGGTAGCCACCCACTCTTCTATCTCCCTGTCCATGTTAGGCCACCAGACGTAGCTCCTAGCCAATGCCTTCATCCTGACGATGCCAGGATGCCCCACATGTAATGCCTCCAATACTGTCTGTCGCAGTTTGTTTGGAACAACCACCCGGTCCCCCCACAGTAAACAGCCCTTGATAACCAACAGCGCATCACAATTCGTAAAATACATTTTAAAATCGGCCCCAACATGCCCCTTGGGCCACCCCCTCCACACCCAGTTAAAAACCTGCTTGATTACATTGTCCTTCGCGGAAAAGCGGGCAACGTCAGTGGAAGAGACAGGTCCAGAGTCCAGGCAGTCAATCAAAAGGACCGGTGTCTCAGGAATGGGGTCGGCCAACAATTCTGGTAGGGGACAGCAGCTTAAAGCGTCGGCGTGTTCCAACGTGGAGCCTGGGCGGTGGATGAGCCAGAAAAACAGTCCACCTGGTCATGCGCGGAGACAGGGAAACCGGGGTGGGTCGGTCCCCAGCCAGCAGCCCCAGCAATGGTTTGTGGTCCGTCACAAGTTCAAATCGCGGCCGTAGAGGTACTCATGAAAACACTTGACTCCCACTACTGCAGCCAAATCCTCTCTGTCCAGTTGGCTATAGTTCCGTTCAGCGGGAGACAAGGTTCACGAGTAGAATGCAATGGGGGCTTCCGCGACGTTGGGCATGCGGTGGCTGAGGACAGCACCAACGCCAAAAGGAGAAGCGTCGCATGTCAAAACTAGTGGTAGGGTTTGGCTGTACTGGACCAGCAGGGAGTCGGTCGTGAGCAGGCGTTTTACTCCGGCAAATGTGGCGGCCTCGACTCGGCCCCAGGTCCATTTAGCATTTTTAGCCAGGAGGTGATGCAAGGGCTCAGAGACGGTGAGCAGATGGCCCAACAAACATCTTCTGAAACGTACCTGGTGGCTCCCTCAGAGGTCTCCATTCTTTGCTCTATCTTCCCCAAGTCTTTGTGCTCCCTGGTAGATCAGGGTGCAGCTGGGGCTTGGGACCCCAGATAGGGGCACCACTTTACAGGAAGCTGCTGGAATTTTTTCTTCTTTAAAAAGTGATTCGAATTAATGTCAGCTTTCCAACTAACTCCTCATTGCAATTCAGAACTCCGAGACAAAGTACATCAAAGTAAGATTTTATTTGAGAAATCATATTGGCACATCTGGGGAAAACCCGAATCTGAAAGCCCACATTTCCCCCCATCCACACTAGTTCTCACACCCTGCCCTGTCCAGTGACATACACATCACATGGCCCTATCAACCCCCTTTCTCAACTGCCACCAACATTTGTTCACTCCCCTCCAGGTGCCAGCAGCTGAACCTTGATCTCATTTGAAAGAATGTTGTTATGATTTACTCCCTTCTTTGCTCTCTTGTTCCCACTGTAGCAGCCCTCGGAAGTCTGACCAAACATGGCTTCAGGGCTGACACCCACTTCACTGGCCCAGGGTTGGGTTCCGGCAGGTACTACTGCCAGTTCGCTCATGGGTGTGCTACATGCACGCTTATTGCGTGTTGTGAGCGCATGCGTAGTGCAATTAAAATTGTTCTGTGCATGTGCATAAGTGAAAAACAAGAGGGCGGTGCCTATGGTGCTGCCTGGAGAACTGGTTCAGAGGCGTAGCAGGCTTGGGTTTCTTCCGGTCCCAGAGACCCAGGCCGCCAAACCACTACCAGTTCGTCCAAACCGGTCTGAACCAGTAGGAAACCACCATTGCACTGGCCCTCTGGGACTCCTTTGCCCTTTGTGGGACAGGGAGAGATCTCTCTTTAAAGTCTCTTTAAAGTTTAAATCTCTTGCTTTTTGTCTGCCCTCAGGTGTTTTGGAAAATTGACCCCCTCTCCTCTATGACAGCCCCATAATAGCTATAGGATAGCTATCACATCACCCCTAAACCTTCTCTTAAGTTTAGTGGTTAGGTTAGATATATGTAACTCCCTTAATGTTCATCATATGATTTAGCCTTCAGACTCCTTATCATCTGTGTTGCTCTCTCTGTACTTTTTCTAGGGTCACAGCATCTTTTTATATCTTAGTAATAGGAATTGGATGCAGTATTCCAGAATGGCTTCACTTGCGCAGTATAAAGTGGTACTGTTGATACTGGAATAGCATCAAGATGATCTTGATGCTATCCCTTTGTTGATGCAGCCTGTGACTGCATTGACTTTTTTGGCAGCTGCAGCACACTCCTGCCTCATATGTAAGTAGTAGGATTGCTCTAGATCAACAATCCCCAACTTTGGTGACTTGGTGGCCCGGTTGAAGGGGGAGAGGGGAACTGGGCTCCACAAGCGGTGGGCCAGCATTCATATGTGTGCACACAGCTCAGCTTGTGCAAGTAGCAGGCTAGTGTGCATGTGGGTTTGTGACAACTTGCTGCTTGCATAAATTGAGCTGTGTTTGTATATATGCGCACTGGCCTGCTACTCACATGAGTCAAGTGGTGCGTGCATGGCATGTGTATCGGCCCATGGCCCAGTGGCAAATAGGTAATGGTCTAGTAGTGTGTCACAGCCCAGGGGTTGGGAACCCCTGCTCTAGATCATATCATACTTAATATCCATACTACTTAGACACTTCTCACCAGTGACGTGCGGTGAAGTTTATGGCTAGTGAGGCAGCAATTTTTTTAGACTTGTGGATTTCAACTCCCAGAATTCCACAGCCAGGCACACTCAGTTCCGATTTAAAGCAACAGCTTTAAACTTATTTAAATAAGTTTTCTTCCTTCTTTTTTTTTAACCTTCCCCTCCTTCCTCCCTCTCTCCCCCCTCCCCCCTCTCAAACACACAAACACACACACACAAACAAAGAGAAGTTGGATTATAGTGTTTAATTCCATTTCTTTGCCCTGATTTCCAGGGCAAAGGAGGAGTTATTTTTGCCCTGTTCAATGGCATTTTCTTTGATAAAAGGGATGGAAAGATGGTCTTTGGGTTCCCTCCTTGAATGAGAGAATCCGTTTTAGTCAAAATGTTCAAATGTAATAAAATGATCTTCCTGTCTCGATCTATTTCATTGGAAAAGTTGCCTGCCTGAGGAAAGAGCCTTTCACGTCTCTGAAAGCCAGCCCAGGGTGGGATCTCTCCAGGATGGGCGCAAGACCGATCCATGTTCACCAGCAAAGGGCAAAACTCTCTTCCATGGCCTCATTTCCCACCCGAAGCTTCCCCGTTTCTTCTCCATTCTTTTGCTTTCCGCAAAAACAGGGACACACTTTGGGAAGGCGGGAGCCCAGAGGAGCCCACTGGCGCCAGCACCACCCGCTCTGGAAGCGAAACTGCCAGTTGGGACTTCCCAGCTCAGCTGCTTCCCGGGCGGGTGGCGCCTGCCAGATGGGACAAAAGGAGCTCTGAGGGATCACGGGCTCCAGGGGCTCTGAGCGTCCACCTGCCTGAGCTGTGCCGCGGGCGAAAGAAAGCGCTTTAGTCAGTGAGGTGTCAGGGGAGAGGATAGAATCTCTCCTCCTCTCCCCTGACACCCCACTGACTAAAGCGCTTTCTTTCGCCCGCCTGAGCTCTTCCATGGGCGAAAGAAAGTGCTTTAGTCAGTGAGGTGTCAGGGGAGAGGATAGAATCTCTCCTCCTCTCCCCTGACACCCCAATGACTAAAGCGCTTTCTTTCGCCCGCCTGAGCTCTTCCGCGGGCGAAAGAAAGTGCTTTAGTCAGTGAGGTGTCAAGGAAGAGGATAGAATCTCTCCTCCTCTCCCCTGACACCCCACTGACTAAAGCGCTTTCTTTCGCCCGCAGAAGAGCTCAGGCGGGCGAAAGAAAGTGCTTTAATCAGCAGGGTGTCGGGGGAGAGGAGGAGAGAATGCCTGAGCATTCTCTCCTCTCCCCCGACACCCCACTGACTAAAGCGCTTTCTTTCGCCCGAGGAAGAGCTCAGGCGGGCAAAAGGAAGCGCTTTAGTCAGCAGGGTGTGGGGGAGAGGAGAGAATGCTCAGGCAATCTCCCCTCCTCTCCCCCACACCCCGCTGACTAAAGCGCTTCCTTTCGCCCGCCTGAGTTCCTCTTCCTCTTATATATATGAAACTCCCTCGTGGATATTATTATTTTATATATTATTATTTCATGATGAGAGGGGAGGCTCTGCCTCCCCTGCCTCCAATGACCGCACGTCCCTGCTTCTCACAGTTACTATAATTGAGCCAGGTACCACCTATTCTATACCTGTCATTTTGTTTTTCCTATCTTAATACAGAAAAACCTTTTCATCACTGAACTGCATCCTGTTGGCTAGGACCCAATGCACAAGTCTTTCAAGATTCTTCTGAATCTTGAGTCTGGTTTCCCAAATGTTAACATTTCTCCCAAATTTGATGTTGTCTGCAAATTTGATGACCTCCCCTTCTAACCCCTGATGTAAATCATTTATGAAGATTTTGAAGAATACTGGCCCCAATTACAGAATCTTATATATTTCATATAGATGTAGTACCATTGAAAACTACACATTGAGTGCAAATCTTTGGAATGTGTTCCTTGAATGAAAGAACTGCTTCACATATGTAGCAGGTAAGGCTCTGAAAAGAACAAATAAATAGTAAATGCAATTTGCTTTTCAATAGGATTTTGTTCCAACAGGTTGATTCAAAATATTTTATACTTTTCACTGAAGATGTAGGAATTCCCTTTCTATGTCTCTGTTTTAACCACTACTCCAAAAGATTTTTTTAAGAAAAGAATTTGCAACTAGTGTATTTTTTGGAATATAAGACACACCTTTTCCCCCCAAAAAGAGAGTGAAAATCTGGGTGTGTCTTATACACTGAAAACAGCATTTTTGGCCTTCCGAAACCCCACCTTGTGCATCCCATTTTTTGCAAAAATGGAGACTCAGAGGGTTTGGGAAGCCTGTAGAGAGCTCCTAAGGGCTGGGGAGGACAAAAATAAGTGAAAAGGGCCCATTTTTCACAAAAGGGGGTGTTTTTTCCCTCCTCAGCCCCACAGGAGCACTCTACAGGTCCCCCCAAACCCTTTACACACCCCATTTTTGCAAAAAATGGCCCTGTTTTGTGAAAAACAGGCCCGTTTTTTGCCTCCCAAACCTCCCACACGTCACATTTTTGCTCTCTCCAATCCCCAGGAGCCAGTGGTGGGTTTCAAAATTTTTTGGAACCTACTCTGTGGGTGTGGCCTCCTTTGTGGGAGTGGCTTGCCAGCCATGTGACCGGGTGGGAGTGGCTTGCCAGCCATGTGACTGGGTGGGAGTGGCTTGCCGGCCATGTGACCAGGTGGGAGTGGCTTGCCGGTCATGTGACCGGGTTGGAGTGGCCAAAACAATGTCACTGAATTTTTTGCCCCAATGAATGATCTACAAAAAGAAGATATAAAAAAGGAAATTTATTATTTTGGGCACTTACTACTTAAATAAGATTAAAATAAGTACACAAAACAATAAAAGAGCTACTTACAGAAGGTAAGTAGCTTACTACTTACTACTTGTATTTCAAAGGGAATAAATACATATTTAATTTTACACATGTTAACAGCTGTTGGAATTGTGTTTGCACAACAGTGGAAAAAACAAAGATATGAAAATGAATAAATATTAGAATGTGCAAGAATGAATAAATTGACAATTAAAACTAAGAAGGCTTTGAATACTTTTTCACGTGGAATTTGTTTTATCAATTGCTAACTAACAGAAACAGCAATTAGAAATCTAAAAGTATGAAAGAAAACACCAATTATGAAAGGAAAGGTCACTAAAATGTATAAGGAAATATTGTTAGTACTTGATCATTATTAATGTGTAGATAACTGCGGGACATTACATACCCACACACACAAACTATGACAGTGCCAGGAAAACACACACACACACACACACACACACACACACAAATTTTCCCCCAAAAGACTGCAGATGAAACCAGTTTTTTTCCCTAACCCTAAGAACAGGAAAGACAAAGCCACTGGAATAAAAACCATCAAGGCATTGTGGGAAATTATAAAGGACAGTACCAGGAAGCTCACAGAACCAGCAATCACCTCACAATTACCTAAAGAACCAGGTATCACACAGAAACACAAAATCTGGCAAAGCTGCCTTGCACCAACCTGGCCTGCCCATAGAAAAGAAGCCACTTTGAGACACATACCATACACCAACCTGTACACTTAAAAGCAACATATTGCATCACAAATAAAACATTTGCAAAAAGGAATAACATTTCTTGTAATAAATATTCTATAAACAATAAATAAATAAAAATTCCCTAAAAATAATTAAAAACCACCAAGTTCAGAGAACACCAAAGGACCCCACAGTCCTCTTCCTCCTTATCTTTTTCCTTTTTGTCCTTCGACTTCTCCTCCTCCTCCTCCTCCTCCTTTCCCCACAACCCCATCTAGCATTGATGATGTTACCTAGTTTGGTAGTTAAATGTCTGTAAAAAAACCCACCAAGCTCAGAAAGCAGCAAGAATCCCACTTTCCCCCACCTCCTCCCTCTTTCTCCTTTTTGTCCCCCCCCCAAGACTGCAAATGAAACCAGTTTTTTCCCCCCTAACCCTAAGGACAGGAAAGACAAAGCCACTGGAATAAAAACCATCAAGGCATTGTGGGAAATTATAAAGGACAGTGCCAGGAAGCTCACAGAACCATCAACCACCTCAGAATTACATAAACGAGGGTGAAACCCACAAAATCTTGCAAAGCTGCCTTGCATCAACCTGGCCTGCCCATAGAAAAGCAGCCACTTTGAGATACATACACCTGGTCTGAACACTTCTAAGCAACATATTGCATCACAAAGAAAACATTTGCAAAAAGGAATAACATTTCTTGTAGTAAATATATTTTATAAACAATTAAAACAGAAAAATTCCCAAACAATAATTTAAAAAAGATATTCTATAAATAAAAAAAATCCTTAAAAACCATTGTTAAGTATTCCACCAGCAATAATTTATACTATAACTATTTTAAGGTATTGTACCAGCCATAGTATACTGTAACCTTTATTCCACCAGCAATAATTTATACTGTAACCATTTCAAACTATTCCACACACAATAATTTAAAATGAAACCATTAAAAATATTCAATACACAATAAATTACAATAAAACAATTTAAAACAATTCTATGCACAATACATGTTAAAGTATTGAGTATAGAATATTTTAAAATGGTTTATTTAAATTTATTTTGGATAGAATCTTTTTTAAAATAGTCTAAGACAATTTAAAAAAAGAATCCACACACAATAAATTGAAGTAAACCATTTAAAAATATTCTACACTCAATACCCGCGAGGCCGCAGCTTCAGAGAGAGAAGGCCCGAACGCCTTCCCTCGCGGAACATCACCTCCCGCCGCCCGCGACCTCCCCGCGAGGCCGCGGCTTCAGCGAGAGAAGGCCTGAAGGCCTTCCCTCGTGGAACCTCACCTCCCGCCGCCCATGATGTCCCCACAAGCCCGCGGCTTCCGCCGGCCGCGCGGCCTATGCCAGCTCGGTGCTTCAGCGAGGAAAGGCCCGGAGGCCTTTCCTTGGTGAAGATAGCCTCTCGCCGGCCGCGCGGCCTACACCAGCTTGGTGCTTCAGCGAGGAAAGGCCCGGAGGCCTTTCCTCGGTGAAGCTAGCCTCCCGCCGCCCCCCTCGCGCTTAGTTACTTACCTGAGGGAAGCAGCAAGCTCCTGCAAGGCGAAGGGAAGAGAGTTTTGAAATGGAGGACCCACTTTTAAATGGGTCACCTCCAGATCGCTCACTGATTGGCTGGACTCCAGCCAATCAGTGAGCGGCGAGCTAGGCTAGCTAGTTTAGTGTGGACAGGCGGGGGAGCGAGCGAGTGAGCTGCGTTGGGACAGCAAGGGCGATTGAGCGACAGGGCCGGTGCTGGTTCCCAGAAGTTACTTCCGGGTCCGGTTACTTCCGGGTTCGGTCTGGAACCAGATCGCGCGATCCGGTGCGAACCGGTAGGAACCCACCACTGATGAAAGTTAAGGACCAAGTGTTGCCCTAATTGCTCTCTTAGGTCCTACAGGAGTTTGTGAAATGATAGTGGCATCATCAGCATATAAGAGAATTGGAATTTTGTATTGGGCTAGGTTAGGAGGATGGAAATCAGGGTTCTGTAAGAGATCGATCAGGGGATATAGAAGTTAAAGAGGGAGAGGGACAGGATGCAACCCTGCCCTACCCCTTTTTGTACCCTTACTGGGCTAGTTAAACTCCCTTGGGGATTGCACCTCACTTTCAAGGTGGAATTGACATACAATTTTTGTATGAGGAAGAGGAGGCGTTTATCGATAGTGGTGCATTTTTATTTCTCCTACAGGATGATCCTAGATATTGATTCAAAGGCCTGCTTAAAATCAAGGAAGGCCACAAAAAGAGAGGATTTTTTAATACATGTATTTTTGTACTAAATGGTGGAGTACCAAGATATGATCCACCATAGATCTTCCTTCTCTAAACCCGGCTTGTTTGTCTTTGATTATCCCCCCTGAAATTAGCCAATCCTGAAGTTTATAGTTTAGGTGTTTGGCATACAGTTTACTAATAACGCTCAGAAGACTAATGGGTCTATAAAGAGGAGGAGCTTCCGGGGCAATGGAGGGACCTTCCTAGAGCTCCGTAATGATGGGGCTCCCTGGCAGGGATAGCGGGTGCTTTTGGCCCCCACCGGTCATTTTGGGGACCATGAGGGGGTCAGTGGTAACCCTGGCCGTCTTTGAGAACCAACTGTAACCCGGGGGGGATAGCTGAGACCCGGGAAAATCAGACAGCCAGATGGACAGGAGATGGAGGATTGCGAGAACGCTGAGGCTGAGCCATGGCAGCGGAAAAACCGGAAAAAACGGAAATGTGACTTGCATGGCTGCCGGGATGGCGAGACGGCTGAGAAACAGAGGAACGGAAGAGCGGAGGAGCGTTTCCATGAGGAAGCGAGTCGGTGAGGAGGAGAACAAACTGTTCGGGGGTGGTGTGTGGGCCCAGCCGGCGACGGCGATGATGGCGGCACCGGCGGAGATGGCATTGAAACATCGGGTGCCATATTTCCTTCCATCTCTCTAACCGCGGTGAGCTGCCTATTCAGGAGGCCAAGGGGCCAGAGAGGAGCTGTGGAGATTTAAGAAGCAAGCCAGGGGGGGGGCCGCCGGAGGCTTTGGGCGACCCCAGAAGATGAACAAGCCATGAAACTGGCCTTGGCACTTCGCCTATCCCCCCCCGCGCCCCCCCCCGCGGATTTCCGATTTAAGCACTTTAAGAATTTTAAGAACTTTAGGAACTTTAAGAACTGCCTCTTTAAGCACTTTAAGAACTGTAAGAACTTTAAGAACTGCCTCTGGGCCTCGATGGAGGACTATTTCCGATTTAAGCACTTTAAGAACTCTAAGAACTGCCTCTGGGCCTCGATGGAGGTCTATTGACTATCATGGTTCGGCGTTGTAGGCTTCCTCTCTCCTTTTATTTACCCATTTACATCTTGGCCTTTTCACATGTATTTACATCCTGGACCTGCCATAGCCATAGTTATCATCATCATAATCTACTCAAGGGCTGATATTTTACAACTGCGAGGGTCCCCCCTGTCACAGGTATGCCCCCCTGCCCTGGTGAGGGCACACCTCGATGAAGGGTTTATTGACCCAGAGAGGTGGAGGAAGCGGGGGATCAGGGGTTTTTTAGTAAAATGTTTTTTAAAATTTTTAAGGGGTTCCAGGGAGGGGGGGAGGGTTACTCAACCTGGGGGTATGGATATAGCCAGGTCAACAGGTGGGATCAGGATGGAGGGGAGCGGAGTGGGGGAGGTGAAAGGTTACAGCATTCCTATGGGGGGGAATCCGATAACGACGGTCGTAGGGAGGGGCGGGCGCGAGGACACCAGAAGAACACATAGTCGGTTGGGAGACCGGGGCTGTTGGACATGCCCGGTCGCTTGTACCAACCCCCGCAGTCTAGGTGGACAGGATCGGCAGAGCCTGGGCCTTAGGCTGATGCTGTGTAACGCGAGGTCCGTGGTTAATAAGGCCCCCCTCATCAGGGACTTGATCTCAGAGGGGGAGCCGGACCTCGCAGGAATAACGGAAACCTGGTTGGGCCCGGAGGGGGGGGTTGCCCCTCGGTGAAATGTGCCCTCCAGGTTACCGGGTGTTCCATCAGCCATGGGCCCAGGGTAGGGGCGGTGGGGTAGCGATAATCATCCGGGAAGATTTGACTCCGAGAGAATTCACTGTGTCGCAGACATCCGGTTGTGAAAAAAAGTGGGGTCCCTCAGGGGTCGATCCTCTCACCTCTCCTGTTCAACACATATATGAAACCACTGGGCGAGATCATCCGTGGTTTTGGGGTGGGATACCACCTGTACGCTGATGATACCCAGCTGTACATTTCCATCCCAAACCACCCCAACGAGGCCGTCGAAGTGATGTCCCGTTGTCTGGAAGCCGTGCGGGTCTGGATGGGTGACAACAGGCTCAGGCTCAACCCCTCCAAGACAGAGTGGCTGTGGCTCCCGGCTCCCCGATACAACCAGCACATTCCATTGCTGGCCATCGGGGATGAACAATTAGCCCCGGTGGAACGGGCACGCAATTTGGGCATCCTCCTTGATGCCCGGCTGACTATAGAAGATCATGTGGCAGCCGTGGCGAGGGGGACATTCCACCAGGTTCGCCTGGTGCGCCAATTGCGTCCCCTTTTGGACCGGGGGGCCCTGCGCACAGTCACTCACGCGCTGGTGACGTCTCGTCTGGACTACTGTAATGCTCTCTACATGGGGCTCCCCTTGAGGTGCACCCGGAGACTGCAGTTGGTCCAGAATGCAGCCGCGCGGGTAATCATGGGGAGATCAAGGTTCTCCCATATAACACCTCTCCTGCGCTAGCTGCACTGGCTTCCTGTGGCCTACCGGGTGCGCTTCAAGGTGTTAGTCACCATCTTTAAAGCGCTCCATGGCATACGGCCTAGTTATCTGCGGGATCGTGTCCTGCCCCATACATCCCTGCGGCCCATTCGCTCACACAGAGAGGGCCTTCTCCGGGTGCCGTCCTCTAGAGACTGTCAGAGGGCGGTGCCCAGGAGTAGGTCCTTCTCTGTGGCGGGTCCCACCCTTTGGAACGACCTCCCCCCAGACATCAGGACAACAACCGATCTCCGCTCCTTCCGCAGTAAACTGAAGACCCACCTGTTTCGGCTAGCCGGCCTGGCATAATCTCGACAACTGTTCCACCCCTTGGTTAATTTTAATTGTCAATGTTAGCTTTTAAACTTTTATTCTTATTGGGGTTTTAACTTCTTTGATTATTGTATTTATTTATTTTTACCTCCTTCTTTGTAGTCCGTAGACCGTTGCTTGTGTACGTCGCCCCGAGTCCCTGTGGGGAGAGGGGGCGACTAATAAGTCTGATAAAATAAATAAATAAATAAATAAATTGCCTGGGTCGTTTCTATTACCTATTTTTATAAATTGGTATGATAATTGCTACTCCCCAATCTCTTGGCATACGGCCTGTTTTATCTATAAATGTAAACAGAGATGCTAGTGGAGCCCACCAACTGGTGGAGCCCACCAACTGGTGTTCTTTTTGATTATTTCTGGCAGGACATTATCAGCACCAGGTGCCTTATTAGCCTTTAGGGCTCCCATCAACCGGGATATCTCTTCTAGTGTAACAGGGGGCCAGTAAGGCGTTTGGTCGAAACTAGTTTGGCTCTCCTTGGTTACATAGTCAGGGTTTGTATATAGCTTCCTAAAATATTCTTCCCAGGCATGAATCAGAACCTGATTAGTTAGGGGTAGGGGAAGTTTCCCCAATCCTCTGGTTATGTACCAAAAAAGGGATGTATTTTTTTGTCCTGACTGAAGTAATTAATCTATGCCAAGACTCCTTCAGAGCCGCACTTTTCTTTTCTTTTAGAAGGGTCTTATATTGTGCTTTCAACTGCTTTAAGTAGTGAGTGTGATCCTCAAAAGGGGCATTTTTACTTTTCCTGTACTTCATATTATATATTCTTTTTAGTTGCACGCAATCTCTATTGAACCATTTTTTTATTTTTTGAGACCGACTTTTGGAGTGAGCTAGTGTTCTGTTAATGAGAACCGAATTCAAATTTAAAATTAAAGTTTCAAACCACTCTAAGTAAGATCCTCCAAACATTCCTTAGTAGAGATGTATGTAGCTCTATGGTTTCTGGAACTAACATCCATTTGGTAACTTCCTTAGCATTTTTCTCATTCCATTTAATTTTTACCTGGGTATTTTGACTCTCTAACCTGGATAGGTAGGCTGTGCCTGCCCTTAGAGATTTCTGGTGTAATGTGAGAATAAGGTGTATTGAATTATGATTGCTTTCCAGTCGCGAATCTATTTCCATCTTCTGTAAGAACTTCAGTAGGTCATATGATATTATCCAGTAATCAACTGTGAATTTTCTTCCTGCTCCCCAATAAGTATATTCTGCTGGATAATCGCCCCATGTGGACCCATTAAGCATACAAAGATCCAAACGTACAGTCATCTGTCTTACACACAAACCTGCCCAATTTGCTTTAGGGTCTTTAAATTGTCTGGAATGCAGGGATTCTCCTGTTACATTCTCATCATAGTGGATCTTAAAGGGAATTGATTAAATAATGCTTAATCATTTGGTCCCATTCTAGCATTTAAGTCCTTCCCTATAATTATTGCTGCTTTGGGGTATTTGTCTGAGCAGCCAAGAATAACATCTTCTATGCTGTCCCAAATCTTGTTGATCACATTATTCTTATTAAGTGGAGGAATATAGATATTAAAAAGCAAAATCTTCGCCTGTTTAAATAAGAGTAAGGTAGTCACAACCCATGGCTGGAAATGTGGCAGTGATATACACTTAAATTGCAAGGATGTATTAACTAATGTCACAATACCCCCTTTAGCTCTCCCACCCACCTTGCTTGGGACAGCTGGGATTTAGTTAACCCAATAACCATCTAACTGTATCTCTGCGGAGGCCCAGGTTTCCTGTAAGACGAGGATGTTAAATTGTGATATAAAGTCAAAAAAGAGTTGGTCTTTTGATGGAACAGATCAGCCCACTATATTCCAGGTTATAAGGGAAAGTGAGTCATCTTTTGCAGCTCATCAGGAAACTTGATTTATACAAAGGGAAGTTGTTGGTTTGTTGCAATGGATTGAGGTATAATTGCTCACAAAATTGCCTTCTCTAAAAGTAGGGGGGTTCCATCTAAGCCCTGTGTAGACTCCTGAGGAACTTGTTCAGGGTAAGAGGTTTTAGCACCGGCTAACAGAGCTTGCCATTCTGATGCCTCTTCTCTGGGTGTAGGGCAAGGAGTTATTAGGTCATACTTCATTCTTTGAGATGGTGGCTGTGACGTGGGTCATCTCTCAGTTTCTTGATTTGGTGCTGAAGGTGTCTTGGGATATTCACACAGGGATGAAAGCATCTCCATCTCTACTGGGACCTCTAATGGCTCCTTTGGGTCTTGGCTTCCATTTTACATGATCTTGTGTTCATGCAATCCCTTGTCCTCTGGGGGAGAAGTGGGAGGCTCAATTATTGGGGAAACCAGATCTATAAGCTGCTCTGCTGTGTTCATTGTGACCAATAAGGATTTCTTTAAATATTCTTACTTGAATAATATATTGGCTTGTTCTTTCCTTGGGAGAGCGCCAAAAGCATTAACCAGACCAGGTTCTGTGCTGTTAAGTATCTCTTCACCAGACAAGGTTGGTTGACACCCACTGTATTTCTCTCCCTTTTCCAAGGTTGAAAATGAGGAAGAGGCAGCCACCTTGGGAGCTCGCATGTTAATAATTAAAGGAGTAACCCTTTCCTCACCAAAGACTCTGATGGGAAAGATTTGAAAGGAGGCTAAATGTGCCTTCATCTTGAATAGCATCTGTGGTATGGTGGCCTGTTGAACGACAGGAGAATCCACTTCTAATTTGGGGCCTCAGGGAGCCACTCTACAGCACGGAGATCAATCAGACCCCTGTGACAGTGAAGAAGCTGGCTTAGGGAATTTAGTATTGCACTTCTGGTATTCCAATGTCCATAATTAAGTCCGTTCATATGAATTCTAAAAGCAATCCATTGGGTTTGTAGTGAGCTATGTGATTGTTGTAATTGGGGGAGAGATGCTTTCCTGACTTCTCGTAGGCTTCTCTATTAATATCTTTCTCTCTCGTTGCCTTGTCTGGGGAGGGATTGTTTTTCTGAGAGGACTGCCACTTTTTATCCAACACTTTAACTGTTTCTCTGGCTCTTTGCTCTTTTTCCTCTTCCTTATCCTGAGTATGGGAGTTAACCAAGTCTTCTGTAAGAACTTTAGTGGGGGTGCCTGGGGCCCAATATTGTACTTGAAGAAAAACACCTAAGTCTTTTTTCAATGTCTCTAAATCGTGTTGGATGGCAATTAATTGTTTGAATATTGAAACCACCTTTTGCGCTGTGAGAAGGCATTGCTTTGCCATAAACTCCATTGAATTTTCCCAAGATAAACTCTCCGTACTCTGAATTATCTGGTTGTTCTTTGCCTTTTTAGCCTTTAACTCATACTCCATATAGGAAGTAATTGGACTAGTTGTTTGTGAGAAGAGCTGGCTTTCAGTGTCCCCCCCCACCTTGGGAAAGTCTAGTAACTGCTGTTTTGCCAAATCTTTTTTCTATGTTTTTATGTTTCCATGTTTGTAGTCTATTTTATCTATTTCACTTGACTGTACACCGCCCCGAGTCCCTTTGGGGAGAGGGGGCGGTATAAAAATCGAAATAAAAGGTAAAAAGGTAAAGGTAAAGGTCCCATTCTAATCTCTCCAGATTGTTGAGAATGTGGGAGGGAGGTTAGTTTTACTTACAGATCTCTTGCCAACAAAGTGCTCCTCAATTCTTGGTTGTTTTGCAGTTTTCAATGGAGGGAGAGATCCCGGGCTGGTGCCATGGAGTTTCTTTCTTTTTCCCATGCCTTTTTAATCCTTGGCAGCAACAAAAACTTTTGTCTGTGTTATGGTCTATGCTGTTATCTCTACCGAAAAATGTTAATTAAATAAAAAAGGATCCAATAGGAGTACTAAAAATTGATAAAATAAAATAAAACCGGGAGGCACTACTGCAAACACACTCCAGCTGCACCAGCTGTGGAGCAGGAAAACAGGGCTCTGTTCTCTCTGCCTGATTTCCCATGCCAGGAGGCTTGCAAAGGCAGAGCTGAGTCTCAGAGGGACCAGCATCAGAGAGGGGAAGTTCGGAGGATAACAGGGAGATGTGCCAGCCCCGTTATAGTAGGAGAAACCTCTCAAATCTGGTGTGGGAAAGACTGGCCTTTATGGCTGGATCCGGCAGCGTGACAGTCCTTTAAATGGAGAAGGAAGCGAGAAGAGGGAAACAGCTGAAAGTTTCGGTGGATTTCGAGGAGTTGGAATGATTTACTGGTGTGACTCTCAGGAAATGTAAACCTGTAGCCTAGTGGGTGAGTGAGTCTCCAAGGCGGAGAAAAAAGTGGCACTTTAGCAGTGGGAGAGGAACCTTGAGAAGACGGAGTTAACATTCAGAGAAGGAATGGAGGAAATGTACTGACGGCTTGAACTTGCTGGAGAATTACTACAGGCAGAAAGAACATGAGCTGAGATTGTGATTAGACTAGGACTAAACATTGTGGGTTGCAGAAAAGGAAGGAATAAGCTACAAGAAGCCTCTGCCTGGAAAGAAGACAGTGGAAATTTGATCTGGCAGGGGAAGCGAGAGAACTGTGATAGTGATTGTGCTAAATAGATAGAAGGCAACCTCCTGGACTTTAAAGGAGGAGAAGCTGATGCAACAGTAAGAACAAGGAAAAAGAACTTTCTAAGTTTCCAGAAATCTGTGCAATCTAAATAACCTGATATAAGTATATAAAACCCTGTATAGATATTATTTATTGTATAGCTGTTCGTTTAAAACTAGAATTGGAGCTTTGCATAGAATACCTTAAAGATCTTCATATTTTATACTCTCTGACATATATATTCTCACATATATATTCTCATATATCCTCATAGATGCATAGATAATATCCAGTGGACATATACATATGTGAAATGTGCTGTCCCAACAGTATATAACTAATGTAGGAATTAAGAATTGTCTCCTTTAAGAAATTTCCTCATGGGAAATGTAGCCGCCTTGTGGGAAATGTAGTTCAGTTCCATAACATGTGACCACATCTCTGTTCCCTGATTGGGCAGCAGGTATTCTGCCCGGGAAAAGTGATTTATTACCGGGCTCTCTCTGAATCACCTTTTGTTAACCGGGATGGCAGCCACTGCTCATCCCCTTATCTCCGCTCATCAAGGGATATAGGAAACCACAGACTTTTTACACTACGCGATGGGACAGATTGTGGAAAGTCAGAAGTATCTTAATACTGAACTGTAAGTTTTGCTATTAAGGATGCCTGATAATAAACTTGATCTGAAAGAGATTCCTAAGCGTGGAGTTTAGCTGCATGCCTCGGGCAAACTGACATCGCTGAGGCAGAACAGTAAAAAGTCTGTGAATGTTTATATTTCCCTTCATCAAGAAGTCTATAAATATTTGTTTCCCTCGGGCAAAAGCCTATGGAAATCCTTTAACCTCCTCAGAGTGAAAAGGCTTTGAAGTTTATTCCCCTCAAGTAAGAAGTCTTGGGTAATTTCTATTCCCCGAAGAGAAAAGTCTTTGCATGCTTATATTTCTATTCATCCTCTCAAGTAAAAGGCAAGGAATGACTCCACCCCACCTCCTCTTTCAGTAAGAGGTAGTAAGTCAAGCTCCCTCTAGGCAGAGAAGACGCTGAGAAATGTATAACAACCTCTTCTGCATTTTAACTGAGAAGAAGCTGAAGAGGCATCCAGCTTGCAGTGAGAAAAGCTGTTTATTTCTCCTGAAATGAAAGGACTTCTTGTAATTAAGAAAAAAGGAACCCAGGAATCTCATGATAAAGCAACCCCCCTTTCTGTCCCAACCTAACAAAGAAGAGGAATCTCGCAGGTAGTAAATGCCTCATGGAAAGATCTCCATGGAAACAAAATTTGAGTAAGAAATAGGTCAGTAGCCCAGAGCCGACCTCCCAACTCCTTTGAACTTTATTGATGAGTTGTCCTGGCAACGAGAGGCAATAAAGAGGCCAATCTACTTAGGGCGTGCAAAGCCTGCAGACAGCTAAAAGAGACATAAAGCAGAGGTAGTCCAGCAGAAGAAACCAATGTGTAATTGTTTGTGAATTATTGAGAAAGGGCACAACTCCTATAGAAGGTACCAAGCTAGCCAGGTCCAAAACGAATTCCGAGTTCGGGTGAAAATCCCTTAGGAATTCCAAAACTGGAAAGTCAGCTTGGATGGTCACCTCATCAGGGAGAACGCCATTACCAGTCACTTCAAACAGTAGTCACAAGCAGCGCCCTCTAGCGATTCCTCTACAAACCGCAACCAAGTAGTTCAAGCCAACACCTCAACACACCCTAGAGGCCAACAAGTGTACTGCGCCTACATCGCCAAAGTCAAGCAACGTACCCTAGAGGCCAACAAGTACACTGTGCCTACATCTTCAAGTCTTGCAATGCACCCTAGTGGCCAACAAGTGAATTACGGCTACATCTTCAAGTTAAGCAACACACCCTAATGACCGACAAGTACACTGCGCCTACATTGCCAAAGTCAAGCAATGCACCCTAGAGGCCAACAAGTGTGCTGCGCCTGCATCTTCAAGTTTGCAACACACACTAGTGGCCAACAAGCAAACTGCGGCCGCGTCTTCAAAGTCTTGCAACACACCCTAGAGGCCGACAAGTGGACTGCAGCTACATCTTCAAGTCTTGAAGCACACCCTAGTGGCCGACGAGTGAACTGCACTCGCATCTGCAAAGTCTTGCAATGCACCCTAGTGGCCAAAAAGGGAATTGAACTCAAAGAATTCGTAACACATTTGAGAAATTTCCTGAGCTACTCCTAGTCATAGAAGCTTTCTAGCCATGGCAGAAGGGTCAGACATGCCAAACCCCATGCCTGAACCCACCATAGACTCAGAATTGGTCATCCAAAACTCAGAATTGGATGTCCAACTATCAGAAAAGACAGAAACATGTCAGATAGCCTATGACCTAAGAAAGCATAGAAAGCCTATGCAGATTAAGCGGGCAAACCTCCTATCGAAGGCATGAGAGTTACAGCATCTCTGTGACCAACCCAAAGAACACCTAACCCCCATGTGCCTCCGCTTATTGGATGAGGACATGGACTACTTCTACAGATGATGGACAAATTATGAAGACCGCCTCAATGACATCCAGCGACAACTAAATGATGACAAAAACATTCAAATGGAGATGCACATTGAGAAGTTAAACAGAGAACGTAACAAGAAGTTTCAATGCAGCAAAGACGTTATCCAAACCTATCTGAAGAGGGAGACTGCACCGGACAAGAAGACCAACTTCAAAGTATCTCATTGTTCGTATGCAACATTTCAGCAGTTCATACTCAACCTCCTCCTATGTCTCCAGAAAAGCCTCATCTTTCAGACCAAAGGCAACTCACAATGTTTCACAACAATCTTCCCACTACAGCCAAAGGTCAAGAATATCCACAGTTGTGGAAACCAAATTTCAGGCAGAAAGGGCAGCTTTGAAAGCCAAATTTCAGGCAGAAAGTGTGGCTTCGAAAGCCAAATTTCAGGCAGAGAGGGCAGCTGTGAAAGCCAAATTTCAGGCAAAGAGGGCAGCTGTGAAAGCCAAATTTCAGGCTCAAGTGGAATATCATCAACACAAGTGGGAAGCCAAAAGAAGGCTACTACAGGCCAAAGTTCCATAGGCCAAAGTTCCACAGGCCGAGGTTGACAGAGCCTCCTTCACCTCCAGTTTTAGGAAATTAGAAGTGGAAAACCCAGACACATGTGTCAAAACCTACACAAACAGTGAACATGTGGTACAACAGGAACAAGGAGGGGAATCTCAAGTGTCGGAACTCGACCCCTCCTTAAAATTGGAGAGCCTACCCCGACGAACCAAGAAACACGAGGTGACCAGGGTAGTCCATCAGCAACAGTGAAGGATCTTCCGCAGGCAAACACACAAGCAGCCGTGGTTCACAGCCTCAATGTGGAGGTGAAAGAACCCTTGGCAGACCTTCAAAGCGACTCGAGCACAGACGAAAAGATGCCTGAAATAGTAGATGTGCTAAGTTACAGCACATCAGTCAGTTCAGCACTTGACAGCTTCATCAACCTCCAAAGAGATGAAACACACCTCATGACATTGACGTGCACCGTGTCCCAGTGCACGGTGGGGAGGAAAATGGATAGACTCTGCATAAAAGTGTTAAATGAGAATGCACAGTTCCCACTGCCGCCATTACTAGAATGGGGTGATCTACCAGATGATCGCAGTGAGATTGCGACACCAGAGGTAACAAGCACCACATCTCACCTGAAGCACATGAGCAATCATGCTCCTGCTCTAGATCCAAAAATTGAAATCCTGCTCTTGCCAGGAGCAGACCCTCCAACGCTTTCACCCCTCAAGCCCCAAAGGGCTCTCCATTCGCCCTCAAGACAGAACTTGGAAGGGGCATCTTTGGGACGATATGTGTCAATCAACCACAAGTCCCAACCCAGGCGAATGCCTTTGCAAACTACGCTCTCAGTAATGGGACAACTTCCCACTCGAGACCGTATCAAGGACACTTCTCGACTTCATCAATCAAACCAGTTCTAGGAACAACAATGTTCCAGACCAGCAAAGAAGACAACGACTTGACCTTGTCGATAGAGAACAAAGAATTTCTGAGGCCCATGGTCAAGGAATTCCAACAGGATGCCACCAAGAATTGGATGGCTCCAATATTTATTTATTTATTTATTTATTTATTTATTTATTTATTTATTTATTTATTTATTTATTTATTTATTTATTTATTCTTCGCACTTCTAGACCGCCCCCTCTCCCAAAAAGGACTCGGGGCGGTGTACAAACAGATAATAAATACAAATATAAATATAGATATAGATATACATACATATGGAGGAGGTTAAAAAATTAAAAGAACTGTACAGAAGAATATGAATATGGCTCTAAAAGCCCTAAAATCAATTAGATTTAAAACAATACCCTTAAAATACCAGTTGAGAATATATTTCCAGGAGGTAACAGTTGCAACAGTTATAATTATGCCAGGCCAGCTAATCGAAACAGGTGAGTCTTCAATTTTTGTCGGAAGGAGCGGAAGTCTGTGGTGGTTCTAATATCGGGGGGGAGGACATTCCAGAGGGTTGGGCCCATAACAGAGAAGGCCCTATTCCTTGGCGCCGCCCGCTGGCATTGCCTAGTGGACGACACCTGGAGAAGCCCCTCCCTGTGTGAGCGGATTGGCCGCAGGGATGTATGTGGGAGGATGCGATCCTGCAAGTAACTAGGTCCTATGCCATGGAGCGCTTTAAAGATGGTAATCAGAACCTTGAAACGCACCCGAAAAACCACAGGCAGCCAGTGCAGCTCGCGCAGGAGTGGTGTTACATGGGAGTATCTGGAACTCCCCATGACAACCCGTGCGGCCGCGTTCTGGACTAGCTGCAGTCTCCGGGCGCGTCCCAAGGGAAGCCCCATGTAGAGAGCGTTACAGTAGTCTAGGCGAGACGTCACCAGCGCATGAGTGACTATGCGTAGGGCATCCCGGTCCAGTAGGGGGCGCAATTGGCGCACCAGGCGAACCTGGTGGAACGCCCCCCTTGCCACGGCTGCCACATGGTCATCCATTGACAGCCAGGCATCTAGGAGGATGCCCAAATTGCGCGCCCGTTCCACAGGGGGCAATTGCTCGTCCCCTATGGCCAGCGATGGAGTCAGCTGGCTGAACCGAGGTGCCGGTAGCCACAGCCACTCAGTCTTGGAGGGGTTGAGTTTGAGTCTGTTGTCCCCCATCCAGACCCCGACGGCTTCCAAACACCGGGACATCACTTCGACAGCCTCGTTGGGGTGGCTTGGGGTTGAAATGTACAGCTGGGTATCATCAGCGTACAGATGGTATTCAACCCCAAAACCACGGATGATCTCGCCCAGCACAAGTGAGTGGCCTCAGGGTCGATCTCTGCCCCCCTGTCAACACATATTGCATCCGGCCGGAGAGGTAGGAGCCGAACCACCGTAGAACGGTGCCTCCGACTCCCATCCCCTCCAGCCGGCGCAGTAGGATACCATGGTTGATGGTATCAAAAGCTGCTGAGAGATCTAATAGGACCAGGATAGAGGAACAACCTCTATCTCTGGCCCTCCAGAGATCATCAACCAACGCGACCAAGGCTGTCTCTGTGCTGTGTCCGGGTCGGAAGCCGGACTGGCGTGGGTCTAGATAATCGGATTCATCGAGGTGACGTGGAAATTGCTGCGCCACCACATTCTCAACAACCTTCGCCAGAAAGGGAAGGTTGGAGACTGGACGATAATTAGCTAGCTCCATTGGGTCAAGTGAAGGCCTCTTGAGTAAGGGCCTCACCACTGCCTCTTTCAAGGCAGTTGGTAAGGATCCCTCACCCAACGAGGCATTCACCAGGCCCAGAAGCCAGCCTCGTGTCACCTCCCAGGATGCCAGTACCAGCCAGGAGGGACACGGGTCCAATGAACATGTGGTGGGTCGCAGCCGTCCACGCAACCTGTCCAAATCCTCGGGGGCAACAGACTCAAACTTCTCCCAGAGTGGACTCACAAGACTCGCTGTTGAAGGCCCGTCCAGACCACTGGAGGGGGCCCATCCGCTTCGGATCTGAGCGACTTTGTTCTGCAGATATTCTCCAAACTCCTCTGCTCTTCCCTGTAAGGGAGCCCCCGCATCTCTTGCACCAAGAGGGAGCGGGTCACCCTAAACAGGGCGGCAGGGCGGTTATGTGCAGATGCAATAAGAGCGGCACAGTGTCTACGTTTGGCCGCTCTCAATGCCACAAGGTAAGTCCGTAAATAGGCTCTTACCTGTGTCGGTCAGACTCGGAGCGTGAAGACCTCCACCTGCTCTCTAGACGTCTCCTATGGCGCTTCATCACCCTCAACTCCTCCGTATACCAAGGAGCCCGGGTGGGTCGCTGCCGTAGGAGAGGTCGCAAAGGCGCAACCCGGTCCAAGGCCCCAGCCGTCGCCCTATTCCAGGCGGCCACTAGGTCCTCCGACTGAGCGCGGGTCAGGGCTACAGGTAATGGCCCAAGCTCCATCTGGAACCTATCTGGTTCCATCAGGTGCTTGGGGCGGTACCAGCTTGGACAAACTGGCTCCGCCTCCTCGCGGTGAGGGGTAGCGCCAGGGAAGTCTAGCCGGAGACATGAGTGATCTGACCATGACAGGGGAGTAATATCTAAATCCCCTATTCCCAGATCACTCGTCCACTGCTCAGATACAAAAACAAGGTCCAGTGTGTGGCCACCTTCGTGTTTGGGGCCCTGAATTAGTTGGGTCAGGCCCATGGCTGTCATGGAAGCCATGAACTCCCGAGCCACCTCAGATGCTGCTCCCGTCGACGGCAGGTTGAAATCCCCCATAACCAAAAGTTTGGGGATCTCCACCGCCGTCTCCGAGATCAGCTCGAGGAGCTCGGGCAGGGCTTCTGACGTATAGCGAGGAGCCAAGTATGCAATCAGCAGACCCCACTGCCTCCCTGGGCCCCATTTCACACCAAGTGACTCACACCCGGGTATCTGAGGAACAGTGAACTCCCTCGGCTCTAGACCATCCCGTATAACTACCGCCACCCCTCCACCCTTACCCAGGGCCCGAGGCTGATGGAATGCATGGAAACCCGGTGGGCACATTTCCACGAGGGGTAAACCACCCTCGTGACCCAACCAGGTCTCCGTTATTCCTGCAAGGTCCAGCTCCCCCTCAGAGATCAACTCATTAATGAGGGGGGCCTTGTTGGTCACAGACCTTGCATTGCAAAGCATCAGCCGCAGGCCCTGTCTCTGTAGTTCCCGACCACCTAGGTTGCGGGGGTTGGTACAAACGACCGGGCGTAGCCAGCAGCCACGGTCTCCCAACCGACCTTGTGATCTTCTCTTGTCCTCGCATCCACCCCTCCCCGCGACCGTTGTAATAAAACAACCCTCTACTGGAATAGCTTGTTCCCTCTCACCCCCCACTCTGCTCACTTCCCCCCTGGACTCACCTGTTCGTCTGGCACTGGCTTCCCTTCTGGCCTGGTTATCCCCCCCCCTTCCCAGAACCCCCTAAAAACAGTATAAAAATCCACCTCTCGGGGTTCACAAACCCGTCATCAAGGCTGGCCCTTGAGAGAGCCAAGGGCCATACCTGCGAGAGAGGGGCCTCCCGCAGGCGGAGCAGGTCTGACCTTGAATAAATTGATAAGTTGTTAACAGTCCCAGTAGGGTAAGGGTGCAGATAATATAAAGTTAATAGTTAATAGCCGGTAGGGCTAGACAATGGACAATGGAGTCTTTGGCATACCAAGACAACGGTTTCCAAATAACTATGAGCAACTTCTCTCTTGCCTCTTTAATCTGAGACAAATCATAAACATGAAAGCTCATTTAGTGGAGTTCCCAGACAAGATGGTCCAGAATGGACACATAGAACTTGCTCCACCTCCAAGAATTGATGAGGAATGCTGGCACCTGCCATCCTTTAGAAAGTGCCAGCCACAAGAGCTAGGCCAGATTCGAGCAGTTTTTGATACCAGCGTGCAATCCCAAGGCCTCTCTCTGAACAAAGTGCTTCTCACAGGACCTGACCTCACCAACAGTCTGCTCAGCATGCTCCACCACTTCAGAAAGGAAGTCATAGCCATCCTGGAGACCATCCAGAAGATCTTCTACTTATTCCTTGTTGGAGAAGACCATCAAAGCTATCTATGTTTCATGTGGTCCAGCGACAAACACCACAACCAACAAAAGCAAGAATGGCAAATATGGCGAGACTCCCTGAGTTGTCTCCAAAGTGTTCCTGTCCAGCACAAGTATGTCCCCATCCTGCCTACTGCCACAATGAAGGCAATAGCAGCCATAGGAGGCGTCAGGTTCTACGGCAGGGAGAACAATGTTCACTTCATCTACAGCGGGGAGAACAACGCTAACATGAGTCTCATCATGGGAATGGTGAAACTAGCACCACAACTACTGGTCAACCAGTCCCAAGAACCAACTCGCTTCAAACACTTCTCCAGACGGAAGCCTCTCGTGTTGGGCTTAGCAGTGATAGTTATCACCACCCTCGTGGTAGAGGGGGCAGCTGTCATCAACTCTCAAGCCTTGGTTCCAGAGGTTTTGGATCCTGAAAAACCAACTGTCCTCACCCCGACCACCTTGCTGACCCAGAAGATAGGTGACTGGCCAGCACCAGCAGGGAACTTCATTCCCAAAGACATGTATTGGAACTTATGGCCTAAGGGATTTGTGTCCATTGGAACTCACGGCCTATGGGACTTGTGCACCAAGCCCTACCCAGTAATGATGAACTAGTTCGTCAGATGGAAGCTCAGGTCGCAAAGCAGTTTCCCGCCAAGAAGCTCTACACCAGACCAATCAGCGACCCAGAACTGCTGTTATGGAAGACTGAACTAGAAGATTGAACCTCAAGCTTTGCATGCTTTGTGTTTGCATGATTCTTTGCACTGTTTGATAATATGGCTTAGTTAATCAGTTAGTTAGGTTCGCATGCTCAGTTAATTAGTCAGTTAGTTACATGTTTGATGTTATGCCTTGTTTATCTTAGTTAATTAGATAGTCATGCTATGCCTTTATGTAACTCAGTTAATTAGAAGTCAAATTTGCATTGTTTTATGCCATGTTTTGTTTGCCTTTAGTCAAAAGTTAGTAAGTAGTGGAATTTATAATTCCAGGCGGGGAGTGTGGTGTCCCAATAGTATATAACTAATGTAGGAATTAAGAATTGTCTCCTTTAAGAAATTTCCTCATGGGAAATGTAGCTGCCTTGTGGGAAATGTAGTTCAGTTCCATAACAAGTGACCACATCTGTGTTCCCTGATTGGGCAGTGGGTATTCTGCCAGGGAAAAGTGATTTATTACCGGGCTCTCTCTGAATCACCTTTTGTTAACCAGGATGGCAGCCACCGCTCATCCCCTCATCTCCGCTCATGGAGGGATATAGGAAACCACAGACTTTTTACACTACGCGCTGGGACAGATCGTGGAAAGTCAGAAGTATCTTAATACTGAACTGTAAGTTTTGCTGTTAAGGATGCCTGATAATAAACTTGATCTGAAAGAGATTCCTAAGCGTGGAGTTTAGCTGCCTGCCTCGGGCAAACTGACAGCACTAAGGCAGAACATGAAAGCAAACTTATATAGACTTAAATAATATATTTGTATATATTTATATAGTATATTTATATCAGTGGTGGGTTTCAAAAAATTTTGGAACCTACTCTGTGGGTGTGGCCTCCATTGTGGGAGTGGCTTGCCGGCCATATGACCGGGTGGGAGTGGCTTTGCAGTCATGTGACCGGATGGGAGTGGCCAAGATGATGTCACTGAATTTTTTGCCCCAATGGATGATCTACAAAAAGAAGATATAAAAAAGGAAATTTATTATTTTGTGCACTTACTACTTAAATAAGATTAAAATAAGTACACAAAACAATAAAAGAGCTACTTACAGAAGGTAAGTAGCTTACTACTTACTACTTGTATTTCAAAGGGAATAAATACATATTTAATTTTACACATGTTAATAGCTGTTGGAATTGTGTTTGCACAACAGTGGAAAAAACAAAGATATGAAAATGAATAAATATTAGAATGTGCAAGAATGAATAAATTGACAATTAAAATCAAGAAGGCTTCGAATACTTTTTCACATGGAATTTGTTTTATCAATTGCTAACTAACAGAAACAGCAATTAGAAATCTAAAAGTATGAAAGAAAACACCAATTATGAAAGGAAAGGTCACTAAAATGTATAAGGAAATATTATTAGTACTTGATCATTATTAATGTGTAGATAACTGCGGGACATTACACACCCCTACACACAAACTATGACAGTGCCAGGAAAACACCAAAAAATAACAATTCCCCCCCAAAAGACTGCAGATGAAACTAGTTTTTTCCCTAACCCTAAGAACAGGAAAGACAAAGCCACTGGAATAAAAACCATCAAGGCATTGTGGGAAATTATAAAGGACAGTGCCAGGAAGCTCACAGAACCAGCAACCACCTCACAATTACCTAAACAACCCGGTATCACACAGAAACAAACAAAATCTGGCAAAGCTGCCTTGCACCAACCTGGCCTGCTCATAGAAAAGCAGCCACCTTGAGACACATAAACTATGCACCAACCTGTACACTTAAAAGCAACATATTACATCATAAATAAAACATTTGCAAAAAGGAATAACATTTCTTGTAATAAACATTCTATAAACAATAAATAAATAAAAATTCCCTAAAAATAATTAAAAACCACCAAGCTCAGGGAACACCAAGGATCCCGCTGTCATCTCCCTCCCACCCACCCCCACTCCTCTTCCTCCTCTCAATATATCCCACTCTTTCTAGCATTGATGATGATGATAATACCTGGTTTGGGTAATGAAACATCTGCAAGAAAACAAGCAAGCTGAGAGAGCACCAAGGACCACACGATCATCGCCCTCCTCCTCCACCTTCTCCTCTGTAGCCCATTTTTCTATATATTTTTTCTGATAATACCTGGTTGGGTAATGAGATGCCTGCAAGAAAACCACCAAGTTCAGAGAACACCAAAGGACCCCACAGTCCTCTCCCTCCTTATCTTTTTCCTTTTTGTCCTTCGACTTCTCCTCCTCCTCCTTTCCCCACAACCCCATTCCCTTCTAGCACTGATGATGTTACCTAGTTTGGTAATGAAATGTCTGTAAGAAAACCACCAAGGTCAGAAAGCAGCAAGGATCCCACTATCCCCCACCTCCTCTTTCTCCCTTTCTTTCTCCTTTTTGTCCTTTCTCCTCCTTCCTCCCACACTGATATAGGGTAGGTGAAAGGAGAGATATGCAAACTAGATGATAAAAATGGTACAATGCAGGAAAAGATACAAAATGAGCAAAAAATAAAAATAATGGAAACTAGAACGGAACAAAAGGAGAAGAAACTAGATAAAACAGAAAGTAAAATGATGGCAGTCAACAAAGAAATGGAAGAGATCATTATAAATTTAGAGATGGAGAGATCAATGTTTTATCTTTGATTCCAAAATATAGTGGAAACTAAGGAGGAAGATCTTTCAAAGTAAATGGCCGAACTCCTGGCTGAACTTCTGCAAAAAAGCAAGCAGGAAGTGGAAAATGACTTGGACGATGTGTATAGTATCCACACAAACTATGCATGCAGACATAAACTTCCAAGAGAGATAAATGTAAGATTTACAAGAAAAAAGACAAGAGATGAAGTCTACAGCAAAACAAGAGAAGAGTCTTTGGTTTATAAGGGAAAAGAAATCATAACATTAAAACAGATACCAAAACGGATAAGGGAACGGAGAAGAAACTACCATTTCCTATTGACCCAACTGCTCAAATACAGAGTGATGTTTAAATGGCTTATCCCTGAGGGAATGATAATAACCTGGCAGGAAAAAAAATCGTATTGACTTGCTGGAAAAGGCACAGGAATTTTATGATCACTATTTAATAGGAGTGGACGAACAAGATAGTAGAGAGGAAGCAGAAAATAAGAGTCAGGAAGAACAGACATCAGAGGAAAAACTTAGAAAGCAGGATATCAGGGACCAAAGGGAAACAGAACAACAGGAGAGAGAAGGAGCCAGGACAAGAACACAAACTGAGACAAGAACAAGGAAAGGACCAAAACCAACATACAAATAAGATGGAAGATGAAATAAAGATGATATCCTTGAACATCAATGGTATCAATTCAATGGCCAAGTGAAAACAAACATTAACAAGACTCAAAAGACAGAATATGAGTATTGTCTGCCTACAATAGGTCCATATTAAAAAATGGTAATATTCTAAAATACCCCAAATTAGGAAAGCTGCATCTGGTGTTAGAACAAAATAAGAAAAGAGGAATTGCAGTATACATAAAAGATTGATCAAATCTGAGGAAAATATTTAGTGATAGAGAAGGCAGATTTTTAATGACAGAAATAACAACAAATCAAAAAAGAATTCTGTTGGTGAGAATTGATGCTCCAAATATAAACCAAAAAGAATTCTATAATAAATTACACAAGAAAATAATTGAATCAGATTGTCTGTATAATAGGCAATTTCAATGCGGTGGCAGACAACAAAATAGATCATAGGAATATAAAGAAGAAAAAGAAAAGGAGATAACTACCGAGTACCTTTTTTGAAATGATGCAAGAATTATATTTAAGGGATGCATGGAGACAGCTAAATCCAAAAAAAGACAGTACTTTCTTTTCCCATCCATACAATTCGTGGTCTCGAATCAATATGGCATGGATAAACCCAGAATTGATCAATAACGTGGAAGATATGGAGATTTGGCCAAATACATGGGCAGACCACAATCTACTAATGGTATAATGGAAAGGTCAGAGGAAAAAATTCAGATGGATGCTAAATCAGAGAATTGCAAAAGAAAAATCATATATACAAATGATAGATAAGGAATTAGATATTTTCTTCAAGGAAAACAAGAAAGATCAAACAACATTACAAAACCTATGGGATACCACAAAAGCCTATGTGTGGGGTATAACAATAGCATATACGGCAAGGAGAAATAAAGAAAAAACGAAACAGCAAACACTATTACAGGAGAAGCTTAAAGAGTTGGAGACCGTGTTGCAGAAAGAACCACAAAATATTTAAATCAAAGAAGAGAGAGATTTGGTGAAACACAAAATCAATCTAACACTTCAAGAAGAAATGATACGTAATATAAAAATGGCGAAACAAAACTATTTCAAAACAGCAAATAAACCAGGTAGATGGCTAGCTCACAAATTGAAGAAAGAAAAAACCAAAAAGCTAATACAGCAATTACAGAACGAACATGAGAATTTGTTCCATAAGACAGAAGAAAAAAAATGTATACTCCAATTTTTTTCTTCAAACTCTATACATTCAGGAAAATAGTTCAGAAAAAAAAATCCAAAATTATTTACAAGAGAGAAACCTACCAAGTATTTCAGAGGAAGCAAGAGAAATGCTAAATGAAAAATAACTCTAACAGAGATAAAGGAGGCAATTAAGAAACAAAAAAACAATAAATCACCAGGACCAGATGGGATCCCCGCAGACATATATAAAAAATTTCAAGAAACATTTGAGGAAATCATGTTATAACTGTACAATGAAGTACTAGGAGAAACAAAAATGCCAAGTTCATGCACTGAGGCATTTATAACATTAATTCCAAAAGAAGAAACAGATAATCAATTGATCCAAAACCATAGGCCAATCTCGCTGCTAAATGCTGACTATAAAATATTTATGATGATCATTGCGGAAAGACTTAAAAAATATTAAATAAAATTATTCATTCGTATAAAAAAAATGTCTCTTGGATTCCTACCCAAGAGACAATTAAGAAATAATACAAGAGTTATAATGAATGTATTAAAATATTATAAAGCTTATCCAGAAAAACAATTAGCATTAGTATTGGTAGACGCACAAAAAGCTTTTGATAATTTAAATTGGCCATTTCTTATTACACAATTAGCTATTTTGAAATTTGGAGAAAAAATTATTAGAATGATTAAGGCAATATATTCAAACCAGACAGCTAAAATAATGGTAAATGGAGATCTAACAGACAAAGTCACTATAAATAAAGGGGTCAGACAAGGATGCCCACTATCTCCTCTTCTATTTATCCTCTCATTGGAGGTTTTACTAACACGGATTAGGGAAAAAGAAGAAATAAAAGGGTTAAAAATAAAAAAAGAATACAAAACTCAGGCATTTGCGGACGATATGGTTTTTATAATAGAAGACCCCCTTGAAACAGGGAAAATATTAATTCAAGAAGTAGAGGAATTTGGTAAAGTTGCAGGCTTAAAAATAAATAAAAATAAAACAAAGGCATGCTTTTATCTGGGAGGGAAAGAGTAAAGCCCATAAATATTTCCAGAGGCATCAGGTAAGAGGGGCCTTACTAGAAATATGGATGAAAATCAAAAGCAACTTTTACACAAAAATTCCCAGATGGATATCAACCATGGAAGCAATTATCTACCCCAATCTAATAGATTTGAATAGGATATTGACATATAAGGAGTTATTGGATGGACAAGGAAAACCTAAAACAAATCATGAGTTAAAATTACAGGGAATTGAATTAGGCTGGTGGCCGTACCTACAAATTCAAACAAGATACAAAAAGGACTTAGAACAGTACGGATTTCAAAATGAACAACAAGAATTGGACAAAATAGTAAGAGGAACAAAAGAAAAAATGATTACAAAAACATACAATTGTCTCTTAAAATTCAAAATGGAGGAGGAAACTGTGAAGGAAATAATGATAATTTGGGCTAAAAACTTCAGGTATAATATTGAATTGGAGCACTGGGAAAAATTATGGGGAAAAAATTATAAATTGAGAATTTATTTATTTATTTATTTATTACTTGAACTTATTAGTCGCCCCCTCTCCCCACAGGGACTCGGGGCGACGAGAATGTTGGCATACTATAAGGAAAACATTTACAAAATGTTTTATAGGTGGCATTTACCCCCGGTGAGATTGGCCAAAACATTCCCAAATAGATCTGCTAACTGTTGGAAATGTAACCACCAACAGGGAACCTTCTATCATATGTGGTGGATGTGTCCGAAAGCCAAAGAATTCTGGACCAAAATTCAAAAATGGTTAGAAGAAATTATAGAACAAAAAATCGACATGAACCCTGAGCTGTTTCTTCTATGAATAATAATTAAAAAATTAGTAAGGATATCCAATATTTAATGCTTCATATAATCACTGCTGCCAGAATTTCATATGCCCAAAGTTGGAAACTAAAAACCATTCCATCAAATGCAGAAATCATAAAAAAGGGGGTTAGAATGCTCAGAAACGGACAAACTAATGATGGAACTAAGAGATAGAGAGGAAACAGAGTACTACAAAATATGGAACATAACTGGCTTGAAAAGAGATGTATGTAGAGCCAAAGCAGCAGTGGCTCCATCACCTCCGTGGCCCACTCACCAGCCCAGCCTTGTCTGCTGGTCCCACAGCTTGCAAGTGCTTTCCTTTCATCAGGACGGCTGCCACTCTGCCTCCTGCCCTGCCCTCACATGCAAAACCACAGCCACTGGCAGCATTGCCACCCTCTCACTGTCCTTCTCTCCCCTCATCCCTTCCTGGGTTGGGAGGGAGGGAGAAAAGAAGGAAGGAAGGAAATGGGAATGAGAAGGAGGGGGAAGGAAGAGGAAGGGAGGAAGGAAAGGGGGAAGGAAGGAAAAATAGAGGGAAGGAAGGAGATGTGAATGAGGAGAGAGGCAGGAAAGGAAGGGAGGGAGGGAGGGAGGAAGGAAAGAAAGAAAGAGAAAGGGAGAGAAAGAAAGAAAAGAAAGGGAAAGGAAGAAAGGGAAAGGAAGGAAGGAGATGGGAATGAGGAAGAGAGAGCCAGGGAAGGAGGGAGGGAAAGAGAGAGGGATGGAGGGAAGAAGGAAGGAGGGAGGAAGATTGGAATGAGAGGGAAGGAGGGTCTGCGGGAAGTCCTGCTTTAGCACATGGTCACCAGCAGCTCTGCTGCCCTATTGCCATTCCCTTGTCCCTCCTCCTGGTCTCTCCTGATGGTATCCTATCCTATCATCATAGTCTTACATTCAATTGGCCCTTTGAGGGCAACCATAATGCTGATATGGCCCTACATGAAATTGAGTTTGACACCCCTGCTGTAATGGGAAAATCTACAGTTCTGATTACAATTTAAAAAGAAAATGAAATGATTATGTGGAAGGAAAATGAGAACATCAAAGACTTTTTCACAGTTCAGAATATAGATTTCTTCAGATTCAAATAAATAATTTGATTTCTTCAGGTCTCCAAGAAATAATTAGATGACCAGGATTCCCTTGAAACACCTGTAATATACTCCTGTAATATGCAGAAGTCATGGCCTCCTGGAGCTTGCTCAGATCTTGGACTTGCTAGGCAGAGGATTCCAAGATAATAAATGCCATCACCTCAAGCAGATGGACTTCCATTTATATTCTTTATAAAACAGAATGGTACAACTCGCTGAGGGAGAATTTAACAATTCAATTTAATATTTAAAAGAAATAAAAAAATATTTTAATTTTGAAATTCACATTTCATTCTGTCCCTCCTTTTGCATCCTTTAATTATTCTATTCCAACATTTCTTTGATATTAGTATAACTCTTGTCCTGAAGTGAGTTGTCTTGCAGCGACTTGTCTATGGAGAGTTGTCTCACTGCAAGTTGGCTGTGGTGAGTTGGCTGAAGCGAATTATCATAGACCCCCATGCTGAGGCTCAGTCCAGCAGCGAAGAAAAGCAGCAAATGGAGATGGCAGGGCCTTACTGACTGCTTCTTTTCCTCAGGTGGTTCCAAAGGCCTCTTGGAGAGAAAAAGCAGGAGACTTCTGAGCCGCTGCATTTAAGAACAGCAGAGGAGAGAGAAATGCACATCATTTTACAAACTGGATTTGAAATACTTCTTAACAATGAAAAATGTATTTACATTGGCATGTTATGCCAGAAAAGACATGGAATTCTTATTCCAGGTCTATTGCTCAAGTGTGCTTCAAAGAGAGTAATGCCATGTATTTTTCTTTAAAGCTTTTATTCTTTGGTTAACTTGATGCAGCACTTTCTGCTTTTATGTTCCATTTCTTTCAGACTTGGGATATACCCTGTGAGTGGTGTGCTTTAGCACTTCTGATTGTCTCAATAAAGATAGGCCAGAGATGGTATGTACTGCATGGCAATAGCTTTTTGTCCTTGCTCAGCAAAGTATTCCAGGAACAATAGTGACTGCATAGATGCAACCACTGTTATATACAGTATTTCCAGCTGTATTTTACCGTGACTGTATTTTAACAGAAACAGATGAATTGTTATAGGTTATTCCTTACATATGAGATGTATGATACATATCTGTTCTGACCCCCCTTCCTCCGTTGCCCACACAGCACACACACTCCAGAACAGTACAAGGGAACAAGGTTTATTACACCAACAGACAAGAGGTTTTGTGGCAGCAAGCCACCAAGACAGAACTCACAGAGATAGAACACACAAAAGCCGCTATCCAGCTGGCCAGGATCCCAGACTAGAGTTGCTGGCTTAAGTCCTTTGTTGATTGCTACGCAGAGCCTCTCCAGAGTCAACCCTTTTATAACCTAAAAAGGGCGTCTCCCAAACAGCACCTGAGAGCTCTTTACTGCCTATAATTACGCCCACGCTCCTTGCGTTTGTTGGCGCGCCGGAAACGGGCATCTAGAAACGCCCTGCTAAGTCCTGAGTCACTGTCCTCTCCGCTGCTCCAAGGCAGGGCATCGGGAGCCCTCCTCCTCGGGCTCTCACCGCTGCTCCATGCCTCTGGCGCCGCCTGGTGGCCGACCAGACTCTCGGATTCCTGCTCAGCCTCCAAATCCTGTCCAGGATCGCCCATCTCCTCTGGAGCTGACTCGTATGGAGTATCACTCTCGGAGTCTGGTGACAGCGGCACCGGCTGGGCCACAACACATATCTACCTGAAGCCTGCATATCATATGTGCCCCCCTCACTGACCAACACAAAGTATTGAAATTTTTCCTGCATGCATACAATATGCTGCTTTAGATGTTACTGAGAACAGAAAATATGATTCTATTTGTCATAGGAAAATTCCAATAGGAAACAAAGGCAACAACAGGAGCAATAATTCTTACTTTATGATCAGAGGTTTATTGTTTCTAATAATTTGGAACATAAGAAATGAATAGATGTAAAAAAGATATAAAAACAGTAATACACTTACATTAACCAGCCATTGCAATGGGGTCCCCTGACTAAGCAAGTCCTGAGGACAGCTAAAGTCAAAGGGGCCTCGAGCTGATTTCAAACCCTATTCTTTATACTTTTCTTCTAATCACAAAACCCACTTCCTTATTTCCTTTCTTATTGACCATCTGTTTCCACATACCTGTGTACAACTGAAACTTTCAGCCATCTGTTACTTTTAGTTCCTCATTTCTCATGGTTTCATTCTTCTGGTTCTAAATATTTCACAAGTTGCAACCGTTTAGGAAAATTAGAATGTGGGTTCATGCCTATTTTCTTTAGGCTTGTTACGTTTATATAGGCCTTATCTACTCTAATAGATCAATCAGCTATATTTTTTTCTTTCACATATTGTTGTGAAGTATTGAAAAGGATGATGATTTTATGAACCCTGTGTTCACAGAATTACCCTGTGTTAAGATGGGGGGGCAAATAAATTTAATGAACATAAAATGGTTCCTCAGCAAAGCAACTTGTGAGTTGAGAGCCTTCACAATCCTTTACAACCTCAAATCTAAGACAAGATATCATTATATGTACGTTTGTAGGTACAAGATGTTGAGGAAACATCCCTTCAAAGGAATTACTATGGAGAGAGCATTCTACCCCATCAAAAATTAAGAATCATATATCATACCAATATAACACAAGTCTTTCCCTCAAGCTTTAATATGCTTTCTGTTACAATGTAAAATTGGAAGAGTTCACTAGGAAATGGTGAGATGAAATTTCTGTGCAAGGATGATATACTATACCCATGCATTTTATAGTACCAGATAAGTAATTTAATGTCCCAGCCAATATCAAATACTTCATTTGCAAATCTTAATATGCTGAGCTCCCTAGTGGTTCAGACAATAAAATGGGATAGTTAAAAGGCATGTCCTAGCTTTGATTCTGATTTCTAAATTTGAGGGGCTTTGCCATTATAGTAAATGTTTACTATAATTATCTTAAAAAGTAATCCTGCTGCTCCTATTTGAAGCTCAGAGCTTCCCTTTTTCCATAAGCTGGAATGACTTCTGTATTTTCACACTGAGGATCTGCTGAATTCACCTCCCATTAAAACATCAATAAAATATTGTCTGTGGGCAATTTTTTTAATCTGTGGAGTCAGTTCCAATAGTAAAAACAGGGATAGCGATAAAAACAGATCCTGTAGAAATAAAAGATACAAAATTTGGAAATGTCACAGGGATTATGAAACACACATGGAATGTTCTTCTTAGTCAGAAGTGTTCCAAAACCTGTTGTTCAGCATGCCAGCTTCAAGATCCAACAAATGATTCACAAGCAGGGTGCAATCCACTGTGTTGTTATATATAACATTCCAGAATAAGGTGTTAGCACAAACCCAATATAGAAAGTTTAATAACTACTGCATATTATGTGAAAGTTTTAATATACTGTCATTATAATATTTGACTTGTATACCTCTTAGCACTTGCCCCTCAATTACTGTGAGAACTTTGGAAACTGGATCTGAATCTGTGCCCAGAGGAGAAATGGTTTAAAGCGATGAATGCTTAAAGGCAGTTTAGTGGCATGCTGGGAACGCAGAGCATGGAGCAAACAGGAAAGATCTGATACTGTGAAATGGATTGAGGCTCCTGGGCAGTGGTGGGTTTCAAATTTTTTAGAACCTATTCTGTAGGTGTGGCCTATTTTCTGGGAGTGGCTTGGCAGTCATATGACCGAGTGGGAGTGGCTTGGCAGTCATGTGACCAGGTGGGAGTGACTTGGCAGTCATGTGACCGGGTGGGAGTGGCTTGGCAGTCATGTGACCGGGTGGGAGTAGCCAAGTTGATGTCACTGAATGCTTTGCCCCAATGAATGATCTACAAAAAGAAGATATAAAAAAGAAAATTTATTGTTTTGTGCACTTACTACTTAAATAAGATTAAAATAAGTACACAAAACAATAAAAGAGCAACTTACAAAAAGAAGATGACTGTCCTTGCCAGTCTTCGATATCACTAACCACCTTGCTCCAATGACTTGCACAAACAAGAGACACAGAAATGAACTCTACAATTGCATGCACTGCATTAGGATGAAACAAGCACACAAAACAATAAAAGAGCTACTTATAGAAGGAAGGTGACTGTCCTTGCCAGTCTTCAATATCACTGACCATCTTGCTCCAATGAATGGCATGCACAAAGAAGAGACATAGAAAGGAAGACTTTAATTGCATGCACTACTACATTAAAGATGAAACCAGCACACAAAGCAATAAAACAGCTACTTACAGGGGAAAGATGATTGTCTTGCCAGTCTTCTACACCACCACCTCACTACCTTGCTCCAATAACCTGCACAAAGAACAGACACAGAAAGGAAGACTTTAATTGCATGCACTAACACCTTACATAAGACTGACACAATGAAAGAGATACACTCAAGTACTTACTTGTGTTATTGGTTTTGTGGTTGAAGATATTTCCAGATTGTTCTTAGGCTTCCAGACTCCTCAGTTGCACTTTTCTTGGTCTTTACTCGTGGATCATCAGCCGTGTGATGGTGTGCTCTGAGCCACTTTTTCACTGTAGGAATTGGGTCCCATCTCTCAACAGGCATGCCAACAATGCTTATCATCATCAGATTACTAATGTTTGGAACAATTAGGCAGGCTCTTTGCTCTGAACATATGAAGTTCATTTTTGAGAACCCTCTTTCCGCCTCTGCTGAACTAACAGCAATTGTCCTGCCAATATCTCTAGCTTTTTTGATACTGTCAGGAATTTTGTAGGTCTTTGGATGTTTGATCACATTTTCCAAAAAATCTCTGTAGTCATTCAAATCAATTTCATAATTAAAAAATTGGCCAAATTCAATCAATGCTGCCTCTGCTGCTGCTCATGGAATGACTACATCTTCAATGTTCCAGTAATCTGGCTCCAAATATGTGATAAAGTGTAATTTGTTTGCGTCTGGCAATTGGCTATCTGTTTTTAGATTGTTGCAATCCATCAGCCGTTTATTTATATTGATGATGATGCTTGCCAAAAGATTTTCATGAGGAAGGGCAACAAATTGTTGATTTTGAACTAATTTTATATTTTGAAGGCTTCTGAAGCTAGCATTGCGTCAATCTTTTCTTCAATATGGGACCTTTCCTGTCTAAGCATTTGAAATGCTTTAATTCATTGCAATACCAATTTTTCAGCCTTGATGATAACTGTGTTTCTCCCCTGCAGGGCATTTGACAGAAGAGAAATCTCATTTAGAATATCGATCATGAGGGCCAAATCGTTCAAAAAATTTAAATTTTCAAAATGGGAAGCCATGTCTGGGAATCTTTCATTGCCCAGAAAAAACTGATGTAGCACTGGATAAGCACGCCACACAGCTATGGTTGACCTTAAACTACAGGCAGCCTATCTTGGTCCCTAAACTCTGCCAATCTTCACAATTTCAATGCCCAGTTGAGAGATTTGGAAAAGTTCCATATGGCTCTTGCAGGATTTATGTAAAGTTGTGTGTATCTTGTCAAGGAATATCTTGAAGTGGTTGACTTGTTTGATTTGTTTTATGGCATCATCCAGCACAAGTTGGAGGCGGTGGTTCAAGCAGTGTCAGATTACAATGTTTGGGAATTCTTTAGCTACTCTGGTGCTGACTCCAGATATTGTCCCAAGAATAACGTTGGCACCATCGGAGCAGAAAGCTATTAAATTCTTCTGTAGATATTTGGTGGTAAACCCAACTTTACATAAGCTTCCCTTTGCTGCAGAACATATGTCTGCATCTTGTTTCTCTAATTCCAAAGCTCAATGAAAATGGTTGCTGGGCATTCTGAATCCTCAACTTTAACAAAAACTATCAGAACTGCTTTCATTGATAGTGTTGTGGCTTCATTGATTATTAAACACACCTTTACATTCTTTGCAATAATCCTGGAAAATAGGGTGGTTTTAATTTCATTTGCAATGAATTCAACTGTTTTCACTGTGGATTTCTGTGAAATGCAAGCCTACTCTCACATCTCCTCCAATCGTAGTTAGCAAATTTACCTGCCCTTCGATGTCTGAGAATGGTTTGCATCTTTGTGTCAGATTGTAAACAGTAAAAAATATTGTGCTAGTACTGGATAAATGTTTGCCAGTTGACTTATCTATGGATTTGGTTAAAGCATCCTGCTGCCATTGTTTACTGTTCTCTCTACAAATAAGGTGTGCTTTTGATTGAAAATGTTCCTTCATTTTTTTTCTGAGAGATGATTGCTGGTTCTCCTTAGTTGTTCCTGCAGTCTCAATTTGGAATTTTTTCCACTCTCTAGAAACATGAATACCTTTCTCTAATGAGAACATAGGTTTCACACAATACTCACAACCTAACTTTTTGTTGGATACTGCCAGTCCTTCATACCTGTCCTGGAAGTTTCTGTATTACTGAAAACTCCAGCAGTCAGGAAATTTTGGAACTTCAGTAGAGGAGATGGATTTGCTGCTTTCTCCGATCTTAAGTGGTGGTGCTGGTGGTGGCGCTGGTGGTGGTGGCACTGGTGGTGGCGCTGGTGGTGGTGGTGCTGGTGGTGGCACTGGTGATGCTGGCACTGGTGGTGCTGGTGACTGTTGTGGATCAGCTGATTGCTCCTCTCTTGGTTTTTTGGAGAAGAAAGTGGTCATACTCTATTGCCTCTTCTTCATCCTGTTAAATAATACTAACTGCAAAAGAAATAAAACAGTATTGGACTCGATTGTGGTTGTAAACTGAGACTACAGGTAACAGAAGGGACCTCTGTTTTCACTCAACAATGTACAATCTTTTAAGGAAGGATGTCCCTCAACAAACAGGAAAGATATAGTTTTTCATCTAAGAAGTTAGATCAAGAAGAATTAATGTCATAGGTAGATTCACAGAGCAACACAGAATTCTTTTTCTGAAATTTATTCCTCAGTTTGAAAACAGGAATATATGAAATTAGATTCAGTACTTAGGTCAGTCCAAGTAGCTATTCTTATTTCTGTTTTTCTCTATTTTTCCTCTTCCTTTCTCTTCTTCCTTCCTTTCTTTCCTTCCCTTTTCCTCTTTCTTTTTCTTTCTTTCTCATTGAATAAGATAGCAAATCCAAAATAAAGTTATTAATTGTAGAAAATTGCTTCTCTGTAATCTTTTCATAGTGAACTCTAAGTTGATAGAAGCTGGCAAGATTGTACTAACAGCAATAGGATATATATTTTGATTTCTTTTGAGTTTAACAATATAATACGTTATCCAAAATTATAATGTGAAGGTTCCAAGAGTTGCCCTAATTAATTTACAAGCCCCGAGATGAAATTCAAAGTAAAACGATTCGTTTATTAGGACTAACATCTTGGCATGGACTTCTGTGTAGCTGAAACTAAATCACACTTAATGGCATCTGACCTTTACCCCTGTGCCCCCTCCCCTCTGGCTGAGGTCATCAATCACATTCTCCAACAGGACATTATGGCAGGGTTCTGGACATGCGCATTCACATCCCAGTACAGAAATATGAGACTTTTACTCTGGCCAAAAGTATGCATGGAATTTCCCTCCCCTTCTCAAGGTGATAGTAGTCATGGAAATGCCTTAGGCGTTGACATATAAATAATCTTATTTTCAGATGCATTTTTTTTGCCATTTCTGTTACTTTCTTTAAAAAAATCAGACATGTTTCCAATTTGTGCCCTCTGGCTAACTGCAGTTTTCTTGGCAAGAGATCTAGCTTGCCATTGCTTTTGTCATAGGTCTGAGAAAGTTTATTTCTTTCTTTTCTCTTCCTTTCTTTCCCCCTAATTTGTTTCCCTCTCTTTTTCATCTCTCTCATTCTCTCCCTTCAGCTCTCTTTCATTTCTCTCTCCCTCTTCCCCTCTTCTCTCTCTAATTTGTTTCCCTCTCTTTTCCCTCTCTCCCATTCTTTACTTCCAGCTCTCTTTCATTTCTCTCTCTCTCTCTCTCTCTCTCTCTCTCTCTCTCTCTCTCTCTCTCTCCTTTTCTCTTTCATCTCTTTCTTGTGTGTGGAAGCAAAATACCCTCCTGGGCCGGGATCACGGCAGCGGCGACAGCAACTCCTTTGCTGCCACGACTGAGAAGTTAGTAGCTGGCTGGCTGCGCAGGAGAGCCATGCTGTGCAGGAGACTCCTCAGTGCCAGAATCAGGTCAGCACCAGCCACGGTCCCCTTTGTGTTGGCTCAGGAAGGAGCAGCAGCAGCCATCTCTGGATGCAGAGAGGGAAGAGCTCTTCCCTCTCTGCACCCAACCAGCTGCTGCTGCTGCTCCCCATTCCCCTCCTTCCTGAGCCAACATGAAGGGGACCGTGGTTCACACTGACCTGAGTCTGGCGCTGAGGAGTCTCCTGCGCAGCGTGGCTCTCCTGTGCTATGTAGCCAGTTACTCACCTTATTGCACAGTGGCAACAGCGGGAGGAGAGTCATTGTCCCCTCCCCTTGCTCCTGGCCCAGGAGGGTATTTTGCTTGCACATGCATGTGCGCAAGAGATGAGCATAAGAAAAGTGTTGGAGCTCTTCCCAACACTGAGTTGCCTGCGAAGGATGCAGAAGCGCAAAAGCAGGTGAGAGGCTTGTGCCTTCTCAGGCAGACAGCAGATTGCGCGATTGGGTCAGCAGGGAGCCGCAGAGGGGCCAAAGAATGGCTTGTGAGCCATGGTTTGCCGACCACTGCCCTAACCATAAGGACATGAAAGATAAAGCCACTGGAATAAAAACCATCAAGGCATTGTGGGAAGTTATAAAGGACAGTGCCAGGAAGCTCACAGAACCAAAAACCACCAGACCAAAACACCAGCTGAAAGGTAAATTTTAAGTACACCCATTAAGACAAAGGTTAAAAATAGCTTGTCTAGAACTCTCTTTTTCCTGGCAGAACTAACCCCTAGGATAGGAAAGACAAAAAACCTGGAACCAAGATTAACCCAGGAAAACAAAAGCAGGGCAATCAGAAACCATCAAAACCCATCAAGATGCAGGAGCTCACAAAGCAGCACACAACTCAGCATATGAAAACAGTCATGGAGTCACATAAAAGGTTATTGCTGCAAGAAGCAACCACCTCACAATTACCTCAACAACCAGGTATCACACAGAAACACATGAAATCTCCCAAAGTTGCCTTGCACCAACCTGGCCTGCCCATAGAATAACATCCACTTTGAGGCACATAAATTTTATGTGCCTCAAAGTGGCTGCTTTTATATCGGTAGGTTGGTTTGGGAGATTTTGTCTGTTTCTGTATTGAATTCACTACAGGAATAAACACAAAATATTGCAAAGCTGCTTGCACCAACCTGGCCTGCCCATAGAAAAGCATCCACTTTTAGGCCCATAAATTTTATGTGCCCAAAGTGGGTGCTTTTATATGGGCAGGTTGGTGCATGGTTTGGGAGAAAATCTCCCAAATCATGCACCAACCTGCACAGTTAAAAGCAACATATTGCATCACAAATAAAACATTTGCAAAAAGCAATAACATTTCTTGTAATAAACATATTCTATAAACAATAAATAAAAAACTATTCCCTCCTTAAAAACCATTTTAAAAAACATATTGTATAAACAATAAATAAAATATCCTTTAAAACATTAAAAGCATAAAGGAAAAAACCCGAGTCACTTACCAGCAGGCAGAATCAGCAGCTATCTGATGCAATGGATGCAGACAGCAGGCAAGCAACCAGGCAGCAGGTAAGCTGGACTAGAGGGACACAGGGACATCCCAGTCAGCTAGGCCTGCCTTCCAGGCTTAGCCAGCCAGGACGGAGTGGGAGGGTGGCAAGAAAGGCCTCTGTCAAGCCAGCTCCCTCAGCAACCAAGAAAGAAACAATTTAACTCCATTTTGCAGAATTCAGAGTACTTTTACTGGTTATGAAAAGATAGCAGCTAAGCAAAGCAAGATCTGAGGCAAAAGCGTGCGAAATAATACATATCAATATGTGACCAACCCTCCTCCCCCTGGTAACCCTCATCCCACTGTCCAATCTGCAAATCCCTTTGGTGTCATATGAGTTCCATCTTCAAGGAGCATCATCAGGTTGGTATGCAGGACGGTTGGCCTTGACCGACACCAAACACTAGTCTCCAGCATACGTAGTAGATGGTGAGACCAAAACTCCCTTTTCACAATCTCTCCTGTACTTAAACTTCCCCTCCCAAATACGAGGACCCCCTCCCCGTTTCAATGGCAGCCGAAAGCAAATAGCAAAACAGAGGCTGACATCCGGCCCTCCTTCAGGAAAAGAAGTCATCCCTGCAAGAAAATAAAACAATAGAAAAGACAACATAATATATGTACATTTCAAATATGATCAAGGCTTATCAGGGTACTTAGCGTAGAACCTCTGTAAGAGTCTAGGAGCTCTAACATGAGATTTATCAACCCACTCAGCCTGGGAGGGGGGAAAATGCTTCCAGGATACTAGATATTGAATTTGATTCCTATGCTTCCTGGAGTCCAAGATTTCCTTAACCTCAAAATGTTGCTCTCCCTCAATAAGAAGAGGGGCAGGGGGTGCAGGTAGGGGCACGTGAAAAGAAGTGTGCTCTGGCTTCAACAGGTTTACATGAAACACAAGATAAATCCACTTAAGATGGTTTGGCAACTCCAATCATACAGAAACAGAATTAATGATTTTCACAATAGGGAAAGGATTGACATACTTCGGCCCCAGTTTCTTTGATTTCTGGGTGGTTTGTAGAAATTTGGTGGACAAAAACACTCGATCTCCTACTTTGTACTCCCTTTGCTTTACCCTCTTTTTGTCAGCCTGTTTCTTGTGCACCTGGTGAGCAGCCTCCAACGCCTTGCGGGTCACGGGCCAAATTTGGCGAAGCTGGTCACTCCACCCGGAGAGGGACAAAATTTGTGGTTTTTCTCGAGGCAACTCAGGAATTGGTACAAAGTCCTGCCCAAACACAACTCTAAAAGGGGTCAAGCCAGTACTGCTGTGCAGAGTTGTTGTATGCCACCTCAGCATGTGGTAACAGTTCAGCCCAGTTATCTTGTTGATAATTGATGAAACACCGGAGGTACTGTTCCAAAATAGAATTAGTCCGTTGATAAGCAGCATTAGTCTGAGGATGATGGGCAGAGTACTGAAGACAATGGACGGCCACTGGGTGGAGCCAATTAACTTCAGAAACTCCTTCCAGAAGAGGGAGGTGAACTGGACCCCCCTATCTGAAATTATGCATTCAGACACTCCATGTAACCGGTATAGATGTGAAATAAACAACTTAGCTAACAACTTTGCTGATGGGATTTTGGAATGGTATCTCCTTCCATGGAGCCTCAGGGCGGGCCACACCTTGGAGAAGGCCCTGGGGTTTTCCCAGTGGGCCCTTTGAGGCAGCACAAATAGGACAACTGGCTATGTAGGACTCAATGTCTTTTTTCAATGAAGGCCACCAAAATTGCCTCTTAACCAGATGTAAAGTTTTTACAAATCCAAAATGGCCTGCCATTCTCGAATCGTGGGGTCATTGAAGAACAATAGTTTTCAGGTTGGCAGAAACATACAATTTTGCCCCTACCCAAGCCAGTCCATCCTTCATAGTACATTCATTTGAATGTTCCTCGAACCAGTCATCAGACTCAAGGCCTTCCTTGAGTTTGCACATGAGGTCCGTTGTGAGCTCTAAATTCAGAATGCCTTGACTTCTAGTAATCACCAGGGCAGCTAGGCTTTTTGCTGGGATGACTGGGTGCTCAGCTCAGCTTAGAGCTGTTGTATTGGGGAAGCCTAGACAAAGCATCAGCCATGAAGTTCTTCCCCCCGGAATGTACTTGAGGGTAAAGTTGAAACGGTTGAAATGTTGCGCCCAATGCACCTGTTTAGGAGATAGCTTACGTGGGGTCTTCAATGCTTCCAAATTTTTATGATCAGTCCATACTTCAAAAGGGTGTTTTGCCCCTTCTAGGAAATGTTGCCAGGTCATCAAAGCCCATCTGACCACAAAAGCTTCCTTTTCCCATATAGCCCATTGTCTCTCCGTCTCTTTCAGTTTGCGAGAGGTGTAAGCACATGGCTGCAATTTTCCATCAGCATTCGTTTGAAGTAATACTGCCCCCACCACCACATCACTGTCATCAGCTTGAACGATAAATAGTGCCTCCATATCTGGGTGTTTCAAAACGGGTTCAACTGCAAAGAGTCGCTTTATTTTTTTGAAAGCAGCTTGACACTCCATAGTCCAATTCAAAGGCTTACCCAGTCTGAGCTTGGCCTCCCCTTTGACTTTAGGAGATTTGTAATGGGCAGAGCAATGCTGGCGATCGAGGGGATAAATTGACGATAAAAATTCGCAAATCCCGCAACTTCCGGAGGTGACATCACATTGGAGCAGGTACAGGGGATGACTCTCCATTCTCCCTGTCTAATTTTTTGTGTCTGGAGGCTGGAGGCCCTAACCCTAACCCTAACCTTTAATTAATTTAATTGACTGCATATATCAATTTATATAATTATGAACTTTTAGCAAACATATTATATAGTGAAAGGTGTAATAGATTATTTAACAATTTCATAGATATTATAAATATTTATCTATTTCTCTCCGTTGCTCCCTCTTCCCCTTTAATACAGTTAAGTTAGAACAATTTATAATAATTAACTATAATAATCTATAATTGTGATACAATTTATAGCTGTTTATATAATTATCTATAGAAAGTTGATATCAAGGGTTGAGTTTAATCAGTGACTTATATAACCTTACTATTGTTAAATATCAGATTTAAAAAAGAGAGAGAAAGAGAGATAGGAGAAGGGACAGTACTTAGGGAAAGACCTAGTGTGAAAATTGGAAACTTATGGTACTGTGGAATATTTTTTTCCAAAAGCTAAAGATGGCAAACACATCCACAGCTACCAGAGCTGTAAAGAAAACACTGCCAATGGTAGCCTCTCCAGCAGGGCAGAAGTTAAAAACAGACCTGTCGAGCAGTGAAAAACCAGGATCTGTACCAACCCTACAAAGCCTACAAGCCTTATTAAACATGATTCAGGAATTTGTGATAAAAACACAAGAATCAATAACTAATAATCATGATGACATGAAAGGCGATCTAGGGGAAGTGAAAAGCGATTTAGTGGAAGTGAAAGGTGATCTAGGGGAATTGAAAGATGATATAAAGAAGTTGGATTACAGAATGGGAAAGATACAGGAAGCAATAGCTAAAAATGAGCAGAAGATTAAAATGATAGAAGCTAGGACAGAAGAAACTGAAAAGAAATAGGAAGAAACATAAGAAAGACTGACAGCAGTTAACAGAGAGCTCTGGGAGGCAATAGTCCATTTAGAATTAGAACGATCCTCTTTCTATTTAAGATTTCAGAACATAGTAGAGACAAAAGATGAGGATCTACCAAAACTCATGAGTGATCTTCTAGCAAATGGACAAAAGTGAACTGAGGAACAATATTGATGAAATTTATAAAGTGCATACAAATTATGCATGAAGATATAAGTTTCCCCATGAAATACACATAAGATTTGCAAAAAAAACCTGTCAGAGACGAAATTTACAAAAGAACAAGGGACGAACAGCTTGTCCATAAAGGAAAAGAAGTCATAACCCTTAAACAAATACCAAAGAGAATCAGAGAGCAAAGAAGGAACCACCAATTCCTCTCTACACAACTGACAAAATATAAAATAATGTTTCGCTGGTTGATACCGGAAGGCATGTTAATATCTTGGCAAGATAAGAAAATAAGGATTGACACCATAGAGAAAGCCCGGGAATTCTATGAACATTACATAGAGGGAGAATCAGACAGCAGAAAGGAGTTGGAAACCCAAAGCCAAGAGGAGCAGCTGAAGGAGGAAAAAGGACTAGACCAAGATGTGAGAAAGAAGACTGATACAGCAGCCCAGGAAAGAGAAGGAGTGAGGACAAGAAACCAAAGGGAAACAAAACCAAGTAGAGGAACGAAGGCGATAAACAAGTAACAGGATGGAGGAAGAAGTGAAATTAATATCAGTCAATATAAATGGATTAAATTCACCTATAAAAGAAGACAAACAATTTCTAAGCTCTAAAAACAAAACATGGATATCACATGTCTACAGGAAGTTCATATTAAAAAAGGAAATGGTAGTATTCTGGAATCTCCAAAATTAGGAAAATTACATCTGGCCCTGGCTGATACAAAGAAAAGAGGAATTGCAGTATATATAATGGACTGGCTAAAACCTAAACAGGTATATGCAGATGAAGAGGGAAGAACATTATTAATCGAAGTATCAATAAAACAAAGAAGAGTATTAATTGCAGTCATATATGCACCAAACACGAACCAGAAAAAATACTACAGTAAACTACATAAATGGATTGCAGAACTGGAACTGGATAACATATGTCTACTAGGGGACTTCAATGCAGTGGTAGATCCAAAGAAAGACTATAAAACGGATAATAAAAAAACTATGAAAGGAGAACTCTACCAAATACATTCTTTGAAATGGCCCAAGAACTAAATCTAAAAGATGTTTGGAGAGAAATCAATCCACAGAAGAGTCAATGCACATTCTTTTCAAACCCCCATAATTCATGGTCCAGGATCGACATGGTGTGGATGGATCCAGAAATGGAGAAAGATGTAGAAGAGGTAGAAATAACACCGAACATGTGGGCAGACCATAACCCATTAACAATCAAATGGAAAGGAGAAGCAAAAAGGAAAAAGAGATGGACCATGAATCAGAGGGTTGTAAAAGAAAATAATTATGTACAGTATGTGGAAAAAGATTAGCATTTTTCCTAAAAGAAAACTGGAATGAACAGACAACCATTCAAAACCTATGAGATACAACTAAAGCTTATGTGTGAGGCATTACGATAGCATACACAATAAGAAGAAACAAAGATAAAAAGAAACGATATACAGAGCTTCAGGAGAAACTGGGCAAATTAGAATATAAACTCCAGAAAGAACCTCAAAACAAAGAAGCCAAAGAAGAAAAAGAAATAATTAAACATAGATTAAACTTAATTACAAAAGAAGAAGTGGCCCAGAAAATTAGATCAAGTAGGCAAAATTATTTCGAAAATGCCAATAAACCGGGGAGATGGCTAGCCTATAAACTAAAAAAGGAGAAAGAAAAGAAATTAATACAGCAACTAGAGGATGAAAAAGGGGTGATACACCACCAAAAGGAAGGAAAAAAAGTATAGCAGTAAGATACGTCCAAGCATTGTACTGCCAAAAGGAAATAGAAGAGGAGGACATTAAAAGATATCTCCAGAGGAGGAATCTTCCAACCCTACCGGAAACAATAAAAGAAACACTAAATGAGAGAATAACGAGGCTAGAATTAAAAAGGGAAATCCAAAAACAAAAAAAATAACAAAATCCTGGGCCCGAACAGAATTCCAGCAGAATTTTATAAAGAATTGCAAAAATAATTAGAGAACATATTATTAGAAATGTATAAAGAAGTATTAGAACAAGCTAAGACACCAAAATCCTGGATGGAGGCACTAATAACATTAATTCCCAAAGACAACGCTGAAAAACAAAAGATCCAAAATTATAGGCCAATCTCGCTGCTAAATGCTGATTATAAAATATTTATGACGATAATGGCGGAAAGAATTAAAAATATATTAAATGGAATCATACACCCAGACCAAAACGGATTTTTACCCAACAGACACATAAAAAACAATATACGAACAATAATGGACATATTAGAATACTACGAGATATATCCAGGAAAACAAGCAGCATTGATATTTATTGATGCTCAAAAAGCATTTGATAACCTGAATTGGGATTTTCTTATAAATCAATTAGCAGTAATGAACTTCGGAGAGAAATTCATCAGGATGATCAGAGCAATATATTCGAGTCTAGGGCAAAAATAATACTAAATGGGGAAGCAACAGAAGACTTCAGCATAACCAAAGGGGTAAGACAGGGATGCCAGCTATCCCCCCTGTTATTTATCCTCTCATTAGAGACATTGATATCACAAATCAGGCAAAATAAGGAAATAAAGGGACTGAAAATTAGAACACAGGAATATAAAGTGCAGGCCTTTGCAGACGATCTTGCATTTATCATAGAGGAACCCCTAGAAACTGGATTAAAACTATTACAGAATATAAACCAATTTAGTAAAGTGGCAGGGCTTAAAACAAATAAAGAGAAAACTAAAATATTAACTTAGAATTTAACCAAAAGACAAAATGAAGAACTGGAAGAGAAACTGGGAATTTTGAGGGCCAAGAAAATTAAATATTTGGGAATATGGCTATTGGCAAAATGTATTACAATAAAAGAAGATAATTACAACAAACTGCTACGACAGATACAAAAATATTTGGACAATTGGACTAAACTACAGATATCACTAATTGGCAGAATCTCAACAATCAAAATGAATATACTACCCAAATTACTCTATCTTTTTCAAACAATACCGATTAAATTAGAGAATTTTTTCCCCGAACAACTAAATAAAATGGTATCCAAATTTATTTGGTCAGGGGAAAAACGGTGTATTAAATAAAAACGTCTACAAGATAGTAGAAACAGAGGCAGCTTTGGACTCCCAGATTGGGAGCTATATTACCAGGCGGCAGCCCTAACATGGTTAAAAGACTGGATCCAATTAAAAAATAAAAGAATCCTTATGCTAGAAGAATTAATTTTTTTTAAAAAAAACCACTACCTGAAAATCCCAAGCTGGTTATCAACCATGGAGGCAATGACATATCCATATACTATAGACCTTAGTAAAATGGTGAGATATGCAGACCTCTTAGATGAAAAAGGAGAACTAAAATCAGTACAACATCTGAAAGCACAGGGAATAAATATGGAATGGTGGCCCTACCTACAAACTAAAACAAGATTTAAAAAAGATTGGGAACAATACGGAATATATGAGACACAAGTGGAATTAGATAAAATATTACTAGGAATGGGAGGAAAAACGATCACTAGATTATATAACTTTCTTTTAAAATATAAAATGGAGGAAGAGACGGTAAAGGAGACAATTGTTAGGGATGTAACCCTAGGCTTGGCTTGGCAATGTATATAAGCTATGATTACTTTACTGTTACTTTACATGCTTAACAGATGTAATTGGCTTGTTACCTCAAGCAGCCATAAGAGGGAGCCAGAATGGTTGTTAGATCTTTCTCTGTGTGTTTTGTTTGATGCTGGTTGGTGTATTACTGAGGTATTGTGGTTTACTACTGTTTAGCTATACTTTTTGTGTTAGACTGACTATTCTTTGATAACTGAATTACTTAACCGTGTATGACTTGGACTGTTAACCGGACTCTGAATACTTCTATATTTCTACATAGTAAACTACTATATTTTTATACTATTTAGTGTCTCTGTATGCTGGTTTGTGCGTGTTATTCCATATCACTCTCATTAGGCTTCGCTGCATACTCGGTCTCCTAACAGGGAGATTAATTACTTAACACTGGTTATGGGCCCAGAGTGTTCCAGACATAGCTAAAGAGAGAATTGGTTGTTGATACGCAATACCTTATAAAGATAGCTGTTTAGTTTGTAAGTGTTTACTATTATGGAGAAGATGGCACAAGCACCATCAGCAAGTCTATCACTGATAACCTGGTTGGATGGAACAAACTATGTTTCCTGGTCAATGAAGTGCAGCCTACTCCTGCGTGCTGAGGGACTGTGGGATGCTGTACAGAATCCACCAGATGTGACTTCTTGGAATCCAGATGACGAGGATGATGCCAAGAAGATAGCAGAGTTTCAAAGATGCAACGAATGAGCATTGTGTATAATTGGTCTAATGTTAACTGACCAACAGTTAGTTCATATTCGTGGGGAGAATTCTGCAGCAAAATGTTGGGAGAATTTGAAGAAGATATATGTATGTGACACTGTAAGTGCACATATACATCTTACCCGCAAACTGTTTAGGGCACGTCTTCTGAAGGGTGGCGATATGTTAGCTCATTTAAACTTTGTGAAAGGAGTTTTCCAAGAGCTACATGAAAAGGAACTTATTTTCTCAGAGTTGCATCAAGTTTACATCATTCTGTCATCACTGGATGAGAGCTATGATGATTTTTTATCGTCCCTCAAGGTACTAATCCGAAATCAACACCTGTTGGAAGAGTCCAGAAGAAGGTTGGAAAGAGAGCAACTGAGAGTGAAACCCCCACAACATAAAGAGTCACCTTCAACTGCCTATACTGTTAGAAAATGTTTTTCTTGTGGGGCAAAGGGGCATATAGCTAGATTCTGTAAAAATGAAAAATGACAGAATACTAGAAAGGCTAAGAAAAATGATAATGTCAACTTAGGTATGTCTACTTTGACTATCTCTAGAAATGCACCAATAAGCCATGATTCATGGGTTGTTGATAGTGGAGCATCACAGTGCATTACTAGAAATAAGAATTGTTTTATAAAAATGTCTGCCAGCAAGCAACATGTATTTTTGGCAAATGGTTGGAGGGTAAAAGCATCTGGTGAAGGTATGGCAAGGTGTTCATTCGTAAATGAGCATTTATCCATGTTGTATATACCTAAACTGAAATTTAATTTATTATCAGTAAGAGCTCTAGTTAAGATTGGCTATGTAGTAACCTTTAGGGGAGATAAATGTCTCATAGAGACAGCAGGTAAAATGGTTACTGCTAATTTAAAGAATGGTTTGTATGTAATGTCTGATGAAAGTGTAGTTAATTCTGTGTATGCAAATGCTAAACAGCATGATGAATGCATACATTTGTTACACAGGCGCCTGGAGTATATTAACTTTAAAACATTACAACAAACGGCTAGACTAGTGGAAGGTATTAAGTCGAAGCCATGTACTAAGTATTTGAACTGTAACGTTTGCAGTAAGGAAAAGAGTAAGGTTAATCCTGCAAACAGACTAGACGGCTTTAAGACTGAGAAACCTCTAGAAGTAGTATTTGCAGATTTGATAGGTCCCATGAAACCAAGTATTGGGGGTGCATGTTATGTGTTGAGCATTGTGGACCACTATTCCAGGTATGGGTTTTGTTACTTAATAAAAGACAAGACAGAAACATTTCAACAATTTTTTAATTGGGTGAGATTTGCGGAAAGAAAGATAAAAGCCAAGGTTATTACTGTAGTTACTGATAATGGGATGGAGTTTACAAATGATAAGTTCCAAACTATGTTAAAAACAGCTGGTATTGAGCAAAAACGTTCTGCTCCTTATAGACCTCAACGTAATTCGTTTGTAGAACGGAGGGGGCAAACGTTACAAGCTATGACTAGAACCATGTTAGCTGATTCAGGATTGCCTGAAACATTATGGGGTGAAGCCATGATGTGTGCTAATCATTTACTGAACAACATTGTAAATGCTTCTACTGGAGAATTTACTCGTTGGCATGGTAGAAAACCTGATTTGAGCTACTTGCACACGTTTGGAGTTCCTGCATGGGTGCATATTCCAGCACAGATCAGATTAAAGGGACAAACTCGTGCAAGGCAGTTAATATTTGTAGGTTATGACTCAAACCATAGATCTTATAGGTTCTGGGAACGTGGGACAATTAAGATCTTTCACAGTGCAAATGTGAAGTTTTTAGAGCATGTTGGTTGGGATAAACTGGAAATAAACAACAATGTAGTAATTGAAACCTGAGTAGACCAAAAGAATGTATCAGGAATACCAGAAACGTGTGATGAAGGGAAGGAGTCTACTCAGGAGGAGGAAGTGATAAAGCAGGAGGACATTCAGGATAGTCCACCTATAAGCCCTGAGTTACCCAGAAGGTCAACCTGTGTAACGCGGCCACCTGATAGGTATCAGGCATCTGTTGAATGTAAGGTGGATAAGGTACCTGCTACATACAATGAACTGACTAAGTATCCAACTGAGGATAAAAAAAAGTAGGGCAAGCTGAAATGAACAGTGAGTTTAAGTCATTGCAGGATTTGGGAGTGCTTGACAAGACTGATTTACCTTCAAGTAAATATGCAAGGGGACGCAAATGAGTATATAAGCATAAAACTGGAGTGAATGTAAACCATTATGGATGGAAATTATGTAAACCCCAATGAGTTAGATGATGTTGATACAAAAGGTTTTATGTCTGATAAGAGATGCATTATGAATTGCATCTTGAAGCTACATTATATACTGTATTGTGTGTTAAAGAAAAAACATAAATCATGACTGTGATGTTTATGGATTGAGAATGTGAAGTTGTGTGTAAATACATTGACAACCCAAGAGGGGAGAATGTTAGGGATGTAACCCTAGGCTTGACTTGGCAGTGTATATAAGCTATGATTACTTTACTGTTACTTTAAATGCTTAACAGATGTAATTGGCTTGTTACCTCAAGCAGCCATAAGAGGGAGCCAGAATGGTTGTTAGATCTCTCTCTCTGTTTTGTTAGACACTGGCTGGTGTATTTCTGAGGTATTGTGGTTTGCTACTGTTTAGCTATACTTTGTGTGTTAGACTGACTATTCTTTGATAACTGAATTACTTAACCGTGTATGACTTGGACTGTTAACCGGACTCTGAATACTTCTATATTTCTACATAGTAAACTACTATATTTTAATACTATTCAGTGTCTCTGTATGCTGGTTTGTGCGTGTTATTCCATATCACTCTCATTATGCTTCTCTGCATACTCGGTCTCCTAATGGGGAGCTTAATTAGCTGGGGAAGAAATTTTGGCCATAATATAGAGTAAGAAAAATGGGATAAACTGTGGGAAAGAAATTATAAATTTACGGCAGTAGCTTACAAAGAAAATCTCTATAAAATGTTTTATAGATGGCATTTGCCTCCAGCGAGATTGGCTAAAATGTACCCAAATTTATCCCCTAATTGTTGGAGATGCAACCACAAGCCTGGAACATTCTATCACATATGGTGGACGTGCCCCATCACAAGGAAGTACTGGTGCAAAATTTGGAAGTGGTTAGAAGAAATTACTGAGCAAAAAATAGAACTCAAACCAGAAACATTCTTATTAGGACTGCTGGATCAACAAATGGGCAAACAATCTCAATACATAATCATACACATATTCACTGCAGCCAGGATTGCCTTCACACAAAACTGGAAAAAAATCAATACACCCTCAGATGAAACTACAATCAGGAAAATACTCGAATGCGCAGAAATGGATAAAATGACAATAGAACTAAAAAAAAGAGAAGAATCGGACTTCTATAAAGTATGGAATAAAATGTACAAGTGGCTAGAAAACAGAAGCCAAACAGAAAATAGAGAATACAAATATATGGATATAAATAATGAATGCTATTATAAGAGTTCATACTATGTTTGTTAAATCATAAGACAAGGTTATAGCGAGAGGAAGGCAATGCAGAAGGGAGAATTATAAAAGCTAAGAAGGAAAGCCGATAGAGAAAGCTGTAAAATTATTGTATATTGTTATGTATGTTCTGTGTTTTGTTTTGTCTTATTGTCTTATTGTGTTTTTTTTCTTTGCTGTGTCTTCTCTATTGTTTTTAAAGATCAAAACATTTAATAAATATTATTTATATAAAAAAAATTCGCAAATCCCAAACAACTTTGCAATTGTTTGCGGGTGCGAGGAAGTGCCCACTCAGTTACAGCCTGGACTTTTGCTGGGTCCATCTCGATGCCATTGTGGGAGATGCAGTAGCCCAAGTAATCAATTTTCTCTTGATGAAATTCACAATTAGACAATTTGGCATAAAGTTCTGCAGCCTGGAGTTTCTTGAGTAATACTGGAAACCCTCCCTTCTCCCTCAGGAGGTTTAGCGGATCGGATGCGCAACCACCCTTTCTTCCAGTTGATGTGTGGGTTCCATTTATGTAACCAGGGTAAACCTAGTATGAGAGGCCGGTCTATCCCCGGGGCCACAATGACACTTAATGTTTCTTGGTGATCTCCCAATCACATGTTTATAGGCTCAGTCACAAAATGGGCAGGAGCCCCCCCAGCTATGGACCCATCTAGCTGGCAAAAAGCAATGGGGACTTTCAAAGTTCACAGTTTCAAGCCCATTTTTTCCACCACTTCCGGGCTAACAATGCAACGTGTGCATCCCGAGTCTAAAGAGGCCAACATTTCTGCTTGGGCACCAGTAGAGGGCACTTTAAGTTCTACTGGGATGGTCATGGGGCCCGATTTGGAAAATACCAGACAGTCGTCATCGGATTTGGTTTCACTTTCCCCCGATGAGGAGTACGGTTCTTCTCTTGGGATGGGAGGGAATTGCGCAACAGGTTCCACCTCTTTCATGGCGGTGTCCCTTCTCTTCCCAGGTTGTTTGTCTGGCTTCCTCTCCCCCCCCCGGCAGATGGCTTTGGGCTAATCTTGGAGCGACAATTTGCTCCCCAGTGCCCCTCCTTTCCACAACAGAAGCAAGTGGTAGATCGGGGCTTGCTTGTAGACCAACTTTTTCCTCCTTTCGGAGTTTCTTTGTGGGGTTTGGGAGGGGTAGCTTTCTCTTTCTCACTGTCTTCACGGTACTTGTCTCTGGCTAGATCGATCTCCACGTCTGCTGCCAATTCGTCCCAGTGTTGCAAGTTACGGGGGGAGGGGCGGCTGTTTACACAGTTTGGGTATATATCTTTGTTTAAGCCATCCATAAAACTGTCCATTAAAGCTTCTTCCGACTAACCCGGCATATAAATGGACAATTCACAAAACTCTTGTATGTAATCAGCCACTGGGTTCTTCCCCTGGGTAAGGGTTTTCATTCTGGTTCTGGCCTTCCACTCTTTGAGCAGGTCATCAAAGCGTTTCCTCAGGGCGGCCATAAACCTATTATAGTCTCTCAGCAGGGGGGAGTCATTGTTATGCAGGGCAACCATCCATGCCGCTGCCTTGTTCTCCAGCGCCATGGTAACAACTCTTATGTTGGCTTCTTCTGTGGGGAGATCATCTCCAAACTGTTGCATGAAATTCCAGACTTGGACCAGGAAAAATCCTAGTTCCTTTGGGTCACCTCCAAATTTCTCTCCAAGCGGAGGACCTTTTGCCATCCGGCGTCTGCAGCGGGGGCCTCCTCCTCTTGGAAGGGCTTTCATGGCTGCTGCTGCTGCTGCCGGGGCTTCCCCATACTGATGAGCTTCACTGTCTGCCCCCTGGCCCCCCTTGGGCAGAACAGGGCTTCTGCAGTTCTCTCCTCTAGCTCTGGGAGATCAGCTTCTCTTTTGGGACCGCTCTCATGTAAACGTCACCTCTCCCAAGCCTCTTGAAAGAGTTTCATAGCCCAGGACATCATAAGGTTCTCCTCATCGGTGTCCTGCCAAGCAGCTGCTGGCTGCCGATGTTGCCTTGTGGTAACTCCAGCTGGAATTTCCTCAGAGTCATACTTCTGTCCCACTCCCAACGACCACCTGGAGCAGACGGATCGTTCATCCAAATTCAGATCCGCCATCCACTCCGTCTCCAAGGGACACGAGGATGCAGCTGCCCCTATGTCGTCCTCCTGGTCACTGCCTGGGTAGGACATTCCTTGGAAGGTTTTGGTTTTATTTACACTCCCCTTGGAAGGTGTTAGCTCTGGAATGAGTGTGAAAGTGAGATCTTGTTTAATGTCAAGCCGGACTCCCTCAGCAACCAAGAAAGAAACCACTTAACTCCATTTTGCAGAATTAAGAGTACTTTTACTGGTTATGAAAAGATAGCAGCTAAGCAAAGCAAGATCTGAGGCAAAAGCACGCAAAATAATACATATCAACATGTGACCAACCCTCCTTCCTCTGGTAACCCTCATCCCACTGTCCAATCTGCAAATCCCTTAGATGTCATGTGAGTTCCATCTTCAAGGAGCATCATCAGGTTGGTATGCAGGACGGTTGGCCTTGACCGACACCAAGCACTAGTCTCCAGCATGTGCAGTAGACGGTGAGACCAAAACTCCCTTTTCACAATCTCTCCTGTACTTAAACTTCCCCTCCCAAATACCAGGCCCCCCTTCCCGTTTCAATGGCAGCTGAAAGCAAATAGCGAAACAGAGGCTGACAGCCTCAGCCAAGTGCCACATGGTCCTACGATCTAGGCAAGCTTGGGTAACCACTGGAACAAAGGCTGCAAGGGATCCCTGGACTTGGCCAGAGTGCAGAGTTGCTCCAGCTGGCTTCCCGCCGCCACCGCCGCCACTGCCAGCACACTTAGTTGTGTCCCTGCGACCCTGCACTCTAAGTGAGCCTGGGGTTCTCATGAAGACTGCAAGAGATCCCTGGACTCACCTACAGTGAAGAGCCGTGGCAGGCCTCTCCACCTGGATTTCTGCCATCGCCCCTGCTGTCGCACTTAGTTGCAGCCACGCGGTCCTGCACTCTAAGCAAGCCTGGGGTTCTTGTGAAGGCCATAAAGGATCCTTGGACTCACCTACAGTTTAGAGCTGCGGCAGGCCACTCCACCTGGCTTGCCCCTGGAGCAAGCCCAGGGACCTCGTGAAGGCCTTTGCATGGTCCCCAGACTTGCCTAGAATGCAGATCCACAGGCCATTCCACCTAGGCTTTCCCCCGCACTTAGTTGCAGCTTACTTACCTGAGGGAGGGAGCAATAACAACAGGGAAGGCAAGCGAGGCAAGGATCCAATCTGCTAGCGAGCGACAACGCGAGAGCCAAACAGGAAAAGAGGTAAGTGGGCCGTCCGCACCACAGTTGAAATAGGGCTCTCAGAGGTGGGGCAATTGGCAAGCCAGCGAGTCAGTGAGCGGCGGGCGGGACAAGTATGGTGTGGACAGGTGGGGAAGCAAGCAGGGGGCGGCAGGCCAAGGGATGGAGCATTCCGGTATGGGGCATCCGGACCAACGGGTTTAGGAAGGCACACTAAATTTCACCATCCGGTATGGCTGTACCAGTATGTACCAGTTGAAACCCACTCCTGCTCTTGAGCATTAAGCCAAAAAAGGTGATGCACTACTCAGCCTCTGTATTAAAGGAAACTCAAGGGTCCACTATGCATGTTTTATGACTGAGAAAGAAAATATGATTGTGAGAGTTGGTATAATGTAGAATAACTATAAAGTTGCACTATTTATAAACTAGCAAAAGTTTCTGTTCAAGCATGCTTGCACTTATTCCAATAATGCAAATATTTTCCCTCCATAATTTTCCAGTAGCATTTTGCATTCTGTACATTAGACTTATAATTTTGAGTTCAAAATAAAACTTTATTCCAATGTTTCTCAACCTTGGCAGCTTGAAGATGTGTGGACTTCAACTCCCAGAATTCCCCAGCCAGCTCTGACATGACATTCAACTGCAGAAAGGGCAGTGGGCCATCTGCCTTCTGCATTATCCCCAGGAAAGTATCCAAGCAGCAAAACAGATAGAATTGCAGGCAGAGTTGTGCATCAGCTTGCATTGTGACCAGTGTAGAAAAGTGACAGATGAGCACAGGCCAAAGAATCAGAGCAGAAGGGAAGAAAGCCATATTTATGGGAAATCACAAAATATATTTCAGCATTGTTTTTAACTCTGCTTGTGCAACTAAAATGATCAATCTGGGAATATGGAAGTCTTGGATGGCCTCTGTTGCCATACTTTTGATTATGAATCTTACTGCATCACTCACTTTCTCTGCCTTTAATGATGCATTGCTTTTCTTCCAGCCAATCTGCAACAAGGCTAAAGAGGGAGAGGAAGAGAGGCAGACCACACTAGTTAGGACAGGGATAATTCTCATTCACACTGATGACATCACTGTGTTATTTTTCATACCCCCTCTGACCTTAATTATCAGAAGCCTCCAATCACACTGCCTGGGCAGGAAAAAAGAACTCAAGTCTTACAGGATTGGCAGAGTGGAAGAGAGAGGCAACTATAGGCATCTGGAAAGGAGCTATCAGCCTTCATTATTAATATCCCACTGTTAATATTTAATGTCATAAAACTGCAGCTTCCTCCATAGCAGAATCATCAGACATGCAGGGGTCATACCAAGTGGAATTCTTCAGGCAAGTGATTCAGGGTCCCTGTTCTTCTGCTTCATGCCAAGCCTGCTAAAGATGTTCTACATGGAGATAAGATAATGGGTAACTGAAGAAGGCACATGTAACAAATAATGGGATAGGAATAAAAGAAAAAAACATGTTTCTTTGCCTTTGAAGAAAGGAACTCATTACTTTTCACAATTTCACATTCTTCCTGTACATTACTTCCTTTATACAAAATGCTTTACAATATTTATACAAAATCACACGTGTGTTTTAAGCCTGGTTGACAGTAGTCTTACGTAACCCTTATTCTTCCACCACTTGCTCACCACACTAGTACTTTTTCCTTTAAACCTCAACTCTAACGAAATGCATTAAGTGAAAGAAAGGTTTAGGGTTTTAATGAGGCCACTTCCTTTCACCCACTTTCTCTATATCAGAAACAGTGACTTTCAAGAGAAAGTGTTGCCATTTTATTTCATGGTATCTTGTCAGAGTTTTATTAGATATTATGCTTCAATTCTGATAATATTCATGCAAATTGGCAAGATTATACTGGATGATGCAAAAGTGAAATAAAAGCATGCACTCTTCAAAGCAATTTCTGCTTTTTACAATGATGATGTAAAGGGTGCAATTACAGTTTCTTCATGTTACCAGTTTGGTAAAGGCCACTCTACAATTAATATGTTTATGCAACACACACCGATTAATTAAGGGAACTGTGTCACGTAAATAAGGGTTTTAAAAACTTCTCAACAAGGAGAAGAAGAAAGTCATTTGAAATGTGTGCAACTTCATAGGAAAAAAGGAGAATGAAGAAAAAGAAACTGCTTCACATGCCATACCGCTGTTTGCAAATGGCACCACCATTACTAAGGAGAGTAACTGCATTCACCTGCCCCATGCACTGAATCCAAACCTCCAGGCACAGCTGTTCCCAACATGATTCCCATCACCCTGCTTTTGTCTCCTTGATGCTGGAGTTGGCTTTTGAGACATCAAATAGACATTGACACAGTAAAGCAGAGATTGTTACAAACTGAGTGCAGTTGTGGAAAGATATTCAAACCTAAACAGAGGTGGGTTGCAAAAACCGGTGCTGCCAGTTTGCTCATGCTCGTGCATGCACAGAAGCATCCGGGCAAGTAGGCAGAGCCTCCCACCGCTGCCACTACCCGTTTGCCCAATCCAGGCCGATCTGGGAGCAACCCACCTCTGAACCTACTCTTAAAAGGTGGGGAAGTAACAATAACAAGATGCAGCAGTGTCACTGCGTTAATTGGTTTGCTAGCTGCACTGAAGATTTACTGCACAGGTCACAGTTCTTATCTGCAAATGATTTAGTGCGCATGCACTTCACATTCCTTCTTAACTTTCTCTTCTGATCTTCTGTTCGCCTGACGAAGGAGGCAGGCACATAGCTTTGCAAGATGTAATTAATTAAGTTAGCAAGTTTTGTATTTTTATTTTCTTTTATATTAAAAAATGTTTTTATTAGATCTTGCTTCGGGTTTATTTTCACTTATTTCAAAAGTATGCTACAAGGGATGCCAAGATTCACACCTCCTTAATTCAGGGCGGAATTCACACCCTAACAGATGGTAATAGAGCATGGTCGATTTATGGTTTTTTTCCTTGTTAGTTACTTCCAAAAGATAAGCGTAATAGGCTAATTAGACAGGATGATTTAACGACTGAGGAACATTTAGATCTTTTCCTAACATGCCGAAAAAAAAGAAACAGAAAGATTTCTCTTCAAGACATTCAGATATTTTCACCCTCTCCAAAGAAGAAAAGGAAAGTATTTTACAAAGATTTACAAACCTCGAAGCCCCACTTGCTCCAGCAACCGGACTGGGTGAAGACCCTACTGTGGGAGAAAGTTCTCAACAAGATGGGACTGCTCCAGGAGATAATGAATCTCGACCGAGGTCAGTAGATTTATCTTCTTAATTATGCATGATCCCAAACGATTAGAGATTTTGAAATGCTTGGCGCCAGGCCAAAGCTCTCGCGGCTGCAGGAATTTCACTCTCGCACACAAGGAGAAATGTATGATTCTCTCCACACCTCTGAACAAGATATGGAAAGCTATCGTAACCACATAGAATTTTTTGAACACCAGCTTCTTCAGGCCAAAATAGATTATGCTGCGCTAGAGGCAAATAAGAGGGGTTTTCCTCTCTTTCAAATTTCTGAAAATGCCATCTTGCCTTCTTCTCCAAAGCCTAAGACACCCCCCTGGAGGATATTGTGTCAGGCAAATCAGAACAGAGAGATGTGCACACGTCACAATTGTCATGTGATTTCTTTTGTTCTCCAATGGCCCATGCCATGCAGGCAGAAATATTACAGGCAAGAGATGTGGCTGTAGCGCCATCTCCTGGCAGAAATAATTTACTACAGAGAGCAGATTACTCATATATTCAGGCTGCAACGCAAAACGTGTCTCCATAGGCCCAATCTTCAGCACCCATTGATGGTGCACGTGCCTTCTCAGATGGAACACAACAATACTTAATGCAGATACCTGCCACCCAAGCAAGCCATGTTAATTTTGCTGCCCAAACACCAGCTCCAGCTGTAACACAACAGCCACAGGTTACATTACAGCAACCACAGGTGCAACAGCAGCAAGCTTTTCAAATGCACATCCCTCAACAAGCATTTTTTGCTCCTCCATTGACTAGTGAGTCAAAATTGAAAATCTCAGGGCAAAATTATAAAGCCTGGGTCAGTGAGATTTCAATTTTGCTTCGCAGAGAAGGTACCCATTATATGGTGTTTAATCCTCCTGCCCAGCCATGGACTCCTGCAATAAGAGACTTAGACACTAAGGCTTGCACAACATTATTAATGTCCATGGAAACTGAACTGCAGGTTATTTTTTCACCTAATGCAACAGCCCAACAAATTTGGGCCCATTTGGAAGATTGCTACAGGCCCATTTCAATTGAATCTTCATGTCTGCTCATGTCTGAGTTCCATGGTTCAAAGTTGAAACGTGGTGAACAAATTGGTGGACATTTGAACAAACTGAAAGGAATGAGAAAAGAATTGAGAGAAAGAGGCCATTTTATTGATGATGTTCAAATGATCAGCATTATCATTAACTCATTGAATTATGAATGGAAAGATGCCATTACAAAGATTAACCATGTGCTGATTGCTCAACGAACAGTCAATAATGTTTGCAGACTTTTAATTGAGGAGGAACACTTATGTTAGCCACACCGCATTTACGAGGGCCACCAGCGTCAAGAGCTCCAGTGAGACGTCCCTTCTGAGGAAGAGCCTATGCTCCAAGGATGCCAAGATGCTACATCTGTAACTGTATGGGACATGACACCCGGGATTGTCCCCAACAAGTTCCAGCTCCAGTCACATACCAGCCCAGAGGAACAGACTCCAGAGGCAGAGGTAGAGGTGGAAGACAAGGTCGTCGTGGTCTAAGGCATGATCCGCAAGCTCCACTCACCACATTGCCCTTAACCAATGATCCACAACCTGATCTAGAGTACGACAGGCAGCTTTTGTGGACTTTGGACAGTGGTGCAGCTTTACACGTTACTTACAGAAAGGAACTTTTCACAGAGATGCACGAGCCTGAACCTGATCTACGGGAACTGTATTCCTTCTCCAACCACCCTTGTAAGGTCATGGGAAAAGGAACTTGTTGTTCATTGGATATCTTAAAAGAATTCGAAACCCTCCATCTGTTCCTTTCATTTGCTTGACTTTTGTTATCACTAGTGCTTCTGCCGAAATTACTCTCATTGTTTCTGCTAAATTTTCTCCCCTTTCTTCATCTATGTTTCGACATCTGAGATAGAGTTCCAGTTCATTGATCACAAACACAAAAAATGGGAAATGTATAGAGGAAGAAGGGGAAAAAAAAACCAGTCCAGTTTAAAAGTAAGAGGCATTTGTAAAAAGTCCATCCATAAAAAACAAACAAAATTAAAGTGAAAAAGATAACACAATAGTTTTAAACCAGGGTAAATACGCTGCTTGTTTCCTTCTATCTTCAATTTTATTTTAACTCTGAGTCTTTTGGGTTTTCTCTTCTCTAATAATAAATATTTTTCTCACCATTTCGACACACTGTCTCTGTGCTGCTTCCATTTCAGGGGCTTGTCCAAATCTTCTGCAGCCATATTGTCTGCTTCTCTTGTAGCCAGCAAAAAGAGCTTTTTCCTGGATCAATCAGGGGCTTTGCGAGCCCCTGAGATCAGCAGGACATGCCCTTCACTGTTCCTTCAGAATGGTTTAGATCCAAAAAGGATCGTCCAGCAACAGAGATATCGACAGCAATCCTGGAGCCCCAAGATTGCATGTCATGTCGTAGCAAGGTAAAGCCCCACCTCTCCAAATCATTGATGAAGATGTTGAAGAGTATTGGGGCTAAAACAGAGCCTTGGGGTACTTCACTGCATACTTCCCTCCATGTAGATGCAGTTCCATTGCGGACTACAAATTGAGTGTGGTTGGTCAGCCAGTTACAAATCCATCTGGTGGTGATACTGTCTAACCCACATTTTTCTATTTTATTTAGTAGTAAGTTATTATCTACTTTATCAAATGCCTTACTGTCCAAGTAAATTATATCAACAGCATTCCTCTGGTCCACTAGTTTTGTCACTTTGTCAAAGAATGCAGTAAGATTAGTCTGGCATGATCTGTTTTTGACAAACCCATGTTGGCTTTTGGTTATTATTTTGTTTACTTCTACCATGTTTCCCCGATAGTACGACAGGGTCTTGTTTTCTTTTTACTTACAAAATATGGCCTTGGACTTATTATGGGGGAGGGCTTATTGTTTTGGGGTTGCCGGGCGGCTGCTCCCTTGCAAACTGGCTCCTGAAAAGCCGGGCACAGCCTCAGGAGCGAAGCAGCCATGAAGTGACCAAGCTCATGAGCAACCGCCCGGCAAACCCCCTCTCCAGCCAGGCAGAGCACCATTCACTGGCCTAGGGACTATCCCTAAGGCACCAAGCCACATGTTGCTCTGCCCAGTCCCCAGCTCCTTTGGCTTGGCACATTACGGATACCCCCTATGTCAGTGCATGGAGTTCTGCTGGGCTGGAGAAGGAGGTTGCGCGAACGCCTGTTCCACCCCCAGCATCTTAGCCTCAACATGTCAGGGCCCAGCTCTCCCTGCAGCAGCCACCACTGCCGCCGCACTCCAAGCATAACGTCTTCTCTGGTTCCAAACTCCCAAACTTGGCTGCCGAGTCTTCCAGCAGCGGCCGCTCTAGGAGTGCACTCTATGGTTGTGGGCTGGCTGCTGGAAGACTCTCTGTCCGGAAGACTCTCTTACAGAGTCTTCCTGCAGTCAGCCCACAACCATAGAGCGCACTCCTAGAGAAGCCGCTACTGGAAAACTCGGCAGCCGAGTTTGGGAGTTTGGAACCGGAGAAGACGTTATGCTCGGAGCGAAGTGGCGGTTGCTGCAGGGAGAGCTGGGCCCGGACTCTTCGGGAGCCAGTTCACAAGGAGCAGCCGCATGGCAACTCCCCACTCCAGCCAGGCAGAACGCCAGTCCCCAACCTAGCGGTATCCCGAAGGCGGCAAGCAATGTGAGCGCCTTTCCCCCTCCCCGGCTCCTGCGGCTTGGTGCCTTCAGGATACCGCTATGTCTGTGAGTGGTGCTCTGCCTGGCCGGAGGGGGGTTGTCCAGGGGGTTTATTTTTGGGGGTGGGCTTATATTTTTGCCCACGTGAAAAATGTGGCAAGGCTTTAGTTTCAGGACAGGTTGTATTTTCAGGGAAACACGGTAGGTGCTCCAGGATCTCTGAAAGATATAGTTCAGTGGTTGTAAGATCTCATCTGCCAGTTCCTTCAGAACCCTGGGGTGTAATTCATCTGGTCCTGGTGATTTGAATTCGTCTGGGGTATACAGGTGTTCACTTACAATTTTCTTCCCTAGTTTAACTTGTGTTCGTAATCTGTTTTTTGTGATGCTATTTTTGATAGGTTGGATTGGTTTTTTCCCTTTGTGTAAAGACAGATGCAAAAAATGAGTTAAATAGTTCTGCTTTTTTCCGTGTTGCTTGTCACCTTCTTGCCACTTTCTCCTAGCAATGGACCAATTGTTTCCTTGACTTTTTTCTTGTTTTTAACATGTTGGAAGAATTTATTTTGTTATTTTTTTACTTTTGTCTCAAGCCTTTCTTCATTGTGAGCCTTAGCTTTCCTCACTTCATCTTTACAGACTCAGGCTATTTGCTGATATTCTGCCTTAGTTATGTGTTGTGGCATTTGGCAGTGGTTGGCACAGCAAGTCCTCAGATTTTTGTCTGGAGGGAGGGAAAATTATCAAGGATGTTTGCACTACCTGTCTTGTAGGAGTAGCTGCACACACACCATTCAGGATCACACTGAAGCTATCCCCTTCACCTACCTCCACATAAAACTTCCCCTAAGCTGGTTCTTGCTCTATGGCATTAAATCATATATACCATGCCAATTCCACCCCCTAAGGCAATTAACAATCCATATGCCCTCAATGAAGAGGTAGCAGAAAAGCAGTGATGTGCAGTCAGGTGAGGCAAGTGAGGCACAGCCTCACCACTCTCATCATGAAAAAAAAGTAAAAGTAAAAAGCTGAGCTAGTTGCTGCCTCACCGTGGATGACTCTGCTTAACCTCACTGGTGCTCTCCCTCCCCAAGTGTAGTGACTTCCTCCCCAGGCCCCCATTCATTTCTCTCTCACACACACACAGCTGGATAAAACTATATAAAAATCTGGCCCAGCTTCACTGATTACAAGTTTGAAAAGGCAACGTGGCTCCACCTGCAATCAAACTACACTTGGGGAGGGAGAGCACAAGCGAGCACTGAGGAGACCACAGGAGGAGGCAGGAAGCAAGGCAAAGAGCCATGCTGTAGTACACACACTTCCCCCCAGCCTCTTTCTTTTGGAAGGCTCGGCTCGGCTCCCCTCCGGCTTCTCTGCCTCTCCTCTCACCCCAGCCTGCCAGCAGGAGGTGGTGGGTGGGCTTTATTGTGTTCCAGGCATTTCCCACCCAGACAGCAAGCTGCATTTGCAATGGTGGAGGTGTTTGGGAAAGGCAGCAGGGGAATGGGGGGGGGGGATGGCAGAGGAGCTGCTTTCAAGCCACTGGAAAAGATATCCAATCCAACTTTTGTGTGTGGGCGGGGGTTGTTTGAGAGTGAGTGAGAGAGGGAAGGGGTAGGAGAGATAGTCCAATCCAACTTTTGTGTGTATGTGTGTGTGTGTGTGTGTGTGTGTTTGAGAGAGGGGGAGGAAGGGAGAGAGGGAGGAAGGAGGGGAAGGAGAAGAAAAAGAAAAAGAAAGAAGGAGCAAAGGAGAAAAACAAATGCTGTCGCTTTAAATTGGAACTGAGCATGCCTGGCTGTGGAATTCTGGGAGTTGAAGTCCACAAGTCTAAAAATATTTGAAACTCAGCACTGTGTCAGTGCCTCACCAGTCATAAACCTCAACGCACGTCACTGCAGAAAAGAGATCTTCAAACCCCAAACCAGAGGTGGGTTTCTACCAGTTCACCTCTGATTGGGCAAACTGATAATGGCAGCAGTGGGAGGCTCTGCCCATGAGCCAGACACTTCTGCGCATGTGCAGAAGCATTGCGTGAGCGCACAAGCAAACTGGTAGTAAAATAAATTGAAACCCACCACTGCCCCAAACCCAAGGAAACAGGCAGCTTTGATTATCTACTAAGGCACAATGATGGCTGCCAAGAATTTTGGGACATGTGCTTGCTTCAAGTTTGATTGAAAGCTCACAGAAATTAACATTAAACATCTAAAAATAATTGGCACAGAATATTGGATACTATAAATTTATTTTCTACTGAACAGAAGTTTTGCCCTGGCTGCTAGACCCTCATCGGTTGAAAGCTCTCCTTTTGGGAGCCACTGCAGAGATCCTTTTCTGCTGCCTCTAACAAGGCGGAAGCCTTTGTATTGACAATCTGATCAATTCTTAATCTTGTGCCAATAAGTGTGTGTGTGTCACCCACACTTATTATGGCACAAAGGGGGAATTGTAGGATGCTCCCCCCCCCACGAGAATGAAATATTTTGGGGAATATTAAAAGAGACAGAGTATTATATTTGCCTAAAGGAGAAATGAAGAAAAAATCTTAACAAAGGCAGAAAACAGCCCCAACAGTCTCCAGCAAATGCCTGAAGTCTTTTGAGATAGATATTTTGTGCTGTTTAAGAAATCCAGGCCAGCATATTCACAAACAAAAGACCTTCACCTCCAGCTCATGGGATTAAAATTTACACACCCACCCACCCAAATCCGAAGAACAGCACATGAGCTTTAGGACATAATAGGATTAATGCACCACAGTTAGAATAGCAAAAAAATATTAGGGTCACTACTGTACACTGCACAAACTTCTACTAGCAGCATATCAGAACACTATAAAAATCCATGTATTCATCAGACCAATTTGTCAACTGTCCCAGAACTACATGCTGCAGTTGGTTCTGCTCATCAATAAACAGAGTCCTTCTTTCCAATTAGCCTCCATTTTATTTCTAGCACCTTTCTCCCCACCTGGAACCAGATATTTCTTCCAACACTACATTACATACATATTCTGCTCCTTTTCAAAAATACAGCTTTAAAAACTGATGCAAAATTATTCAAGTCAGAATGAGTAATTCTAATGTTGGCTCCAGAAATTTTATAGGTATGAGCCAATAAGTAGCTGAAATATCTATCCATACCTTTCTTTTTTTTAAATAAAGGTTTTTTTTTTGGTTACAAATGTTAATTTCTTTTATAAACAAAGTGTTGCCCGGGCTTTCCCCTTTAACATCTTCTCATATATACAGTTCATTTTACATCATATTTCCATTTCCAATTTCAGCCATGTTATTTCCTTTCTATGTTTTCCATCTTAAGTATAATTTCTTCTTAATACATAAACAATATCATTTGCCCCTCCAAGTTAATCAAATTTATCATTTCATTTCCAACTGTTATTCTATTTTACTATAAATAGCATATATCCTCAAATTTAATTTTTATGTAATAAACATTTTACTTAGTTAGTTATCCACACTTAATAGTGTTAATCTAGTTCCCTGATATCATAATTAGCTACATACCATTAACAATGTTAACACATTTCATTTTATTCTACTAGTAAATCCTTTTCTTTCCCTTTGTCCTTTTCTAACCATTTTCTCTTGATCTCTCAGAAATTTCACTTCTTTTATGTTCTCTACTTTCCACCCATTCACCTACTTTTTCTTTTTCTTGTTTTTGTAATTTCTATATTTTTTTCTTCCTGGTCCTTTTTCTCCCTTAATTTTATTATTCTGGTAATTTCCCCAGGTTTTCTTCCAATCTTTCCCCACTATTCCCACCTTTACTGTTTAGTTTTTCCTTTTTGGGGGCCCATTCCCCCTTGTCTACTTTTTGTGTGCCACTGTAAATCCCAGTGAAATCATCTAAATATTTTTCTTTTTCAATCCCTTTTTCTTCCATGATGTCTTCTTGTTCTTCATTTGAGCTCTTTTCTATTGTCTTTTCTCTTCCTCCCTGATTTAAGTGCTCCTTCTGAATTTCTAATTTTTCTTTACCATTTAACATTTCACATGCATTTTTTAAAAATATATCAAGTAGTTCATCATACATCTAAAGTTCCATAGTGCCTCCTTGGCTAATTTAACATTTTAAAAAAATTAATTCTGCTATATCACATTTATTTAAACTTAAAGTCCATGGGACTCCCCCCCTTTTGTTTCCAAATTCTAAAGTCCAATTCCAATTTTAGTCCAGTCTAGTCCAGTCCATATTGAATATTTTATTTATTTTTTCCTTCCAGAACAATAGTAAATCAAATCCAAAACACTGCTGCAAAAACAAATACTACTTAATGGTTCCCACTGCTTCAAAGTATCTTCAAAGTATCTTTTGCTATAGTCAAGGTCAAATTCTGCAGCTCTTCCTTTTTCTTTTATTCCTCTGCTAGGTTTTGTAGTATTTTCTTCTCACCAGTAGATGGCTCCCTCTCCATAGTACACTCTGGTCAGTTGGCTGTCAAAAGCTGTCAAAATCCACTTTTAATCCTCAAAAAATAGAGAAAAGGAAGAAAAAGAAAGAAAGGATCCCCCCCACGAGTTCTTTAGTTATTTTTAATGTCTCCAATTTTAGGAACAAAAATCTTTTAGGGCTTTTCCGTTTTAATCTCTGCTTTGTCCTTCTTCCTTCATTAAGATCTCCATTAAAATAGCTGCTAAGTCTGCTCTGGATCTCTTTTTAGATCCAAATTTAAAATTTATTTATCTTTGGATTGGTCACTCTCTCACCCAAATCCAACACACTGTTCCAACCGCCCTCCTGCTCAAACAGCTTGGTCCAGTTGCCCCGACTTTGAAGTGGTCATTTGAATATGGCTGCCGCCCCTGCTATCAGTTTTGGAGAGCTTTATCTTCGACCTGCCAAGGAACTGCCGGTTCCTCTTGGTCATTCGAGATGTCTCTCCTTCTTCCCCATTCCTCCAGAACGGTTCTGATCCAAGGATCCCCTGGCAGTGGTTTGTCTGGCTGGATTTTCACACAGCTCATTGGAGCTCCGCTATTTCCCAACCAGTCTTGTAGGGATGCTTCCAGCTTCTCCTATCCATACTTTTTTTGAATCATTTTCATCACCCAACTTAAGGAAGTGTATGTATAATATAAAGTCTGCTATTTATTGTAGCAAAAGCAAAAAAAAAAAAGTTTGAGTCATGTAGATTAAAACCAGAAAGTGGCAAGCATAGGGAAAAATGCCTTGCTTCAACCTGCGGAATATAATATTTTAATTCTATTTTGTAATTCTGCATAAATCTTCACCAATACGTTCTGTAGTAAAGAGTTCCCTGCAATGAAATTGCATCTTCCAGCCCCAACTTTTTTCTTTAGATGCACAGTTCCCCCTACTGTTTTACAAGACAGTTAAAACAATCCTTTTATAATATGGAAATGGTGCCAAGTGAGCATCATGTCAAAAAAGCAGCATGGCTATTAGTGCCTCACAAAAGACCTGCAATATTCAGAACTGGAAATAATTATTTCTGTTTGCTATGAATTGCCAAGAGTGCTACAAATTTTCTCTACTGTAAAGCACAACATGTATTTGTAGTACTTTTAGTAGGATAAAACAAAAGTAGGTCCTATAGAAATAACGGTTTGAGCAAAATTAAAAATCCCCATTGGAAGAGCTTAATAGTGACATTTGAATGCAAAGCAAAGCTTTCTCTTCCCAGCAGCTGGCACCTGTGTATTCTTCTTTGGGCTTAAAAATAAATATTTAGTGAAGATGAGCCAAGCACAGCAGTGTTTTGTTTGACAGGGCAGGTGTCATCTCATAGGTTCCCTAAAACAGAACCCTTGACTCAAAAAGGAGTCAAGAGGACTGCCTTATGTGTTCCTCGGCACTTATCCAGAAAACATACAATTTTGTTTGATGTTATACAACTTGACTTTCAGTTCAATGCTGTATTTGCTGGCAGCCTGCAGCTTGAGATACTGGCATCCCTGACCCCATCAGTTCACAGTATACATGTATGTGCCAATTAGCATAGTGATTATTCCTGTGATTTCAGATGTAGTCCTGGGAAAATGAAAGGGAGCAAAGCAGACAGTGAAAGCAGCAATTCTAAAAAAATAGTGTTGGTGGCTCCAAACCAAAGGTGAAGTGCTTAATATTTTTCAAAATATGAAGAGCCAATTCCTATGTCCCTTTGCTTTGGCTGGGTTTTTTTGTGTGGAAGTTATGGAGTCTTTGGTACTCTCTGACTTCATTCTTTGCTTGCAGATGTTTCATTACCCTAGATAAAGGTAAAGGTTCCCTTCACACATATATGCTAGTCATCCCCGACTCAAAGCCGAAGAGCCAGCGCTGTCCGAAGATGTCTTCATGGTCATGTAGCTGGGCATGACTAAAAACCAAAGTTGTATGGAACACTGTTACCTTCCCACCAAAGGTTGTCCCTAATTTTTCTACTTGCATTTTTAAAGTGCTTTCGAATTGCTGGGTTGGCAGAAGCTGGGACAAGTAATGAGAATTCACCCCGTTATGTGGCACTAGGGATTCGAACCGCTGAACTACCAACCTTTCGATCAACAAGCTCAGCATCTTAGCCACTGAGCCACCACGTCCCTCTAACCCAACTAGATAACATCAGTGCAAATGGGATTTGCTCTAGTCTTTTTGTTTTCTTCTTAGCTTTTTATTGTCTCTTGATTGGTATATAAATATGGTTTATTTCTATGTGTCTGTTGATGGCTGATTTTTGCTCTTACAAAAAGTATCTGTGCTGAAATTGAAGGAAAAGCAAAGAAGTAAACTGTTATCATTTGGTATCATCTGGTATGTACAAATGACTCTTCATCCTGTTTGACAACTTCAGATTCCTTGTTGTCTTGCTTATTAAGCTTCTCCAAATGGGTGTTTTTCCAGATGTGAACTATTGCTCCATTCATCCCCACATATACATCTGATTAGTTTTGGTTACATAAGCCTACCAGAACCAAAGGAACTATTTCTGCCCCTAAACAAAGACTCCTGCCCTTTCTTCCCTGAAAAGAAGGGCTGTTTAGAAGTAACAATGAAAGTGACTAAAGGTAGGATTCTACCCTGTGCAGTGGACTAAAGCAAACAATATTGCAAGAAATTAATTGGGCAAGAAGCTCCTAACAAGAGATATTGGCTATTTCCATCACTATTGCCACCTCTAAAAGTGCAGGTTTCCATTACAATAAAATAGCCCCCCTTACACAATCAAATGAACCTGGTTTTCCCAAGAATGAGAGAAGTAAATTTTCCCGCTACAGGTAGTCCTTGTCTTACAATCACAATTATAATCATCTACAATCATGAGTCACTTTTTTTAGTGCCATTGTAACTTTGGTCACTAAGTGAACTGTTGAAGTTGAGGACTACCTGTATAATTTCAAAATTCTTATAAAAGGTCCTGACTGCTTATCTGTTCCTCTCTTTGCAAAGTTCAAATCAATGATCATTAAACTAAATGGTTTTTTTCCCTCATTATTTTTTCTAAGCAAATGGACAGAACTTTAAAGCAGGCTTACAAAAGATGTGGCTGATTTTGTAGAGATGCTTCATTGAGGCTGATGCTGTGTGTGAATCATTTCTTTCAGATACTTCACCATAGTCTTTAAATGAACTAACATTACCTATAATATATAGTGAAATCTCGGCTGTGCTGTCCTTCTAATTGCTTTTGACATTGCTTTGCTCATTCTTGTTGTCCTGTTGGTGATATTATTTTTATTAATAATAAATAGATTCTGGTAGTGAAATTGGTGTCTACTACTTTTCATAATTTGGGAATAACAGATAATAAGAAATAGACATTTCTGTACCTACCCAAATTAAGAATGATGTCAGGGCAAACCAGTAACCTCTTCAATGAGGATGTTGAAGATTTAAAGTCCTGCAGCTAAATCATAGGTTGCTGGGTGGTGTTAATTGCTGCAAATAATAAAAATGACAGTACCCCCTTTTTCAGACATTACTTTTCTAATTTAAATTCTTGATGGAAGATGGTACATATGCACACAATCAGCTGCTTTGAAATTATGATCGTTTGGGTGCAAAGGCTTTGTGACAAAATTTGTAAATTGTAGAATTAAAATTGCTTGCAACATTTAGTTGTGCCACTTTAATGCCCTATACTTTATGATATCATCTTTAATTACAAGACCACTTGCTGTTTCTTCCTTACATGATTTCGCCTTGATTTAACTTTTGGAAAAGATACTAAAAAGACCAGACACTTGATTTCCCCATAAATTAACATTTCCTGGATTTTGATTGCGCATTCAGTGTAAAAATGCATTGTGCAAGATATGGCTCGCTTCTGGGGTTTTAGGCATTATACCTAATCTACATTTTGCATTGGATTGCTATTGGGATATCACTGATCTGCCTTAGCCTTAAATTTTAGAAGAATTTTTGAAAATTACTTGCTGTTAAAACATGCAATATCAAATATATTTTCCCTTTATCATATTTTTCTGGTATTATAACTAACAAAAATAATTCTGGTTTAAAGTCAATATGCTGTCTTAACATTTTTTTCTAACCAAGTATGCATTTTTGTCCAAAATGTTTTTGCTTTTGGGCACGTCTACCACATATGCCCATTTTTTATTACATTTCCAACATTTGGTAGACATATTTTAAAACCTTTTTGCTACTCTCGCTGGTGGTAAGTGCCACCTATAAAATATTTTATATCAGTTTTCTTTATAAGTGATTGCCATCATCAATTTATAGTTTCTTTTCCAGAGTTTTTGCCAGTTATCTAGCTCTATATTATATCCAAAAAAATTTGCCCATACTATCATTGTCTCTTTCATCTATTTGTCTTCCATTTTTAGGCTTACTAAAAAGTTATATAGTTTCTTAATTAACTTTTCATTTACCGTTAACAGTATTTGGTCAAATGTTTGCTCTTTATAAAAGCCATATATCTCAGCATCTTTATCATACCTCAATTGCATTTGCATTTGTGGTCACCACAATAAATCAACACCCTGTTCTTGTAGTTCTTGTTTGATTTTTAGTTTCCTTTCTGTATTTAAAATATATATGTTAGATTTTTTTCAAAATTTACTAGGTTTGGGTGAACAAATGCTTCCATTGTTGAAAGCCATCCCAGTATTTTCATACATATTTTAGTTTTTACCTTTTCTCATATAATAATAGTGCATTTCTTACATAGTGATTTTGGAAATATCTATGAATTTTATTTTTACCATACCATAAAAAAAGCATGCCATCCTAGTTGCAGATCATGACCTTTTAAATACAATAATCCGAGTTATCCATTCTTTCACCTATGTTAATACATATGCTTGGTAATATAGCTCCCAATCTGATAATCCAAAACTTCAATTACTTTTAGATTCTTGCAACATTTTCAATCTTCTACCTTTTTTCTCTTGCCAAATAAATTTCAAAATTATTGTATTTAGCTCATTAAAAAAATTCGATATTTTTATAGGAATCATTTGAAACAAGAAATGTAGTTTTGGTAAAATATTCATTTTCACAGTTGCTATTCTTCCTAACATTGATAATTGCAACCCCCCACCCCATTTTTTCAAGTCTAGTTTCATTTGATTTAATAGCTTAGCATAGTTATCTTCTTTTATTGTTGTGCATCTTGCTGTTAGATATATTCCCAAATATTTAACTTTCTTAACTATCTGAAGATCTGTCTGTTTTGCCAGATCATTTTTTTGTTTATCTGTAAGATTTTTGACTATTATTTTAGTTTTTTCTTTATTTATTTTCAATCCTGATACTTTCCATATTCTTCTATTCTTTTCATTAGTTTGGGACTGGTTTCTAATGGTTTTTCTAAGATAAATATCAGGTCATCCGCAAATGCTTGAAATTTATATTTTTCCTTCTTTATCTCCATACCTTTTATTTCTAGGTGCTCCCAGTTCAGTTATGAACATCTTGGCAATCTTGTAAACTTTTGGCCATCTTTGACATGGATTCATGCAAGTTTCAATGACCTCACATAGAAGGGGGTCATTGAAATCTCATAAGATTTAATTGTCATGATTTCATATATGGTAATTCTTTTTAAAAAAAGCATAAATCTTTGGAGAATCTAAACTGTAATATGAGGAATCCATTGTCTGGGAAGTGCCATCTACTTTCTTGATGCATAAGCAGACAAAAATGCTTGGGAAAAGGCAACTCAGTATTACATCCTCTTTTACAAATAGTCAGTGTGCTAATCTGAAGTACCCCTGATGCGAAGAATCTTGGGAATCTGCACTGAACTGACTGAAGTCTTCCCCCAGAGGAAATACTATGAAGACAGTTTTATAATATTTCTTTAAACTGTAGCAATTTCCTATTCTATTGACTTGTGGCCCTCGGGATATCTCCTCTCTTCTGCAGCCAAAGCATTATATCCAGTGGTGGGATTCAAATAATTTAACAACTGATTCTCTGCCCTAATGATTTCTTCCAACAACCAGTTCACTAAATTGGTCAGAAGGTTAGCAACTGGTTCTCCCGAAGTGGTGCGAACTGGCTGAATCCCACCACTGATTATGTCCCCTTGCCTCAGTTCCCAGATTGTTCTGCAGGATGGCTTTACTGCTTCCCCTGCACAGAGGCTGCTGCTTTTGTTTGGTTTCGTTTTGCCTTTGCATCAAGGGAAGACTGAGGGCGAGACTGAATGGCAGCTGGCATTTGTACTTTGCTGTTCACCAGCTGGAGGAGGTGCTGGCTGGCTTAGTGGGAAGACAGAATGCTTCAGTGAATATAGTCACAGGATGCTGTCAATGGGATTGGCGGTAGGGGTAGGACGTGGAGGAGAGTGAAGAAAAAGTAAGTTTTATGATAGTTGCAAGGAATGGAAAAAGAACACATGGGTAGATTTGATGCAGCTGTATACAAGGTATGCATTCTCTTGTAGTTTGGTGATAATGTGTAAATGCTTATTTCAAAGAGAAAGGAGCTGGAGGTATATTTCTGCATTATGCAGAAATGGTTTTGTAGAGAGTATTTTTGTTATTTCCGTAGTGACGCATACTTCTTACTATGTAAACGTTATGTTTTCAATTCAATCCCATTTTGATTAGTTCCTTGCTGAGTTATTGAACTGAAAAAATGAGATCAATGCCTTCTAAAAGCATCCGTGGAACAATTTACACAGGTAGTCTGCAGTATATATTTTTGGCTTATATATACACATCAGAGCTGGGATTTAATTTTTTTTACTATCAATTCTGTGGGCATGGCTTGGTGGGCATGGCTTGGTGGGAGATCATGTGACTGAGTGAGCATGGCCAACTTAATGTGATGTCAAGTTGGCCACACCCCCTCATTCACATGACCCCACCACCAAGCCATGCCCCACAAGTCATGCCCACAGAAACAGCAGAAAAGGCAGCTCCTACAGCCTGTCCCTTTATGGTCCCCCTCGCTCTCCCATGTTGAAATACCTTAAAGGGACACTGCAGTCCAGTTGCCTTCCAAGCAACTGTGCTGCAACGCCGTCACTCTGGTACAGTAGACTGTTCTCTTGGCTGGGTCTGGCAATGGGGTGTGGCTATGCACATGCACTGGCAGGCAATGGGGTGCACGTGTGTGGCCAGCATGAAGAACACGGTGGTGATGGAACTTCAGGCCTCTTTTTTGGCCTATAGTTTTTAGTGCAAGAAGCCTGCAGCGGCTGGCGTGAAGAACAGGACAGCAACGGCAGCGGGACTGAAGCTATTTTTTGGCACGTTCAAGAAGCAAGGGTAGTTTTTGGCATGAGATGCTTGCAGCCACTGCTGCCAGCTCAGTTCTAACTGGCAAAGAGGCGGCGTCTGGGAGGCTTCTCGCACCAAAAAAAGAGGCGATGGCTGCAGGCATCTCCTGACAAGGGTGGCAAGATGCAGGCTAGCAGGAAGCCCAACAGTGACAGCTCAGTCCTGGCTTGCCTTGCCCTCTGCCACCAGCCACAGGAGGATTGAGGAAAGCCCTTGGGGAGATTGTGTAAGGGCTGAGGCCTCTGAAGGAAGGGAAACAGGACGATGTGTAGCAAAGGGAGAACTTGCAGCATACAGGAGGAGGCCCCGGGAAGGCCGAAGCTGAGGAATGACATGTTCCCCGACCTTGCCAAGGCAAACAAAGAGTGGGCAGAAGGTCTAGGGCCTCGGGGAATCACATGTCCCTGGGCCCCAGCCCCTGACCCAAGGCGACGGGTGAACAGATGGCATGTTTACCTTTGGTGAGCTGAGCAGAGCAGGCGAGACACAGAGATGACTGGCAAGGCGATTAGCTGGGCTGCGTGGCAAAGGCAACATATATAGGATGGGGTGAGCATTGAGTGGGCAGGGCATCAAGTGGGTGGACGGGGTGAATGAGCTTCAAGCGGGCAGGCAGGGTGAGCGAGCAGCAAGTGGGCGGGCGGGATGAGTGAGCAGCAAGCAGGCAACCGGGCGGGCAGGGGCGAGGTTAGCCAGAGGTGGTATTTACCAGTCAGCAAACCAGTCAAAATTTCCACTACTGGTTCACCTGAACCAGTACAAACTAGCTGAATACCACCTCTGATACTCATTTTCTCATCATTTGGCAACTTTTGCTTATGGCACATTTGAGTTCAGGACCTTATCACTGGTCTTACTATAAATCTTGCTGAGTCATCTGGTTCAGACAGCAAATCTTGCTACTATCAGTTATGGTGTCCTCCAACCAGTCCTCCCCTTTCCCCCCAAACCCCTGAGCCCCCCTCCTTTTGCAGTATAGTTGCTTTTTGTTTTCCTGTGATATTTGCTGCTCTGGAGAATAAGAAACTAAGCATAAGATGGCCCTGGAGAATGTCTGCTGATACCATTCTGTTTTGATAGAATGTCAGATAACTATTTGGCCAAGTACAGGAACCCTTCAAGGATTTTTGCTCACATTACATCTTTCTCAGAGCAAGGAATTGAAGTAAAGTGTCCCTGAATAATTGGTGATTCTTCATTGCTGGCTAATGGCAGCAAAATAATTTTAAAATATTGTAAGAAGGAGAAACAGCTATTTTTATGCCTCAGTGTATGTAAGGTGGTAAGTGGTATAGTTAAAGCAGGGATCCAGATCCAGACCCAGATTCAAATCCATGTTCAATCATGGAAACCTACTGAGTGACTCTGGACCAGTTATTCTTTTTGAGCCTGAGCTGCCTTATAGGGTTGCTATGGTGATAAAATGGGGAAAGAGAGAGATCTGTGTAAACTACTTGAATGTCTGCAGAAAAGATGGGAAATAACAACTAGCATGCTTGCCTTATGCCACCTCATAGGACTGCATCCTATTTGTTCATGATCAAGGTTGACCTTATTTTCCACTTCTAAAATTTCAAAGAGCAGGTAAGTGAATTGGGGAAACCAAAATTAAAGATCTAGGAATGCTTTCTTCCTCTGTTGTCCTTGTGTCCAAGGCAGAGAGGAGGCCAAGTATGCGGCAGGCACCTGGAGGCTCCACGGCAGCCAAGAGGCAGGCCCGAAAGGCATGCACAAAGACTTTTACAGCTTTCTGCCTTGCAGAAGCAGAGATGGGCAGGAGGCCTGTTAGATATTAGCATATATCGAGATAAGTCTCCCCTCTGGTCCGCTACTACAGCGGGAAACAGGTATCCCTCTGATTGGTCGAGGGGCGTACCCGATCCCTATAAAAGGGGAACCCTCCGACCTCAGAGCAAGCTGGATCACTACTACTACTAATAAAGAGCTGTTAAGTTACTTCGTGTCCGCAGTCTGTCTCTCGTTGCCCAGATCTAACATTGGCGACGAAGGTGGGATTGAGAGACAGATAGGACGAAGAACGCTACCTCCAGAATCTCCGGATTTGATCCAGCCCAGGAATTCGGCAGTAATTCCGGCAGCCATCTCAGATCACCGCAGCGCGGCAAATTCAAACTGAGAAGATGGCGATGCATGCTCCCCCCGCTCCTTTCGACCCAGCAAACGACGAATGGGAAGCTTTCATGATTCGTTTCGAGTGTTTCCTCGAAGCGAACGAATACACGGGGATCACCGATGCAAGGAAGAAAAACATCTTCCTCGGCTACTGCGGAAAGGAAGTCTTCAATACGGCCAGAGACCTCACCGCGCCTACTCCAATACAGGCAGTATCGTGGACGACGTTGCAACAGACTCTGCAAACTCATTACGCGCCAAAACCTTCCCGCCATGTCTGCCGCAAGGAATTCAACATGAGGACCCAGAAGGCGGGAGAATCCATCAATCAATATGTTGCAGCCCTACGAAAAGCAGCAACTCACTGCGAATACAGGGATCTGGAAGAGCACATCTTAGAGCAGCTCATCTGTGGGTTAAGAGACATTTCTTTGCAAAAGAAGCTGTTGGCAAACCCGAATTTAACCCTACAGACAGCGTTAAACGAAGCAAGAGCGTCAGAGTCAGCGGAGAAATCATCAGTGACCATACAACGAGGGGCCAACGTAAACCAGCCAGCACCAAGACAAACCAGAGTTCACTACGAGGACACAAGCCCCGACTTCGAGAATCCCGAGTTCGAGGACAGCCACCTGATGCAGAGCAGTCACTTGAGGCCTGGGGGGAGACCCGGATCCCGTTTGCCGCCCTGCGCAAGCTGCGGAGGGAATCACCCCAGGTCTACTTGTAGGTTCAGGAACGTTGTTTGTTCGCACTGCAACAAACTTGGGCACATCGCACGAGTGTGCCGGAGCGGAGTCCCTGCCTCAAGGCAGCCACCCATGTACCGCCAACAGAAGCCCAACCCAGGGGCTTGGCAAAATCAAAAAGGGCGCCCAGAGAGAAATCCACAAGTGTTTACCCAGAGAGAATATTTCCAAAGAGCTGAACGAGCGTATCCCCAGAGAGATTACTCACAAGGGGTTGAGCGAGCGTATCCCCAGAGAGAATACACACAAAGAGCTGAAAGAGCGTTCTATCAAGACGCTCAACGAGAGTATTTTCAGGATGTTGACGATGAGATAGAGTTGACCCAGAGAGAAGAGTTGCGATCGTATCTCACCACAATACATCAGGTCCGCCCTAAGCGGCCAAAAAGGCTGAGAGTCACAGTCCTCTTGGAGGGCTCACCCTGCGAGCTAGAAGTTGACACAGGATCGACCCTGACGATCATTTCATGGGCATCCATGAAACAGGCTATCCCTAGCCTCAGAAAGAGCCAACTACGCGCTCCAGACGTCCTGCTACGAGACTACCAGGGGAACCAAGTCCCCATCGTGGGCCAAGGCACATTCCACATCCGTTTCAAGGACATCGAAGCCCAGCTGCCCGTGACCATCGCCAGCGCACCATTGCAGAACCTTCTGGGGCTTGATTGGTTTGAAGCCCTGGGGTTAGAAGTCACCGGAATCAACGCCGTGAGAAACAGCAGCGCTGAACAGATTTTTAAGGAGTTCGAGGATGTGTTCAGCCCCGGTCTTGGTAAGTATGTGGGTAAACCAATATCATTCAATTTAGACCCCAAAGTGGCGCCAATCCGACTTAAACCGAGACGAGTGCCTTTTGCACTCCGCCCAAAAATAGATAAGGAAATAGATAAGTTAGTGGAGCAAGGAATCCTTGAGCCGGTAGATCACGCGCGCTGGGAAACGCCCATCGTGACCCCAGTCAAACCAGACGGATCAGTCCGCATCTGCGCGGACTATAAATGCACAATTAATGTCGCGCTACAACAGAGCGCATATCCTGTGCCTGTAGTACAGCACTTATTGCATTCGTTGGGGCCAGGAAAGGTATTTGCAAAATTAGACATGGCACAAGCTTACCAGCAACTGCCAGTTGATAGCGCCACAGCGGAGGCCCAAACTATAGTGACGCATAGAGGAGCATTCAAATGCAACCGGCTACAATTCGGCGTAAGCATTGCCCCAGGATTGTTCCAGAGCGTCATGGAACGACTTTTGCAAGGGATACCAGGAGTCGTCCCCTATTTTGACGACATCTTGGTGTCCGCTGCAAATGAGGAGCAATTAAACAAAAGAGTCAGATCTGTTTTGGCCAGAATCAGAGAAAAGGGTCTCCGCCTCAAAAAAGAAAAATGCCAAATTAACGTGCCTAGCGTAGAATTCCTGGGTTATAGAATCGATGGTCAGGGAATACACCCCACTTCAAAGAAAATTAAGGCGATCCAGGACGCCCCCACACCACGAAATCAGACCGAGTTGCAGGCCTTCCTCGGATTACTTAACTTCTACAGCGTTTTTCTGAGGCAGAAAGCGACCGTTGCTGAGCCACTACACCGTCTACTCCAGAGGAATGCACCATGGAAATGGGGACGATCCGAAGCTGCAGCTTTCGCCGGGGTAAAGCGCCTGCTCACCACTGACTCACTGCTTGTTCAATACAGCCAGACCCTACCGCTGGTATTGACCTGCGACGCATCACCTTTCGGAGTTGGAGCAGTCCTCAGCCACAGGATGCCCGACGGAAAAGAAGCACCCATCGCTTTCTACTCCAGAACTCTTTCATCGGCCGAGAGGAATTACAGCCATATGGACAGGGAAGCGCTGGCTGCCATAGCGGGAGTAAAGCGTTTCCACGAATACCTCTACGGCCGCGATTTTGAACTGATCACAGATCACAAACCGCTGTTGGGACTTCTGGCGGGAAACCGCCCCACTCCGGTCTCCCTTTCTCCTCGCATGACCAGGTGGACTGTTTTCCTGGCTGCGTATTCATACAAATTGATTCATCAACCGGGCTCCACTCTTGGACACGCAGACGCACTCAGCCGTTGCCCATTACCTGACATTCTGCCAGACCCCACTCCAGAAGTACCGGTATTGCTCATTGACTGTTTGGATTCGGGACCGGTTTCTTCCTACGATGTTGCAAGGTTCTCCTCTAAAGACAATTTAATAAAACAAGTTCAAACTTGGGTTTGGAGGGGGTGGCCGAAGGGAAATGTGGGCCCGGAATTCAAAATGTTTTGGTCAAAACGGGACGAGCTCTCAGTGCTACAGGGATGTTTGTTGTGGGGGGATCGAGTTGTTATTCCGTATGCTTTACGTAAAAATGTATTAGATGCTTTACATATGGGTCATCCGGGGATTGTTAGAATGAAGGCGTTAGCAAGAAGTTACGTGTGGTGGCCAAACATGGACAAAGAAATAGAGGAGTGGGTGGCCACTTGCGACCCATGCCAGGAATCGAGACCAGCACCCCCGGAAGCGCCCGCCACAGAATGGGAGAAACCCAAAGCACCCTGGTCGCGAATACACATCGACTTCGCAGGGCCATTCCAAGGTCAGACTTTCCTTATAGTTGTGGATGCATACTCAAAATGGCTAGATGTAGTCCTAATGACTTCAACCACGGCAGAGGCAGTCATAAAGGTTCTACGGTGACTTTTCGCCACCCATGGCCTGCCAGATCTCCTAGTATCCGATAACGGGCCCCAATTCACGGCCATGCAGTTTGAAACATTTTTAGCTGGTTTGGGAATTCGGCATGCCCTCGTCGCGCCATTCCATCCAGCATCAAACGGACAGGCGGAGAGAATGGTGCGATTCGCAAAAGAGGCCCTCGCTAGGATGGGTCCAGGTGATTGGCAAACACGCATTGACCATTACCTCCTAATTCAGCACATTACCCCAAGCGCAACAACGGGTAGGAGCCCCGCTGAACTACTCATGGGTCGCCGCCTACGGTCTCACCTGGACCGGCTTCACCCGAATTACTCTGCCACGGCTCCCCCAGACTCTACAAGCAAAATCCGGTCTTTCAGAGTAGGGGATTCAGTATACGCCCACAACTACGCAGGGGGAACATTATGGATGCCGGCAAAAGTCATTGGCATCACGGGTCCACGATCGTATCTGCTGGAACTAGAAGATGGGCGGAACTGGAAAAGGCACATCGATCAACTTCGGGGTCGCTTAGCACACTCCGACCTTCGAAACGAAGACGAGAGTTTCCTGTCTACAGAAAGTCAGCCACGCGAAAGCCCCATCATAGGAAACGACGACGCCGGCGAGCCAAGCGTGGGACAAGACAACACGCACGAAGCAGAGCAACCCCCAGACAACGCAGCCGAACAAACTCCTGAACGCCCGAGCAACGAAGGCACAAGACCTCCAGAACGGGAAACAGGAAAAGCACCCGATCCTGCAACTACTTCGAACCAACCCGCACCCGGTCCTGCAACCACTTCAAACCAACCCGAACTACGACGTTCCTCCCGAGCAAGACAAACACCCACATACCTAAAAGACTATGTTACCTACCGCAACGTTCCATCTAGGAGGGGAGGGGTGTTAGATATTAGCATATATCGAGATAAGTCTCCCCTCTGGTCCGCTACTACAGCGGGAAACAGGTATCCCTCTGATTGGTCGAGGGGCGTACCTGATCCCTATAAAAGGGGAACCCTCCGACCTCAGAGCAAGCTGGATCACTACTACTACTAATAAAGAGCTGTTAAGTTACTTCGTGTCCGCAGTCTGTCTCTCGTTGCCCAGATCTAACAAGGCCCAAGAGCACACAGCACCCCAGTGCAGCAGTCTCCCGAGGGCCACCTATCTGCCCTCTCCTGCAACCTTGGCCCTGCATCCAGCCCGTGAGCAGGCAATGCAGCACTTCCAGGTTAGTCTGTCCGGCAATCTCCCATGCATTCCCCTTGCAGGCCAGGCCTGCTTTGGGAAACACCTGGGAAGGGCTCCAATGCCATGGTCTTGCATGCACTTCCCTCGTAGGCCAGGCCGGCTTCTGGAAACACCCGGAAAGGGCTCCAATGCTGCAGTGTACAACGTGCTTCCCTCGCAGGCCAGGCTGGGTTTGGGAAACACCAGGGAAGGGCTCCAATGCCATGGTCTCCTGCACACTTCCCTACCTCCCTGCATACATCAGTCTACCCATTGCTAGTATCACCCCTCCGCCAGCTCACACTTCCCCACTCACCCTCTGGCCTGCATCCTTCGGCCTTACCTTTGCGAACAGTGATGAGCAAAAGTAAGCAGAAGTATGGCTAATCTTCTGCAAAGGTAAGGCCAATGGCTGGAGGAGGGACAATGAGGGTGGCGGGAAAAGCCAGCCATGCAAGGAGTGGCTGGGAGACAAGGGGTGGGACAATCCCACCACTATTGGTCCGAACCAGCTGAATCCCACCACTAAGCTTATTTCTATTGAAGTGAACGTATTGTTAATCTGCTGAAGTACATTTCATGATCACATACTTATTCTAGGGCCCTTGAAATAAATTTGAGGTTCATCAGACTACAACAGCCTGAGTAATTTCTGCAGGAAAATTTGTTTTTTAAAAAACCAAGATATTATTTTACTGTAAGCTTTTGCTGTCAGAACTCTTGGGTATTCCAGAATTTTTTTTATTTTTTATTCTCTTACATAGCATTTTAAGTATACATTCACATAGTTGTTCTTCTATACATTTGTCATTCTTATACATTTGTTATTTTATTTAATAGGTTATAATATACAGTTTGGATTGCTTTGTTTACCATCCCTTCTTCCTGTTGTAACACCACCTCATTTTCCCCTTCTTTTCTTTGTTGACACTTCCAACAATTTGCTGATTTGTCTTCAGACATCTTTGCTCATTTTCCGGGTGTCATGTGCCATCTATAAAACATTTTGTGCAAGTTTTCTTTATAGGCTGTTGACATGGTTAATTTATAGTTCCTTTCCCATAGTTGTTGCCACTTTTCTAGCTCTTTCGTGTGGCCAAAATTCTTTGCCCAAGTTAACATTGTATCTTTAACCACTTCTTCTTCTAAGCTAGTTCTTAATAGGTAGCTATATGGTTTCTTAATTATTTTTTCTTCCTTTCCCATAAATATCTTATCCAGCTCCGAAGTTCCTAAGTTAAAAACATATTCCCTTTTATCTTTTTCATAACTTGCTTGTATTTGCAATTGTGGAAACCATCCTATTATCAATCCCTTGTTTTTCTAATTCTTGTTTTTGTTTTAGTTCCCCCCTTTCTGTTAAAATATCTTTATATCTAATGATATTTTTCATAATACTAATATTTGGATGTTTCAGTGCTTCCATTGCTGAAAGCCACATTGGTATTTCTAAATAGTGTTTCCCTTTCACTCTTTCCCATATTGTTAACAATCCATTCCTTACATAACGTCTTTGAAAATAGCCATGTACCTTACTTTTACCATACCACAAAAATGCATGCCAACCTAGTTGCAAATCGTGACCTTCCAATGTCAATAATCTTGTATTACTCAGTAGAATCCATTCTTTCATCCAAGATAATCCCACTGTTTGATAATACAATTCCCAATTTGGTAATCCAAATCCACCTCAAATTCTTGCATCTTGCAACATATTTATATTAATTCTTGCTTTTTTCCCCTGCCATATATATTTCCCCATTATTTTCTTCATATTTTCAAAGAATTTTTCTCCAATTTTATCGGTATTGTTTGGAATAGGAATAGCAATCTTGGTAGTATGTTTATCTTTACTACTGCTATTCTTCCCATCAATGATAATTGTAGGTTTTTCCATCTTTCCAGATCTATTTCTATTTGTTTTCTCATCTTATCCTCCTGTAGTGTTACATACCTTGATGTCAGTTGAATACCCAAATATTTCACTTTTTTCACCACCTATATGTCCAGTTTCCCCATCAACTCTCTTTTCTGTTTTTCTGTCATATTTTTCACCAGAATTTTTGTTTTATCTTTATTAATCTTCAAGCCCACTACTTCTCCATATTCTTCTATTATTTCAACTAGTTTTGGCCCTGTTTCTATTGGATCTTCCATAATAAGCACCAAATCATCAGCAAATGCTTGTAATTTATATAGTTCTTTCTAGTCCCTCATCCCTTTTACCTCTTAATTTTGTCGTATTTCTCTGTTCAAAGTCTCTAGTGTAAGTATAAATAACAATGGTGATAGTGGACAACATTGTCTAGTTCCCTTCGTGATCTCTATCTTTCCTGTCATCTCACCATTTACCATTACCTTTGCCGATTGGTTATTATATATTGTTTTGATAATATTCATAAATCCCTCACCAAATCCCATCATTTGAAATTGTATTATCATAAATTGCCAGTTCACATTATCAAAGGCCTTTTGTGCATCCAGAAATAGCAATGCCATTTGCTTCTCTGGGTGGGCTTCAAAGTATTCTAGTGTATTTAATACAATTCGCATATTGTCTCTGATCTGTCTCTTAGGGAGAAATCCATTTTGGTCTGTGTGTATAAGTTCGTTTATGAGACTCTTCATTCTTTCTGCCATTATTGATGCAAAATTTTTGTAATCTACATTAGGTCTGAAATAGGTCTGTAATTTTTTACTTGCTGTAGGTCTGAGTCATCTTTTGATATCAGCATTATATATACATGTCCATGTTTCTTTGCCTCCCATAGTAAATAGTTAAATAGTTCTAAAATTACATTGCTTAATACTTCTTGTAATGTTCAGTACAGTTCCGCTGGTAATCCATCTGGTCATGGTGTTTTCCTTTTCTTTTGCCTTTTAATGCCTTATATTACCTCCATCATTGTAATTCTTTCTTCTAGTGCCTTCCTAAATTTTTCTGGTATCTTAGTTATTCTGGTTTTCTCTAAGAATTGTCTTATTCTTCCTTCTGGTACCCTCTCATGTTGATACAGCTTGTTATAGTAGTTCTCAATTATTATTTTTCTTTTCTCCATTTGAATGTTGTAAATTCCCTTCTTCATCCACCAATTGGCTTATCAGCTTTTTTTTCTCTTTCCTTTTTCAACTTGTAGGCCAGCCAATGTCCTGGTTTATTTACATTTCCCAAAAAGTTTTATTTTGCTGATTTTATTTTGTTTGCCAAATCTTCATTTTCTATCAGGTTCAGTTTATGTTTTTGCAGTTCCAAAATATTTTTAACTTTTTTGTTTTGTGAATTTCTCTGCAGCTCCGTCTACAAACTTTTGTATTCTAATTCTAACTTCTTTTGAGTTTGTCTATTCTGCCTATTCTTTTTCCCTAAGTATGTCATTGTGAGACCTCTGATATATGCTTTACAGGTGTCCCATACATTCTGTAATGATGTGTCTTCCTTTCTATTTTCCTGGAAGAAATAAGTCAGTTCCTTTTCCATATATTGCTAGAAATTTTTTTCATTTAATATTCCTAAGTTTAAAGTCCATCTCCCCTTTTTCTTCTGTCCCTTCCAAGTCATTATTACTGGATTATGATCAACGCATGTGCTTATGTCTATTTTGAATGTTTTGAGTATTAACTCTATTTCTATTTTCCTGGAAGAAATAAGTCAGTTCCTTTTCCATATATTGCTAGAAATTTTTTTCATTTAATATTCCTAAGTTTAAAGTCCATCTCCCCTTTTTCTTCTGTCCCTTCCAAGTCATTATTACTGGATTATGATCAGCGCATGTGCTTATGTCTATTTTGAATGTTTTGAGTATTAACTCTGTTGACACCCACATCATATCTATTCTTGACCAAGATAAGTGTCTGTTTGAGTAGAAGGTATATTGTTTTTCTTCCGGGTGTCTTATTCTCCAAACGTCTTGCAAATTTAATTCTTCTGTCATTGTGAAAAATGTTTTGGGTAGGGTTTTTCTTGGCTTCTTGATAATCTTTGTGAATTTATAGTCTATTCCATTATTTACAATTGCATTAAAGTCTCCTAGTATACATATATTTTCATGTTCATATTCTATTATCTTTTTGTGTAGTTTCCCAAAAAATTCTTCTTGTTTATCATTTGGGGCATATATTGCCACTAATAATATCTTTCTCAGGTTCATTGTTATCTCCACCATCAGTATTGTCCCCTCCCCATCTTCAAAAATTATATTTGATTCGATTGTCTTTCTAATATATAATGCTATTCCCTTTTTCCTTTGGTCAGCCAGAGTTGTTTATAAATTACCTAGTTTTACCTGTTCCAAAGGTTTTCTATGTTTCTTTCTAATATGTACTTCCTGTAAGCATATAATGTCCAATTTCAGTTTCTCTAGTTTATTGAATGTTCTTCTTCTTTTTATTGCCAAGTTTAATCCATTTATATTAATTGAGATTACTTTTATTTCTTCCTCCATATCATTGGTTTATATGTTTAGTTAATCTAAGCATTCTCAGCTCCCTCTGTTCCTTTGTCTCTTTGGCCCTTGCTCCTTCTCTTAGTGCTTTCTTTCCTGTTCTTTCTCCATCCTCCCTTGATCTTTCCCCCTAGTTTCCTGGGATTTAGTTCCTCCCTCTTCTTTTACCAACATTCCTTCCTGTGCTACTATATGTTGTTCATAAAATAATTCTGCTTTCTCTAGTGCAGTGGTCAGCAAGCCGCGGCTCGCGAGCCACAAGCGGCTCTTTACACATTTTAATGCGGCTCTTCTGTGTGCCGGGCGCCCGTTCCCCTCCCTCCTCTCGGGCACTTCAAAACAAGCACCCCTTTCCCTTTTTTCTTTTCGATCCACAATGATTAGGGAGGATCCTGAAGTCGGGCGGGGACGAGAAGCGAGGAGGCAGAAAAAGAAACGGAGGCTAAGGAGCTTCCCCCCCACCCCCTCCCAGCAAAAATCTAACCGGGGAGCCGGGCGGGCAGTAGCAAATTAGCCGATCACGCCGCGTGATCCATCTCCTCCACTTTTTTCTCTGTTATTTCTGCTCTTTCTTCCACCTTCTGCAATCTCTGCTCATTTTCCCCCATGATTTCCTTAACTTCTTTCAATTCATCTTCCACTTTGCCCACTTTCACTTTTACTTTGTTTGAAAGTATTGTTAATCTGCTGAAGTAAATTTCATGATCACATACATAATCTAGGTTGAGTAATTTCTGCAGGAAAATTTGTTTTTTTTAAAAAAAACCAAGATATTATTTTACTGTAAGCTTTTACTATCAGAACTCCTGGGTTTGATGAGGGGGGGGGTCAGAGAAAGAAATAATAAGATCTATGAAAAAGTAACACTTGGAAAAACATAAAACTAAAATAGATAACTATAATAAAAGCAGTATTACAGCCAACATTTAGAAACCATAGGACAAACATTGAAAAGTGAAATACAAAAGCTTCAGGCCTTTCTGGAAAAGAAGCTTTTGGTCAGATCCGTGTATCTGTCATTCTTCGGTAGACAAGGGGGGGGGGTTGGATTTGATGCATTTTGTTCTTTCTCCTTTCTATGTCTTGTCTTGCCTGTTTATATAACCTTTCACCTGATTTATAACCATTGCCTGGTGTATCTGAGGTCCAGAAAATCCTCATCTCTTGGAGGATGCAAGGGGGAGGGGAGCTATGTGGTTTGAATATGACCCCGAGAATATGACCCCGAGAATCCCTTCTTATCTGATTCACAGAGAGGCTGGTACAAAAACATCTTCACACCTGTGGGTTGGTGGGAGTCCACATTGGAAGGGGTTCCTAAGTTCCTTTACCATGGATTGTATAGCCTGAGGGTCTCAGAGCCTGCTTTGAATGTTTTTTTTATTAAAAGAGTTTTGTACAAACAGATTTTCCCCCTTTTCACCCCCCCGCCATACAATGTAAATCTCATACAAATGCTATACGCCCCCAACCCCCCCGCAAAAATTCACATTCAAATATTATACCAAATACTTTGCCCCCTCCCCTCCCCCGTCTTAAAGTAAATTACTCATATTGTATCCCCTCTCCTCCCAACAAACACAATATAAATTTATCTTAGATTAATAATAGCACATTAATCCCATCTTCTAAGATAATTTAACATATATAACTCTTAATATAAATTTCTCCTAAAATAACATTGTTTCATTAATCCCATCTTCTAATTTATTCATACAAATATAATGCCCCGCCCTCCACCCAAACCCTCCCCCACCTCCCACACAAACCCACCCCCCTGACTTCCGCTGTATACCACTCTAACAATTCCAAACATCCCATATATTATTTACTCTGATCATCTATCAATCTAAGCATTCTTACCTAAAGGCTACATAATAACTCCTAGTCTGGTATTTATTCTCTATATAATCAATCCATTTTACCCATTCCTGTGTATAATCCTCCTGTTTCTGAGCTTTTAAAAAAGCTGAAATTTTTGCCATTTCGGCGAACCCCGCCAACTTCTGAATCCATTGATCAATTGTCGGTAAAAAAAATCTTTTTTCCAATGTTGCGCAATCAACAACCTAGCTGCTGTGACCATATGCAAAGCCAATTTTATTTCTCCTTTGGAGAAATCCTTAGCTATACCCAATAAAAACATTTGCGGAGTGAATTGTATTCTTTTCTTAAATACATTCTGCATAACCCACCATATTTTTATCCAAAAAGCTTTAACCTTGTTGCAAGTCCACCATACATGAAAAAAGGTAGCATCTAGACACCCGCATCTCCAACATTTTGGTTGAACATTTGGGTACATGCATGATAATTTTTTAGGATCTAAATACCATCTGTAAAACATTTTATAAAAGTTCTCCCTTAAATTCTGTGACTGTGTAAATTTAACATTCTGAACCCATATTTTTTCCCACGTTTCCAACATAACCACTTCACCAAAATTCTGAGCCCATTTAATCATACAATCCTTAACCAATTCACTTTCTGAGTCTCTTTCTAACAATACATTATATATTCTTTTAACTTGTTTTGGGCCAGTCTCTTTTATCTGCTTTATCAGTTCCACTTCTTTATCCATAAAACCGACCCTACGATCTTCTTCCCATCTCTTCTGTAGCTGTATATAATGTAACCAATTTAAAATAATTCCTTCTTCCAACAGGTGTTCCAAAGTTTTTAACTTCCATTCGTCCCCATCAGCAATAAGCACATCTTTATATAAACAACCCCCGAGTGACTTAGTATGCATAAGCCCCATGGTGTCTGCAAGATCCAGCCAAAGCGGTATTTTATAATCCCAATTGGGCCGGTGCTTCTTCCAAATTCTCATCAAGGCACTTCGGAGAACATGGTTGTTAAACACTTTATCCACCCTGTCTTCATAAAAAAGATATGCATGTCATCCCAGAACAAGATCATGGCCTTCTATATTCAGCAATTCCATTTTTGTTTTCCCAAACCAATCTGCTACAACACTTCATAGTTATTTAAGAAAAGTTTTGTATTTGATTCTGATATTTGTATTCCTAAATATTTGACTTTAGAAACTATTTCAAAACCTGCTAAACTTACAAGTCTCTTTCTTTGAATCTCTGTCATATTTTGACCATCATTTTCGTTTTGTTTTGATTTAGTCTAAACCCAGACACCATGCCAAATTCTACTATGATATTTTTCATCTGGATTATTGATTTCAAAGGATGTGAAAGGGTAACAACCAGATCATCGGTGAATGCTCTAGTTCTGTATTCCTTTTGCCTGATAGCTATGCCATCTAAGGATTTTGAGTCCCGAATTGCGTTCAACAAGACTTCCAAAGATAAAATAAATAACAATGGGGATAATGGGCAACCTTGTCTTGTGCCTTTTTGTATCTCGAAAGTTGTTGACAAATTTCCATTAATAATAAGTTGTGCATTTTGTTGCTGATAAATTGCTCCAATCGCCTGCCGAAATCGTGGTCCCATATCCATCTTTTCCAAAGTCTTGGTTAGAAAATTCCACTTCACTCGATCAAAGGTCTTCTCTGCATCCAAGAAAACCAGCACTGCAGAGATCTGCTTATTCTTATCAAGATAGTCAATTAAATCTATGAGTTGCCTTACATTCTCCTTCATATGTCTGCCTTCAATAAATCCTGCTTGATCATGATGAATAATCTCTTGAATAACCGGCATCAATCTGTTGGCTAGTACCTTAGCAAATATTTTATAATCTGTGTTCAGAAGAGATATCGGCCTGTAATCCTCTGGTTTCTTAGGGCCCTCTTTGTCTTTAGGTATCAATGAGATAAAAGCCGCTTTCCATGAGGAGGGTATTTTACCTCCTTGTTGTATATTACAAAATAGTTGTGTAAGATATTCAATCATTTCCAGTTGTAAAGTTTTATAATACATTGCAGTCAAACCATCAGTCCCTGGAGCCTTAGCTAATTTAAGTTGATTTATAACTAAAGTGATCTCATCAGCAGTTATCAGACGTTCCAGATTTGCCTTTTGAAGCACAGAAATTTTAGCAACCCTTTTTCCTTCCAAAAAATCATCTATTAACTTGTTCTGTATATTATCCTGTATATATAGCTTAGTATAATAGTCCACAAATGATTTTTTAATCAAATCTTGTTGATATACCGTCTTCCCTCCATACTCAATTTTATCAATAATTCTATCATTCGTGTTCCTTCTCAAAGTATAAGCCAACCACCTACCAGGTTTATTAGCGTTAGCAAAGATGTTATGTTTAGCAAATTGTAAGTTAGTTGCTGTTTGTTCTGCTATAAGCATCTGAAATTGGTCTTTCAACAGCTTTAGCGCCATCTGGAGCGCCTGGTCATTCGGGTTTGTTGTAAGCAGCTGTTCCTTGCTTTTTATTTCATCTTCCAATTCCATTCTCCTTTTCTGTCTAATTTGTTTATGTTTAAAGTTCATATGTATCAGGACCCCACGCATATAAGCTTTACTTGCATTCCAAACTGTTTCAATGGGAGTACCCTTATTCATGTTAAGACTGAAAAATTCCTTCATGTGTTTTTTAAGTTCATCAACATTTTTTTCGTATCTAAATAAATTTTCATTTACTCTCCAAGACCTTCTTGACCTCTTCCCTAATTCAATTTGTAACCACACCGGACTATGATCGGTAAGTGTCCTGGAAAAAATCTTGGATTTCTTAGCTTTAGGAAGTAGATCCGGTGTTAACAAAAAGAAATCAATCCTTGAAAAAGATTTATGTCTATCTGAGTAGAAAGAAAAGTCCATCTCATTTGGATGTTGTGTCCTCCAAACATCTTTTAATTTCAAGTCGTCTTGTAAATCAAAAAAGGCCTTTGGTAATTTGGTAGTGAGTTTAGTCTTTGTACTCTTATCTATCCTTGGAGAAATCACTCCATTCCAGTCTCCCATTATTAGAATACTCTTAAAGTTCCAGTCTAAGATTTTTAAATGGAGCATCTTATAAAAGCTTTCTTGGCGTTGATTTGGTGCATATATTCCTAGCACCAAGATGGGACCAAAGTCTGTATCAAGTTGAATTGCTATATATCTACCAGCATCATCTGCCTCTATAACTTTAGTTGAAAATCTTTTATTTATATATATCACCACACCATTTTTCTTTACCAAATCAGAGGCAGCATAAGATGTTCCCAATTTTGAATTCACTAAATACTTCTGGTCTTGCAGCCTAATATGAGTCTCTTGAAGGCAAACAACATCATTATTAAATTGCTTCAAATAGTAAAAAATTTTTTTCCTTTTTTGTGGGGAGTTCATTCCATTCACCTTCCAAGATAATAGCTTAAGCATCTTTGGATCTGGTCTGGAGCATTGAAATCATTTGCTGAAGGTCTCTCTCCACAAGACTAATCTTCGGCCCTGCTCCTCCCATGGCTCCGGTTTGCTTCTTAACTTCTTTCTTAGCACATTGTGTTTGGGGGTCCACCCGCTTGTGAGATTCTAGCATTTGTCTAGTCGTGGATCTAGTAATACGTTGTTCGACAGGTTTAAGTATCGGCATTTCAATGAGAGACTTAGACGGTCCTTCTTCCAAGAAGGAACTCAACAGAGATCCAGAGGGGTCCACTCCACCTACAGCACCCTGCACCTCCTTCTCTTTTTGTGTCTGCTTTCTTTGTTCTTCTGTCTCTTTCTCAAACATCCTCTGCTCTAAGATATCCAAATCTACTGGTGTTGGTGTAGATGTACGTGGGGGGGGGGGGGTTTGCATTTTTCTTGAATATTCCATAATAAAAGTCTCTGGCTTTGTCTATTGTATTCAGACGGTACCTCACCCCTTCATAACTGAATATAACACCAATTGGAACATCCCATCT